>NC_138548.1:13867352-13879852 GCF_964273705.1 Natrix helvetica
AGCAGAATTAGCTGCAATACTGCAATCTAATTGCTGCACCCCCTTGGCTCTTATGTGTAAGCAAATAGAGAATTAAACTCCTGTACGTTTCATTGTGTTGTCTTTGGGCATGGGCCTGACAATATATCAATTAAATTGAGTCCTGGTGTTATCTGTTTCCTGACCTGGCCTTCCTTAAAAGATTTATATCAGTCATGAGCTCATGCTTTGCTACATACAGTACTTTCTCCAAGGCTGTTTGTGTGACTCAAGTCTATTCTGTGGCTTCTGTTTATGTCCCTGTGTTGTTTTTTATTTGTAATTCATTGAGGGTCCCAGTTCCGTTTAGCCCCCAGTTCCATTTATCTCTAGAGCTGACCATTCTGTCCAAAGTCTCCTCCCTCCCTCCCTCCCTCCATCTCTTTACCCTTCATAGAGTTGCAAAAGACCCTGGAACCCATCAAGACCTACCCTTGTTCAGTGCGGGAATACCAATTAATGATCCAAATGCAATCTGGATAGCGAGTTGGCTGGCATATAAATTTAATAGTAAAGTAAAATAAATAAATAAAAATAGCAAAATAAAGTAAAATAATAAAGTAAAATAAAGTAAAATAATAAAGTAAAATAAAGTAAAATAATAAAGTAAAATAAAGTAAAATAATAAAGTAAAATAAAGTAAAATAAAGTAAAATAAAGTAAAATAATAAATGAAATGAAATGAAATAAAAAATAAAATAAAATAAAATAAAATAATAAGGATAATTAGTTCTACCTGTGTTCTGTCTTGTGGAATAATACAAAATTACATGGACCTTTTCTGTCTTATTCAGGTTTCATGTTCACCTGAATAACACAGAAAAGTCATCACGGGACACAATTTCCTTTCAGGGATTTGAAGAGTGCTAGCGTGACCCCTTTTGTCTTAGAACCATAGAATCATAGGCTAGAAGGGACCCTTGGAGGCCTTCTAGTCCAACGCAGGAGTCCCTTACACCATTTCAGACAAATTGTTGCCCAACCTTTTCTTTAAAGCCTTCAGGATGGAACACCCATGACTCTGGGAGGCAAGCTGTTCCACTGATTAATCGTTCTCACGATTGGCAAATTTAAGACGTATAGACTTCCACTTGCAGAATTCACCAGCCAGCTATGTTGCCAAGCTAGCTGGGTGATTTGGGGCCTGTGACTAGGTGACAATGAGTTCTAGTGCCGCCTTAGGCGTAAAAGCTGTCTGGATGACTTTGAGCCAGTCCCACTCAGCACAATCCACCAGGGTTGTTGTTATGGGGAAAATAGGAAGAACGAGGAGTATTAGATAAGTTTGCTGTCTTGAGCAGTTATAAAAAAAATCATAGAGGTAGGATATAAATAAAATAAATAAATAAAAAATAAGACGAGGGCTATGTTGGACTGGAGAAGACTCCTGCGAGTCCCTTGGACTGCAAGGCGATCCAACCGGTCAGTCCTAGAGGAGAGCAACCCTGACTGCTCTTTAGAAGGCCAGATCCTGAAGATGAAACTCAAGTACTTTGGCCACCTAATGAGAAGGAAGGACTCACTGGAGAAGAGCCTCATGCTGGGAAAGACGGAGGGCAAAAGAAGAAGAGGACGACAGAGAATGAGGTGGCTGGATGGAGTCACTGAAGCAGTCGGCCTGAGCTTAAATGGACTCCAGAGGATGGCAGAGGACAGGAAGGCCTGGAGGAACGTTGTTGTCATTTGCAAACTTCTTAGCTTCTAACACGCAGAATCAAAGGAGGATGCCAAATTTGCTTAACAACCCCATGACTCACTTAACAACTTCAGTGATTTGCTTAACAACCATGGCGAAATGCTGGTAAAATGGGAAATGACTCAGTTAACAACTGTCATGTTGAGTTCAGTTGTGGTTGTAAGTCGAAAGATAGAAGGCAAAAGAAGAAGAGGACGACAGAGAATGAGGTGGCTGGATGGAGTCACCGAAGCAGTTGGCGTGAGCTTAAATGGACTCCAGAGGATGGCAGAGGATTGGAAGGCCTGGAGGAATGTTGTCCATGAGGTCGCGATGGGTCAGACACGACTTTGCAACTAACAATAACAACACGTTGTAAAACCCATTACTGCTTTAAATGTACATAAAATGCATTAAAAAGGGGAAATACACATGTGAAAAACCCATTGGGATTCAATGGGCATTTTTCTTTAACAGACACCTTTTCCTCCTGTCAGATTATTAAACTAAGAGTTTACTTTTATTTCTGTTAATTTACAATATTCCATACCTTGTCCAAGAGCTTAAGGGGTGTTACATAAAGACTCCCCTCCTCCACCTTCTCAATTTTCTCTTCAGAACTATTCTGTGAAGTCAATTGGATTAAGTGTGGCTGGCCAACATCATCTAATAAGTGTAAGTGCAATTGCACTTAGATTTATATACTGATTCATAATTTCTTCATAGCCCTCTCTAAGCGGTTTACAGAGTTGGCATATATTGCCCACAACAATCTGGGTCCTCATTTTACTGACCTCAGAAGGATGGAAAGCTGAGTCAACTTTCAGCCAGTCAGGATCGAACTACTGTCAGTCGGCAGTAATACTGCCTTCTAATTTCCACACCACCATGCATAAGCTTGGTTTCAGTAGAGGACTGAGGACTCTGAGATTTTTAAGATGGTAAGGTGCCCATGAAGGAGCGCAGATGTTTAACTCTAGCAATGAATAAATAAATGTGCAAACTAGGCAAATCCAGAAAATACCCTGGGAGAACTGGACAAACAATTCTCTACTGTTGTAGTGAATGAATGAAGTCTACCTAGGAATAAATAAAGATGTAGGCAAGATTTGGGAAGGCAGAAAATACCCTAGAAGAACTGGACAAACAGTTCTGTACTGTTGCAATGAATGAATGAATGAAGTATACCAAGGAATAAATAAGAGTGTAGGCAATATTGTGAAATCTAGAAAAACACCCTGGAAGAAATGGACAAACAATTCTGTACTAATGCACTGAATGAATGAATGAATGAATGAATGAATGAATGAATGAATGAATGAAGTCTACATCAGCACATCCCCCGGAATTTCATTTAACTGGATGGAGACATTTCTTTTTAATTGGGAGGAAGCTGGAAACTTTCAGCTAGCCTTTCAAAATTAAAAGAGTGACAGAGGAGAAGCGTTATTCATCTACAACTGGTGTGGAGGTGCTTACATAGCCTTCCTGATGGGGAACAGAAGACAAGGCCAAACCCGCTTTCAAGAATCAGCCGTGCCATTCGGGACGTAGCCCCTCCCCGGTCCACTAGGAGCATATATTGAAAAGAGAGCAAAATAAAGCTTCACATATCAGAGGAAATTCCGGATCCAAACTCACCAGACTTGGGGGACATTATTTGCAACGAATCCTCCTTGCATTTAAATTTTACACCCTGATGGAGAAATCAGGAGGGAAATTGAACTTGCAACATTGGGCATGTGGAGAAACGGAACAAAAGGATGAAATGGATAAATTCAACCCTCCCACCCACCCCCAGCCAAGAAAAACACACAATGAGATGGGTGGGGGGGAGGGGGAGGGGGGCAGAGAGAGTGCAATGCACCATTGACTTCAACCAAGGCAGCAACTCACGGGGTGGGTGCTGGAGGAGCCCAAAGAGGGAGATGGACAGTTTAGACAAAGTGATCTAATTCTCTGCCCGCCCGAGACGCGGGTTTGGGCCCTTTCTCAGCCAGACACAATGGGGAAGCCCTTTGCCCGCCACTGGAGTGCATTATCCTACAAACTTCCCTCGCTCCCTCTCTCCCCCCCACACCCTCCCTTCCCCTTTCGGATAATGGATGCATTAATAAGTGTTTTCCTGCAGCCCCCGAGATTTTTTCCCCAGAGAAAGAAACTTTGTTAGGCAAGAGTTGGGTGAAAATGCCCTCCATTGAAGACCTGTATACCGCACGAAGCAGAAAGAAGGCTGAGAAAATATCTACAGACCCCCTCACATCCTCAACATAAATTATTTCAACTTCTCCCCTCAGGATGCCTCTGTAGGGCACTGCATACCTAAACATCTAGACACAAAAATAGTTTTTTTGCCGCCATGCCATCACTTTGCTAAAGACGTAGCTACCTCAGCATTGTCTTATGCCTAAAAATATTTACTCATGTAGTAGGCTCTGTCGCCACGATCCTTGTCATCGTCTCATCTTTCTCACCTCCTGTTTCCTTCTAGCTTCTCTGACTAGTATCTAATGATTTACCCCTTGTTATTTGTCTCTTAAGATTTGTGATTGTATCTTACGATTTATGATCTATGGCAGTGATGGCAAACCTTTTCGGCATCGAGTGGCCCGCAGCCTGGAAGAGGAGCTGCCCAGGGGAAATGTGCATGCCGAAAAATGAACTCAGGGGTTTCCGGCGTGCGCATGCCAGTGGTGGGTTCCGGATGGTATGGCCTGGTACAGGCGTATCGGTGGTAGCTGGGAGCAGCGGCCACCGTACTGGAATGGTGGCTCATTTGGCCCACCCACCTGCTTGAGTTCCTTGCCACTTTTTGATGCAAACGGGACAATTGTGCATGCGCGCACAGCAGGCGGCAGCCTCGCCATCGCGGATCTATGGTTTATCACTGTGTTGTTTGTATGTACACTGAGAGCTCATGCATGGGGGGACAAATTCCTTGTGTGTCCAATCACACTTGGCCAATAAAGAATTCTATGCTCTCCTATTCTGTCCTCTCCAGAGCATAGCCAAGAGGAGGAGAAAGCGACTCTCCTTTCTATGACTTCCTCCTTTCTGCCCTCCGTCCCCACAATCTTCTCTTCCCCAAACTCTGGACTTGCACCCAAACAGCTATAAATATTCAAAGCACATGGGGAGGGCTAAGGAGCGAGGAAGAAAGGGAAAGGCCCAGCTGGAAACTTTTCTCACTTTGCAGAGATTGTTTAGTTTTCTGCGTGAGCATTGTTCGGCCAAACAGTCTCCTGACAAATGGCTGGGGAATGGGGTTTTCATTTCCAATCTAACCCCCCTCCCCAGCCCAATTCAGGGAGAAGTGTCTACCAACAGCCAGGCCTTCTGAATAGCTTCATAGAAGCTTACTGCCTGGGATTCCGAGGGAAGACCAAGGGTTTGCGTTCCCACACTCTATGCTCAGAACTTGGTTTGTTCTTGGTTTGTTCAGATCTTGGTTGGTTTCTGCAGCGGGTGGGCGAGTGTGCTGCCCAGATCTCCAAGTTATTTTGGGGTTCAACGTACAGGAGGTCCTTGACATACAGCCACAACTGAAGGCAACATTTTGGTTGCTGAGCAGGACGCTGATTTGCCCCATTTCTTGCCACCCTTCTTGCCACCGTCTTTAAGTGAATCACCGCAGCTGTTAAAATTAGTAATGTGATTGCAAAGGGGATCTGGCTTCCCCAATCGACTTTGCCAGTCTGAAGGTCGCAAAAGGGGATCCCATCACCGTGGGACACTGCAAATGTCATAAACATTGAACATTGGGCACTTGAACATTGGGCACTATCTAATAAAATGAAATTCAATGGTGAAAAGAGTAAGGTTCTACATTTCGGCAAGAAAAATAAAATGCACAGGTACAGTATAGGTGGTGCCTTGCTCAGTAGTAGCAACTGTGAGAGGGATCTTGGAGTCCTAGTGGACAACCATTTAAATATGAGCCAGCCGTGTGCAGCAGCTGCCAAAAAAGCCAACACAGTCCTAGACTGCATCAACAGAGGGATAGAATCAAGATGATGTGAAGTGTTAATACCACTTTATAATGCCTTGGTAAGGCCACACTTGGAATACTGCATTCAGTTCTGGTCGCCACGATGTAAAAAAGAAGTGGAGACTCTAGAAAGAGTGCAGAGAAGAGCAACAAAGATGATTAGGGGACTGGAGAATAAAACATATGAAGAACGGTTGCAGGAACTGGGTATGTTTAGCTTAAGAGAAAGAAGGAGTAGGGGAGACATGATAGCAGTGTTCCAATATCTCAGGGGCTGCCACAAAGAAAAGGGAGTCACACTATTCTCCAAGGCACCTGAGGGTAGAACAAGAAGCAATGGGTGGAAACTAATCAAGGAGAGAAGCAACTTAGAACTGAGGAGAAATTTCCTGACAGTTAGAACAATTAATCAGTGGAACAGAAGTTGCCTCCAGAAGTTGTGAATGCCCCAACACTGGAAGTCTTTAAGAAGATGTTGGATAGTCATTTGTCTGGAACGGTATAGGGTTTCCTGCCTAGGCAGGGGGTTGGACTAGAAGACCTCCAAGGTCCCTTCCAACTCGACTATTGTATTATTGTATAAATACGAACCAGTTGCCAACTACTGTATCTTGACCGCATGGCCATGGGGATGCTGAAACGATCAAAAGTCTGAAAAGCAGTCTAAGTCACCTTTTCAGTGCCGTTATAACTTCTCACAGTCACTAAATGTTGTAAGCCGAGGACTACCTGTATTGTTAGGACCCAGCAAAATGGGCCAAGCTTACATTTTCTCCAGCTAGGTTCAGATCAATGGTGAAATCTACTTTTTTTTTTACTACTGGTTCTGTGGGTGTGGCTTGGTGGTGGTGGGGACATGTGACTGGGTGGGCGTGGCTATGTAGTCATGTAACTGGGGATCATGAGACAGAAACTCACTTTAACAATGTCCTGCTGGAGGAGGGTTGGACTAGATGACCTCCAGGTCCCTTCCAGCCATGGATTACCCTCTGAAGCTGCGTCTAGTGCCAGGTTTATAATCTTTCCTTCTTCTCCTTTTTCCTTTCCCTCCTCTCTTTCTTTTTCTTCCTTTCTTTCTTTCTTTCTTTCTTTCTTTCTTTCTTTCTTTCTTTCTTTCTTTCTTTCTTTCTCAGCAACCCCCCCCCCCATTTTTGGCCTAGCAGGATTCAGGGAAGCCTGCTGTGAGCAAAAATGAACACACACACACACCTGCATTTCCACAGAACCTGTAGTAAAAAAAAATGCTTAAAAGGTTTTTTAAAAAAGAGTTCCGAAGATCAGCGGTGCAATCGTTAGAACTTTTTTAAAAAAAAATTTTTTAGTATTTTTTTACTACCGGTTCTGCGAACCAGTAGCATTTTTTACTACTGGTTCGGGCGAACCGGCCCAAACCGGTAGCATTTCACCCCTCGTTCAGATGTATCTGATATCATTTGTTTTCTAGATCTGTTGACTTATTAGTGACAGTGGGAGCTCTGTTGGGAGAGCTGTCATCCTGGAGAAGATCTATGATACAATAGAAGAGAATATTTGTAACTCGGGATTGAACTGTGGTGGTCTCTGAGCTTGGCTGTTTTCTTGCACATGTCTCATACTAGCACGGATGACGTTACCTAGTTAGGTACTAAAACGTCTGAAAAAACAACAACAAAACTCCAGCCAAGTTCAGGGAGCAGCATGGACTCCAATGATCTATGATCAACGTCAGTGGTTCTCACTCTCCTCAGCTTTCAGATGTGTGGATTTCAACTCCCAGAACTCCCCAGTCAGCAACTGAATTCTGGGAGTTGAATCTTAAAGTTGAGGAGGTTGAGAATTGTTGACCTATATGGTTGCTAAACTTAATACTGATTTGATGGCTCCTAATCAGTCTGTCTATCCAGTGGTAGAATTCAAATAATTTAACAACCAGTTCTCTGCCCTAATGATTTCTTCCAGCAACCAGTTCACCAAAATGCTCAGAAATGTAACAACTGGTTCTCCTGAACTTGTGTAAACTGGCTAAATCCCACCAGTGCATCTATCTGTCCATCTATCTATCTATCTATCTATCTATCTATCTATCTATCTATCTATCTATCTATCTATCTATCATCTATCTATCTATCTATCTATCATCTATCTATCTATCTATCTATCTATCTATCATCTATCTATCTATCTATCTATCTATCATCTATCTATCTATCTATCTATCTATCTATCTATCATCTATCTATCTATCTATCTATCATCTATCTATCTATCTATCTATCTATCTATCATCTATCTATCCATCTATCTATCTATCTATCTATCTATCTATCCATCTATCATCTATCTATCTATCTATCTATCTATCTATCTATCATCTATCTATCTATCTATCTATCTATCTATCTATCTATCTATCATCTATCTATCTATCTATCTATCTATCATCTATCTATCTATCTATCTATCATCTATCTATCTATCTATCTATCTATCATCTATCTATCTATCTATCATCTATCTATCATCTATCTATCTATCTATCTATCTATCATCTATCTATCTATCTATCTATCTATCATCTATCTATCTATCTATCTATCTATCTATCTATCTATCATCTATCTATCTATCTATCTATCTATCATCTATCTATCTATCTATCTATCTATCTATCTATCATCTATCTATCTATCTATCTATCTATCTATCATCTATCTATCTATCTATCTATCTATCTATCTATCTATCTATCTATCATCTATCTATCTATCTATCTATCTATCATCTATCTATCTATCTATCTATCTATCTATCTATCTATCTATCATCTATCTATCTATCTATCTATCTATCATCTATCTATCTATCTATCTATCTATCTATCTATCTATCATCTATCTATCTATCTCTCTCTCTATCTATCTATCTATCTATCTATCTATCATCTATCTATCTATCATCTATCTATCTATCTATCTATCTATCTATCTATCTATCTATCTATCTATCTATCTATCTATCTATCTATCTATCTATCTATCTAGCTAGCTAGCTAGCTAGCTAGCCAGCCAGCCAGCCAGCCAGCCAACTAGCTATCATCCATCCATCCATCCATCCATCTATCCATCCCTGTCTGTCTGTCTGTCTGTCTGTCTATCCAGCCAGCCAGCCAGCCAGCCAGCCAGCCATCATCCATCCATCCATCCATCCATCCATCCATCCATCCATCCATCCATCCATCCCTGTCTGTCTGTCTGTCTGTCTGTCTGTCTATCTATCTATCTATCTATCTATCTATCTATCTATCTATCTATCTATCTATTTATCTATCTATCTATCTATCTATCATCTATCTATACAGACAGAAAGACAGACAGACAGATAGACAGACATCATCCATCCATCCATCCATCCCTGTCTGTCTGTCTGTCAGTCTATCTATCTATCCATCCATCCATCCACTCTGAATGGCCAATCCTCCGGACCCAGCCTGCTCATGCATTCACCGATTGGGTCATTTCAGCTAAGTCCAACCTCTGTTCAGCATGCAGGAATCCAGATTCAAGCCTTCTATATCTTCTACATCTTCTCATCTAAGAATGAGAATCTCCATCTCTCTGGGCAACCCCATTTTCCACAAGGAAATTCTTTGCATTTGCTATTCAGAAAACTACAAACTCCCCCAGTGCTAGCTAAATTTTCCTGCATGCCACTCAAAGGAGAAGCGATTATTATTATTTTTTAATCTCCGATTTATACTCCGTGAACACAGCAGCAATCGTATCAGCAATACTTAAGCTTAAATAAGTTTGAATGCCAATGTAAATGAAATTCAGGGAGTTTTCTGCCCTGGCTCTATCGTCTATTTTGTAAAAGGTGGTCAGAGACTATAGGAGTGCTGCAGTATAGGTCATTTCTGGGACTAGAGACTCAAGCCCTATTAAGGACCAATAAACTGACCTCATTTAAACAAGAGTTTGTAAAAACAGCAGGGTTGTGTGTTTTAAGATGGAGCACAAAATAAACAGAGTCAGGATGAATGTAAAACAGCTTTTCCCAACCTCAGTTCCGTGGAACTTCAACTCCCAGAATTCCTTAGCCAGCATATACATTTCCCCATGTTGGCTGGGGACTTCTGGGAATTACTTCATATAAATTTCTCCATGCTGGCTGGGGAATCCTGGGAATTGAAGTCCATTTATCTTAAAGTTGCCAAGGTTGACAAGCTGATAAATATTGAGACCATTCTTCACAAATCCCAGAACTTTTTCCTCTTAGTTTAGCAATGTCCTAATCCCATCTCATTCCATCAGTTCCTAAGTATCCCGAGCCAGACATTAAGGAATTGCCATCTTCTAGATCTGACCTGAAGAACACAATGTTCAGATTAGAGTTGGAAGGGACCTTTATAGGTCATCTAGTCCACACACACACTCAAGCAGGAGACACTACACCATTTCTACCAAATGGCAGTCCAATCTCTTCTTGAAAGTCTCAAGTGATGGAACTCCCACAACTTCCCAAGGCGAGCTGTTCCATGGGTTGATTGTTCTCATTGTCAGAAAGCTCCTCCTTATTTCCAGGTTGAATCTCTCCTTGGTCAGTTTCCATCCATTATCCCTTCTTCTGGCCTTCAGGTGCCTTGGAAAATAACTTGATCCCCTCCTCTCTGTGGCAGCCCCTCAAATATTGGAACACTGCTATCATGTCTCCCCTGGTCCTTTTCTTCACTAGACTAGCCAAGCCCAGTTCCTGCAACCGCTCTTCGTATGTTTTAGCCTCCAGTCCCCTAATCATCTTTAGTTCCTCTTCTCGGCACTCTTTCCAGAGTCTCCACATCTTTCTTTTCATCCAATAGTGTAATGAATCATGAAATTAGACCTGGGAAACTAGTGTAAAAGTGCTCCTTTTTAAGAATTAGCAAACATCTTTCAGCTTTACTTGTCCCATCCTTGCGCTAGCACCAACTGGCGTACCCAAGAAAAAATATTTCTGAACGAGAGAATTCCTGCACGCCAAATAAATGCTTTTCCCCACCACCAAAATACACAAAATACTCTTTCCCAGCCTATTCTTCTTTTCTCTTTCCTTGGGGGGGGGGGTTGAGAGGGGCTCCTTTACCTTGACCTTGATGACGACCTGGCCAGACATTGTGGGGGGAGAGGGTGGAGGGGTTTGTAGGCTGCTGGACACTTTTTGGAGGGGAACAGGCTGTCCCTGTTTCTCCTCCCCCCCCCCTCTTTTTTTTTCCACATTTTGCTTTTGTCCTGCTCCCCTGCCTTGACAAAAGGCCGCGAGAGAGCCGGGAGGGGGAGCTTTGCCAGGCTTAAAGCAAATTGACGGTGAAATTAGCGTCACCTCGCCTCTGTGTGCTAAACAAATGCACTCTGAATGAGGACGTGGGCTGGGTATATATTAGCACACGGGGATGACCTCTGTCGAGGGGTGCCTTCACCACAGCCGCTCCGGCGGGCGTGGGAAAATCGGCCGAGCCTTTTTCACAGCTGTTCTGGCCGGCCAGCCGAGCCAATCGGCAGGCCCCGGACCCCTCTTTTGGCCTGCTTCCATTGACTCTTTCAATTGCGCCCTTTCTCTCGCTCCCCACCATCTTTCCAAGAAAATAACAAAAAAACAAAACAAAAAAAAGGCGGCATTGTTCCAACGGGCCCTGGGTTGCATAGAAATCCCGCTCGCCGCGCTCGCCTGGAAAAGATGAGAAGAGCAGTGGTACCCTCAATCAATCCCCCTAGGATGCAAGGGGCCGGGCCTGGGGCGGGGGATGGGTGTGAGCAGAGAAGGGAGCCTGGCCCAGCATCCAAAAAAGGGAGACCCAGCCTGATGTTTCAGGGAACGGTGCTCGGCTTCCAAACAGACAATCCTCAACTTATGACACAACAGAGCTCATTTGCTAAGCAAGACAGTTCGTTGTCTTGACCCATTTTGAGACCTTTCTTGCCCCATTTGTAAATGAATGACTGCAGTTGTTAAGTGAGCCGTTCGGACATTAAGCGAATCTGGCTTCCTCCATTACCTGCACTTGATAGAAGCCAAGTTTGGAAGTTTACAAAGAAGAGGGAATCAAACTATTCTCCAAAGCACCTGAAGGCAGGATAAGAAGCAATGGGTGGAAACTAATCAAGGAGAGAAGCAGCCTAGAACTGAGGAGAAATTCCCTGACAGTTAGAACTATTAATCAACTTGCCTCCATAAGTTATGAATGCTCCAACACTGGAAGTTTTTAAGAAGAGACTGGACAACCATTGGTCTGAAATGGTGTAGGATCCCTGCCTGAGTAGAGGGTTGGACTAGAAGATCTCTCAGGTCCCTTTCAACTCTATTATTCTATTAAAAGGTTATCACATGACCCCAGGACAGTGCAACGGTCATAAATATATGCTAGTTGCCAAACCTCTGAATTTTGATCATGACCAGAAGGCTGCTGCAATGGTCCTAAGTGTGAAACACAGCCATAAGTCACTTTTTTCAGTGCTGTTGTAACTTTAGTCACTAAATGAATGGTTGTAAGTCAAGGACTCTCTGTATGGGGCACTGCTAGGATACAATCCTGCAAGATACGTTCAAGCATTAAGAAAAGGCTATAAAGGAATTTGACTGTCCTCTCTCCCCACCCAGCCAGTTAGCCAGCCAAAAGTTTAAATAAATGTTAGGAAATGTTAAATAAAACTTTAAAAAAAAAGGGGGGGGGGATTTTGGGTAGGTCAGGAACAGACACAAGCCGGAGGGAACTAAACGAGGCTGCCGCAAAAATACTCTGATCAAAAGAAAAGTTAGGTGTTGCACCTAGTTCTCATTTAGCAACCACAAATGAGACCAGCAACATAG
>NC_138548.1:13884852-13929852 GCF_964273705.1 Natrix helvetica
TTTGAAAGAATGTTAATAAAGCAACGTTTACTGCAAAAGGCTCAAGGAAAATAATGGGCTACAGTGCACTGTTACACCCTGATCCCAGATTACAAAATATGTTAGGAAGAAAATGTAGAACCAGAGATGAAAATTTCACTGTTTCTTTAAAAAAATTATCAAAAAATTTAACTGCCTTCTAGGTAGGACAGAAAGTGCTTCATTTTTTAAAAAATGCATTCTTTTATATGGTGAGCAATTTGTGGGTTAGTTTCCAGTTCTTATTGTCAAGTTCAGCCAAACATTTTTTTAAAAAATTATCTACAATTTTTCTCAAGGTACACAATTTGGGCAAATAATTAGTAGCATGGTGATTAATTTTATTTATTATTTTCATGAACATTAACAATTTAGCTGTGCTCTTTTTCACGTCAAAATGTGTACATGTTCTTGGAGATTCACCGGGAGATTTAGAGAATACATATTATAAATGAGAACCGGGAAGATGACCTTCTTGGCTTGATCTAAAAATGCTAAATTAAATAAGTTTGAATTCAAAAGCGAGTTTGAATTTTCTCCCCGTCTCTAATTTGGGAGGGTGTAAATTATCCACTGGGGAAATTGTGCCCTGCTTTTAAAAACCTGGTTTTAAACCTCTTCATATTTTAAGCCAAATTTGTGATGGTAAATTAAAGCTGTCCTATCTCTTCCTCTCTCTCTCTGCCCTTCATCGTCGGAATAACCACTCTAGCTGAATTTCACCAACAAAATAAGGAAGAATTTGAATCTTAGCAGCACTCTGGACAGGAATGACAATTTGCAGAGTTCCTAACTAGCATTAAAATAACTCTCATTTAAAAATATTCAAATGCAGGAAAAATCAATAACGCAATAATAAAGTACCGTATTTTTCAGGCTATAAGATGCACTGGAGTATAAGACGCACCAAGATTTTGAAGAGGTAAATTTAAAAGAAAAAGGTTTTTGCCCTCCCCAGCCCCCAGGAGCACTCTACAGGCCTCCCAAATCCTCTGCATGTCTATTTTTGCTAAAAATGGGATGCAAGGTGTGGGGTTTCGGGAGGCCAAAAATGTGGTATTCAGTGTATAAGACAACCCATATTTTCACCCTCTTTTGTGAGGGAAAAAGGTGTGTCTTACACTCCAAAAAAATACAGTAAATCAGAAGAGGAAACACAATTGAAATAAATTTAATAAAAATAAAGAAATATGTATTGAATATATCCTTTGGGAATGCTCAGTTGGAATATTGCTTGTTTTCTGTCATTAGCAGCTCTACCCCCACAAATAAATGATCCAACAGCTAAATATTGTCCAACCCTTGACATTTCTGTTAAAGAAATGTTATGTTTTCTGGGGTTTCTTTCTGGGCAAGTGGGCACAAGACTAAAAACTTAATCAAACACAAAGGAGCAATTAGCATGTCTGTTCATGCCAAAGATGAATTCCTGTCTGGTTAGGACTAGAAAAGAAGGGCTGATTATTTGGGGCATATTTGTTGTTGGTTGCCTTTTGCAAAGCTCAAAATCCAAAGAAGTTCTGCATTGAAGGTACAGCGAGTGCCAATGGCTCTAATGTTATACTGCCCTGGTCTGCTTGAACAAATAAGGGCCCTTTTTAAAAGGGAGAAACAATTTTTTAAAGAAGAATTTGCAATGCAGAGCAGAACACTGCATTTTAAAGAAAGGCAGTTGAGAGAAAGCATCTTTCTTTCAACTAGAAAATCATTCAATCGAAAAGACAACTTCAATTTTTTTTTAAAAAATTTTTTTATATATATTTAGATTCCTACCTCCCTATTTTGCATGTGCGGTACATATCTGGATATATTATGTTTACCTTTGCAGCAAAAGAGAGAAAGGTAGAATTATGTTGGAAGAGAAGCAGTATAAACACAGCCTACAGAATCTCTTCGGGAAATGGAGAGCCAAGGGAGAATTTTTTGCACTTCAAATTAACTACTAATTTATTTAGGAAATAAGCAGCTATTAGTCAATATGGTTATATATTTGGGACAGGTGGATCTGTCAAGATTAGTTTCTCACTTTTTCATGTCTACTTGCCAATGTTGGCTTCCCTCAGTGTTTTATCTTCTCCATTTATACATTCAATTTTCTGTACTAAGCTAAGAATTTTAATAAGTTTGCCCTAAAGTTTATAGTCACCTTTATGCACCTTTTTCCAAAGGTACACACCAGAGGTGGGTTCCAGATTTATTTACTGCCAGTTCACTCAGGGACGTGCTTTGCACATGGACGCACTTAATGCGCACTATGCGTGTATGCACAGTAGTGAAAAAATGCTTCTGTGCATGCACACAAGCCAAAAACAAGATGGCGGTGTTTACGGCAGCAGCGATAAAATCGGTACGGTCACGTGTCCACCGAAGTTACTACCTACGCACCGGAGTATAAGACGCACCAAGGTTTTGAAGAGGCAAATAAAATAAAAAGTTTTTGCACTCTACAAACCTCCCCAAAACGGCCTATTTTTCGTGAAAACGGGCCTGTTTCCCCCCCCCCCCAAAGGCATGAATAGCCTTTAGGGGGCTTGCAAAGTGCTCCTGGGGATGTGTGGGACCTAAAATGAGCAAATAAATGGCCCGTTTTTCACACAAATGGGCCCGTTTTTCATTTAAAAAGGGCATGGATAGGCTTTAGGAAGCTTATAGAGTGCTCCTGGGGGCTGGGGGGAGGGTAAAATTGAGAAAGAAAATGGGCCGTTTTTTGCTGATTTTTGCCCTCCCCAGCCCCCAGGAGCTCTCTAAAAGCTTCCTAGAGGCTATGCACAGCCATTTTGGTGAAGGGGGCGGGGTTTCAGGAGGCAAAAAAATGCTATATTCAGTGTATAAGACGCACCCAGATTTTCAGCCTCTTTTTTGAGGGAAAAGGGTGCATCTTATACTCCGAAAAATACGGTATTTGGCCGAACCATACCGTACTGCTAGGAACCCCACCACTGGTACACACTCTTCAGAGCAATTTTTCCCTAAAGTGTTGCGCATATTTTTACATGACTACCGGTATGGGTATGGAATATGGAATTTTTTCTAATATGCATTGTAAAAATTTGTGAACGGCACTGCAAATTTGGAAGGACAAATGTTGTCCATGTATTAATTTGGGTGTATGAAGTTAGATTGACTTGTATTTAAACTCCATTAAATACTGCATGAAGGATCTGAAACAGACTCTCTGAACATATCCTAGTGTTTCCCCCTAAGACGCTGAGTTTGTTGATTAGAAAAGTTGGCGGTTCAGCGGTTCGAATCCCTAGCGCCACGTAACGGAGTGAGCTCCCCCTACTTGTTCCAGCTTCTGCCAACCTAGCGGTCTGAAAGCATGTTTAAAAATGCAAACAGAAACATAGGAACCACATTTGGTGGGAAGGTAACAGCATTCCATGCACCTTCAGCGTTTAGTCATACCGGCCACATGACCACGGAGACATCTTCGGACAGTGCTGGCTCTTTGGCATTGAAACGGAGATGAGCACTGCCCCCTAGAGCCAGAAACGACTAGCACACATATGCGGGGGAATCTTTACTTTTAGGGCTTTAAAGATTGGTAATGACCAAAGTAGGATACTAGATTGAGGGGTTCTTCTTGGTGCTCTCTGATCTTTGTTGCTTTCTTGCAGACGTTTGATTACCCAAACGAAGGACCCCTCATTTCAATCCGAGCTACAAAAATTCTCCTTTATCAGTAGGATACTAGATTAGGCAGATCTCTGGAGGAACAGGAAATCTCGTGATTTAAAGCAATGCTCATGTAATTTCCCGTGAAACATTGCAAAAAATGAATGCATCAACCCCTCACCAAAGGAATCCTGGACTTTCCTTTGTGCTTTGGTGTTGGTTGATTAATGCAAACCTCCATAAAACACTGAACCTAACGTTATAAAAACTCTTGATTTTATTTCAGATTTTTTAAATCCCATCTTTATTATCTATATAAATAACTCAAGATGGTGAACATATCTAGTGCTCCTTCCTCCTATTTTCTCCCAACAAAACCCTATGAGGTGGAATGGGCTGAGAGAGAATGCTTTCATGCTTAGGGAGGGACTAGAACTCACAGTCTCCTGGTGATTAGTCCAAAGTACCCAGCCACCTTTTATGCCTAAAGCCGGATTAGAACTCGCAGTTTCCCAGTTTCTAGCCTTGCGCCTTAACCATTACTCTAAACGGGCTATAATTTTTCCTTGTAACTTCTGATTGTGCAGAAACAACATGGATTGGCATGTTAATTTTAAACACTCATGACTTCATTATTATCATTTTTATAAAACCTTATGCCACCAGGCTTAAAATTTTGGGCTTGGACCATCTGGAACAAGCTGCCTTTGATCTAAACACAGTACATAAAATTGTCTGTTACGACCAGGAGTGTGTTCTGGCTTCTTTTACTGCCGGTTCGCTCAGGGAAGTGCTTCGGGCGTGCCTGTGCGTATGAACAGTAGTGAAAAAATTGCTCCTGTGCATGCGCAAAAGCAAAAAACAATAGATAGAACCGGTTTGGGGGTGTGAGCATCCCAATTACTACCTACTCGGCCAAACTGGTCTGAACTGGTAGGAATCCCCCTCTGGTTATAATGTCTTACCTGTCAATGACTACTTCAACTTCAACCGCAATAACACACGGTCAAACAATAGATACAAACTCAAGGTAAACCGCTCCAAACTCGATTGCAGAAAATATGACTTAAGCAACAGATTTAAGCCTGGAATGCTCTACCTGACTCTGTTGTTACATCCTCAAACCCCCAAAACTTTAACGTTAGACTATCTACTGTTGACCTCCACCCCATTCCTAAGAGGTCTGTAAAGAGGGAGTGCATAAGCGCACCAGTGTGCCTACCGTCCCTGTCCTACTGACCCCATTTATTTGTACTCATTTCATGTGCTCATGTCCATGTTTACACTTAAACCTGTTATCTTGTACATGTTTGAAAAATGAAATAAATGAATAAGAATGTCAGGCAGGCTGAAACCTATTCCTGAGCTTTGTCCTAAGGCTGGTTCTGGATTCATGGAAATCCTGCAGCATTTCCAAAGCAATACAATACAATACAATAGTAGAGTTGGAAGGGACCTTGGAGGTCTTCTAGTCCAACCCCCTGCCTAGGCAGGAAACCCTATACCGTTCCAGACAAATGACTATCCAACATCTTCTTAAAGCAGGAAAACAACATCTTCTTAAAGCAGGAAAAGTCTAAACTAGATTAGAAACACTGATTCTCACAGCAATGAGAATTTTTTGCCGGCTGTAAGGAACGACTGACTGACTGACTGACTGACTGATTGATTAATTGAAAACATTTATATATTGTTAGTTAGTTGGCAGCAATACCTTCCCATTGCTTCCAATTCTTTGTATCCCAATATACAGATGATCGTCAACTTACAACGACAATTGAGCCCAGATTTCCTGTTGCTAAAAGTGAGAGCGTTGTTGTGAATTTTGCCTCATTTAAAGACCTTTCTTGCCACCGTTGTTAAGTGAACCGCTGCAGTTGTCAAGTGAGTAGCACAGTTGCTAAGTGACTCTGGCTTCCCCATTGACTTTGCTTGTCAGAAGGTCGCAAAAGCTGATCACACAACATTGCAACCGTCAGAAATATGAGTCAGTTGCCCAGCGTCTAAATTTGGATCACATGATCATGGAGATGCTGCATCAGTCGTAAGTGTGAAAAATAGTCATGAGTCACTTTTTCCCAGTATCTTTGTAACTTCGAATGGTCACTAAATGAACGGTTGTAAGTCCAGGACCAGGGGTGGGTTTCAGCTGGTTCGGACTGGTTCGGGCGAACCGGATTTAGTTTTACATCTACGAACCACTAGTTGCAAGAACTGGCTGGCCCCACCTACCCCACCCTGCTTCTCCCAGGAGTCTCCACGCTGCCCATTTTGGATGCCAGGTAAGTGCAGGGCCCGCACGGAGGCTCTCGGAGGGCGAAAAACGGGCATCCCAGAAGTCCAGAAATGGGCCTTTTTCCAGCCTCTGGAGAACCTCCGGAGCCCAGGAGAAGCCATTTCATCCTCCCGGAGGCTCAAGGAAGCTCAGAGCCTGGGTAGGGCGAGAAGACACTCCCCGCCGCCGTGGGGCAGGAGGCCGAGTAGGCCACACCCACCATGGCCACACCCACCCAGCAACCAGGCGGAGAACCGGTTGCTAACGTTTTTCAATCCCACCCCTGCCCAGGACTATCTGTTATCTGAATTTGGTTGATCTAGTAGTGAGAGACTTGTTCTGTTTGAGAGCAAAGGAATTCCCAACAATTGTCTCTAGCAATCCAGTTCAAAGGCTACAGTTTTCCTTTGCTCAGCCTTTCACAGCCATCTTTAACAACTAGGGAAGAAAAACTCTTAGCCTATCTCTACCCATGGCTGGCTGGGGAATTCTGGGAGTTGCAAGTCCACAAGTCTCAAAGTTGCCAAGATTGGACACCCCTAGACTAACGTCTCTGCACTTTAATTCTCAAAATCTATCCTAGTCTTCCTGCCAAGTTGCAAATAACTCTACACTTCATGACTGTAGTCACCATCTCTGTTCATTCTTGAGCAATTCTTTATTTGAAAGCAGTCTGCTTATTTAGCTACAGTATTTATGTGGTAGAAGATGTTCGTTCTGGATCCGCGCTCTCATTCAGATCCGCTCTCCAAAGTGAGAAAGGGAAAGTTTGTGGAAGTAAGAAGTGTTTTGCACTCAAAAATCCAACCATCATTATTTTTTCCTGCCACTATTAAGAGGGTTTCAAACAATTAAAGGTAAAGGTTCCCCTCGCACATATGTGCTAGTCTAGGGGGCGGTGCTCATCTCTGTTTTAAAGCCGAAGAGCCAGCGCTGTCCGAAGACGTCTCCGTGGTCATGTGGCTGGCATGACTAAACGCCAAAGGCGCATGGAACGGTGTTACCTTCCCACCAAGGATGGTTCCTATTTTTCTACTTGCATTTTTTACATGCTTTCAAACTGCTAGGTTGGTAGAAGCTGGGACTAGTAATGGGAGCTCACTAGTAATGGGAGCTTACTCCATTAAGCAGCACTAGGGATTTGAACCGCCGAACTGCTGACCTTTCTGATCAACAAGCTCAGCGTCTTAGCCACTGAGCCATCGCATCCCTTCAAACCATTGCCAAATCCTTTTCCTCAATTGCTTCTAAATATTCATGAAATGTCTTTTCTAACTCATTCTTGCTAGCTGGGTGGGAATGTACATGTGCTAACACATCCAAAATATAGCATATAGAAAAAAGTTTTCAAATCCAATATACAGAAAAGAAACTTTGTTTTTTCAGCTCATATCTGAATCCTGAAAAGCCTCCACATCTCAGCCCCAAATGTATATTTTATATGCTACTATAGTTATATAAATGTTTAATAAAAACTGCATTTTTTCCAGGAGAAAATATTTCACTTGTAAAAGATCCCAAGCCTCAATCTTTAAAACCTGGGATTTATAGAAAAAATATATATGCTAAACTCCAAGACTGGAATATTTTTCTATGCTGTTCTTTAAAGAAAATCTTACAAATGGATTTAATTTTCTGGAAAGGTGTGTGATGTCAAGGTACAAAATCTGATTTTCTAACAGAGAAATGAAGGACATTTGGAGTGGAACTAAGACTTTAACTGTGCAATTTCTTGTAAGATGCTTTTCCTGACTCATTACTTTCCTGCAGAAGAGACGTCAAACTTCCCTCTCCTTTCCTCAGTCTAAAAGTAACTCCTTAACAAACTTATGCTTCTAGTCCCTAAGAAAACATTACCCAAGATCACAAAGCTGTAAATGAAGATGTGAGGAAGTTATACTCTTTGCGTAAAAAGAGCTACATTAATGGTGGCGAATATTCCAGTTTAGTTAGGAATTACCAGAACAATGAAAGCAAACAAAGAACGTCACCAAAAGGCTACAAAACAAAACACTGATTTATCCATTCTGAAACATCCATATGGAAATTCTACCTTGAAGTAGTGAAGTGATGAATTCCAATACAAAACAAATGCTATAAATTTTAGAAAATGCAAATACAATTCTGCTTCATTCAACTCTGTTAATCTGTTAAGATTCTTGCTCCTTGTTGGATGGATTCATCACCAGTTTATGCTTTCGTTCAAGGTCACTTAAGTAGGCTTTGGAGTTTTTCACTGCCCTTGCAAACATATCATGTCAAGCTTAAGGGCCAGGAACTTTAAAAATGACTTTATAATGACTATATTAAAATGCCCACTGTCCCCTATTGTTTTTATGATGAACATTTCTGGTTTTACACTGTATAAATGAATACGATTGGAAATCCACAAATCACTCTGACCTTAACTCAAGTGGTTGAGAGATATTTGGAGACCCACCTAGCTCAGGTTTAGCTCTAAGATGCTGCACGTTGACAGAATCGTAAGGTTGTTACTTTGCAATGAACAGGCAGCCAGTAAAGACAAAGCCATCTGAAATCAGAATAACCCCATGCCACGTCCCAGTTTCCCACAGTAGCCAGCCACTTTTCATTTGCTCTCATCAACTAAAAGTAGATATTGACTGCTCCCAAAGCTTGCTGGGGAATTCTGGGAGTTGAAGCCCACCCATCTTAAAATTGCTGGGGTGAAGAAACATTGTTTTGCAAGCTATCGGGGAGGGGGGAGTTTCTTCTTGGCTGGGATAAGACTTCAGCCCAGTGGTGAAATTCAATTTTTTTTACTACCGGTTCTGTGGGCGTGGCTTGGCGGGCATGGCAGGGGAAGGATACTGCAAAATCTCCATTCCTACCTGATTCCACGGGAAGGATATTGCAAAATCCCATTCTCTCCCAACTCCTAGGAGAAGGATATTGCAAAATCTCCATTCCCACCCACTCTGGGGTCAGCCAGAGGTGGCATTTGCTGGTTCTCCGAACTACTCAAAATTTCTGCTACCGGTTCTCCAGAACCTGTCAGAACCTGCTGGATTTCACCCCTGCTTCAACCCTTTCCCTGTTGCAGAATAAGAACCTTCTCAATGTATTTTTGAACTACTGGAAAACCTGAAATGAGTTGCTCCACTCACTTAGACTATGTTCTCGTTTAGTATCAGCCCCCCACTCTCCCACCCCATTTTCCCTACAGGCTGCAAAGATTTTCTCCTCTTGGTGTGGATGTCCTCGATTATCGGAATAAGCGGGGGCAGGGGGGGGGACCACATTATTCCCGGCCGAGCTAAAGACAACATAAACCACTCTCATTCTTGCATTGAAAATGAACGTCATAGGGACATGGGAGAAATAAGTGGGGTCAGTGTGTAATTGTGTCATGATTAAACTCACATTAACGCATGGGTCTTTGACACATAAGCCAAAAACCTTGACTATTGAGCTAAGCCCTTCACCCACCTCCAATAATGTAGAAGATTATGGGTTTTTGAAGTTAGAACACGGACTGTAGGTCAGCGGGGAAGAACAAAACTAGGAATTTGAGGTCATGAATATGCAAAGTCCAGTGGTTTTATGTCAAGGAATAGAACTATGGATTTTTGTTCATAAGAAAAATAAGATATCTGTGCTGAGACCTGCCTGCCCTAGATTAGAATAGAATAGAATAGAATAGAATAGAATAGAATAGAATAGAATTCTTTATTGGCCAAGTGTGATTGGACACACAAGGAATTTGTCTTTGGTGCATATGCTCTCAGTGTACATAAAAGAAAAGATACATTCATCACGAATCATAAGGTACAACACTTAATGATAAGTCATATTCTTGCTCTGGATAGTGAGATGGATGGCATATACATTTATAAATAAAATAAAATTCTAAGAGCTGTTACACCTGGTTTGTAAAAATCTGGACAACACTAAATGGCAGCTAAAGGCTCATATTTCCGATATCTTTTTGGTGATAATTGAATTTTTGCAGTCCAGGTACAACAGGGAAGCCCTTGGCATCTCCAACCTGACACTCTCCAAGGATCGTAGGCAATCCTCTAGGATCCCAGGTGGAGAAGGATCTTGCCCAGCTCTGCTACCAACTCGAGATCCTTTCAAAGAAAGCTGTTTAGGGATTCAGCCTGAGGCTGTCTGCTTGTCAAGGTTAGAAGCAGCAGACTGAGCTATGGTTCCTTTGGGTGGCTCTATGAGGTTGCCATGCGCTAGGGGGAAACATTGGTCTGTCTGGCCCAGGGGTACTTCAGGGGTCTGCCTATTCTCCAAGGAGAACTCCATCTGGTTGATGAGAAACAGCCCAATCTACAAAAAAAAAAAAGACCTATTAAATATAAATGGCTCGATAAGAGTTATGAAGCCAGACCTGTGCAATATTAGGTTTTATAGGCCATCAAGAAAGCATCAATTTATGGGACAATATTATTGCTAGAACGAAGTGGGTGAGAAATTAAGAAATGAGGAACCAGCCATCACTAATCAGTAACTCACCAACGGACTGTGGGAGAACTCCAGCAAGAGATATCCACATGTGAGTGAAAAGAGTTTTCACTGGAAATACCACAGTTGTGAGTACATCATGGCCTGTGCGTTCTCTCTATCCCTTTCTTGCTGATCCCCCAAAATCCCCACAAAAACCGATTTTGGTAGAAGATTTCAGCAGCCTTCACAAATTTCTTCATAAACAGAATAGAACAGGGGTGTCCAAACTTGGCAACTTTAAGACTTGTGGACTTGCAGGACTTGCAGAGCTGGCTGGGGAATTCTGGGAGTTGAAGTCCACAAGTCTTAAAGTTGCCAAGTTTGGACACCCCTGGAATAGAAGAATTGAAGAACTTTTTTTTTAAAAAAAACCCTGAACATGAAAAATTATAAAATTGAATGATTTTATAACCAGTCTGGATGCCCAGATTTTACCAATCGGCCTTCAAAACTGGCACATTCCAACAATCTTATAGCCCTCAAAGAAAACAAAAAGCAGCAACTTAAACCGGCATTTCAACATTAATGGCAAGTAACTCACAGATCTGGCCAGGTCAAAGACATGACCGTTTGACTAATGAATAGTATCTGTGTAGAGGTTTTTTTCTTTTCTTTTACTATTATTATTAATTTGCTTAGACGGGATAGATCTTTTGTAAAATGGAGAGCGGATGAGATTTAAAAGACTGATCGTGATCAGAAGCGAAAGAAGATTCTTCTGTCTCTAGGAAGCTGCTTTGGTGATGGATCCAGAGTGTTTTTCAGGTAGCATCGCTGTGGCAGCTGAATCTAATGCTTCCAACCACCTTTCCCCACCAGCCTGCCTGCACACCAATGCACAAACACACGGAGTAAATAAATCCCTTGTGAAACCACCTTGGCCTTTCTCTGCCAGCAAAGGAACGAAATGACCTTCTGTTTTGGCCTCCCTTTCACATGATCTGCCAACCCTTGTTGCAGGAAGAGAGCGAAGGGAACGTGGCCACTGGGAGACAGTCAGCCGAAGAGCGGGGCGGTTTATACATTCGGTTCTCTAGCTTTATGATATCAGATACACTCATACAGCTAGATAACCAAAGAGAAAAACCGGCCCTGTGGACTGTAGGCCTCCTTACACACTCCCCCGGTACCTTTTGCACAATAGGGAGGGACACCTACGCACTCACTCCTCACTAAGTCACTGGGATGGGGGGTGTTTTCAGGTCTGAGAACCGGGAAGGGTGGCTGAGAAACAAACAAATAAACAAACAAAAAACATCTCCCAGGGCATTTTATTCCAGGGCTGGCAGAAATGCCCTGGTCATCTGAATTAGTAGAGGCATGTTGGCTGAAAGGGACTCGCTCTAAAAAATGCCTCAACCTTTGCACACATTCACAAATGCACATGAGCTGGGCCAGCTGCCCCATTTTTGCATATTTCTCCTGACTCCCATCTCAAAAAAAATTACTCTCTCTGTCGCTTTATTCCCAGTTGCAGGCCTTTATCGTTATTTCATATTTCCTTCCCATATCGTGCCTTCGATTAATTCTTGAGGCCGAGTCTTAACACTCAGAGCACCCTTTCCTCTTCAATGGATCACTCAGATGCCAGATCTCCCTCCTTCGTCTCCTCTTCCTCCTCGGCTATTTTTTTACAGGATGGTCTTTTATCAGAGGTAGGGTGGGAGAGAAGAATTTGCCCCCAAGAAGTGGTCAGACTTTTAATTTGTGACGCGTCTCCACCAACAAGGACGGGTTTTGTACCCGTTCATAGTTTTGCATTCTCCCTTTCTTCGCATTGTTTATAATTGGTCGCTACGCTTAACCTGATTTTTTTTTTTTGCAAATTTTTTATTCTTATTTGGGTAGATTTAAGCGATCCAGTCTGGTGACCGTAGGCGATAAATCATAAGGGAGATTTCTTTTCCTGGTATCTTAGTTGGTCTACTTAAGTTTGTCCTAGTAAGGGAGGGTTTCTGACAGAGAGAATTAAATGCTGCAATCTAAGGATATTCTGCTTGAAATATTCATTCCTTCGTTCAGATATGAGAGGTGGGTGTCCCTTGCTTCTATTCCAGACTGATGGATAAAACTTCTCTTTTAGTCCACAGGAGAAAATGAATTGCACAAGAATATCTGCGACATGTTTGCCATGAATTTGACAAACCACAATGGCCTATGTAAATATATATATTTTTTAAAAGCTGTAACAGGAAATGGGCTTGCCTCAATTCCAGTGGTGGTTTGTTGAAGTTCCCTGCCATGGGAAACAAACAAACAAACAAACAAAAAATTGAAGCAAATTTTCAGAAGGTAGTCTGCTAAAGATCTTAGTGTTCCCAAGGGTGCACATATAAAGACTGAAGTTCTCCATAGGATAATTCTTTAAAAAATAAAAATGGGGATCCACTGAAAGAAATTTTCCAATTGGAAGGGGGGTGGGGTTGTGAATAAAAAAAATCACAACTCTTCCTGCTTTTAAAAGGAGCTACAGAATAAGTTATTCTCTCAATTGGATGAGCAGCTACCAGATCTGAGACAGCCTTCCCCGAGGTAGATCATCCAAATGGAAAACGTTATATTTTTTTTCCTTCTTCCAATAAATACAACCCCCCTCTTTTTTTTAATGTACCCAACATTACTAGTCCTAAATTCTTCCTTTCCTTTCTGCAGTTTATCAAAATAGATAACCTGCTAACTTTGAACAAAAATCAAACTACATTCCCAAATAAATATAATTAAGAATATTTAGACAGTTCCGCAGAAACAAACTTTCAGAGTTCAGACACAGAGACTGGATAGGAAAAAAAATGGAACAGACACCTTATGTTGTCAACAATGTCTAATAAGGAACAGGGCAGTTTTGTGAATGTATATATTATTAAAAATGTATTATTCCAGCAAAATGTGACTGTAGAAATCTAAGCAAATGGCTAGCATTTTATGTATACTTCGTGTTTCTTACAGAAGGTTCAAACTACGACAAGAAAAAGGAAATTTTAAGGAAACAAATATAATCACTACATTAGGACAGGCAATCACGCTTCAGTTATTACCTTTCTCTTTCTTTTAAAACTACCTTCCAGTTAAAATTTCACCAACACAAGGACCAACTCCTTCCTTGCTTTGAAAAGTCACTTATTCTAATCCTCCAATATATATATATATATTAGACAACCTTATTCAATGTAACTTAAAAAAAAAAAACTTTACTTACTTGCTTTTGTGCTTCTCCTCTGTTTTCCAAAGTGAAGATTATTATTATTATTTTTTAACAAAAACCAAATTATTTAAATAGAGCACTTTTTTTCCAGCTTTCCAAACAGGAGCAAACGGAAGAGAGGAGAGAGGCAAAAGTAGAAATATTGAAAGAAGATAAAAGAAAACTTTGCTAACTTTCTCTCTCTTTTTGGGGAGGGAATATAACAGTTAGCACCGGAGGTCAAGCGCTCCAATTCCTAAATGACTGCAAGTTTTCCACCAGCTCTTCTCTAAAACATGATTGATTCAAACCACTTCGTTTGGAATAAGGGGGGGGGGGAGAAGGGGGGCGACTTCAGCCTGGGAAAAAAAGAGGGTGTGATGGGGGCAGCAGTATTGAAATAAAGGGACAATGCCAGACTGGGACAAGACGGCAGCTTTTCTATGCGGGACAGCCAGACAGGGTCAGAGGACACCTTCCAAAGCCACTGATGATGTCACTGCCATGTGGGGATAGCTATCGAGACACGGGTGAACAGGTTTCCATGGAATTGGTCCAAGTTAGAGGTCTGGGTTAACACCCCTCCCCAATTCTACCCATAGATTAAGGCTGTCGTTCCCCCCCCCCTGTCCGTCCTGCCCCACTGCACCCACCCACCCATTCCCCTCTTTTCTATGCAGCTTGGATCTCCTTCCCTTTCAAAACTACAATTTCCAGGAAGAAGTTCTTTTTAAAAGGCAAGTAGCATCAGCAAGGAAGAAACTCAAGGCTTTTTAACTTGCTTATTGGTTTAATTTATTTATTTGTATCCCGCTTTATTGTTTTTGCAAAAAATCAAGGTGCCGAACATATCTTCTTCTTCTTATTTTCTTCATAACAACAACCCTGTAAATTGAGTTGGGCTGAGTAAGAGGGACTGGCCCAAGGTCACTCATCTGATTTTCCTGCCTAAAGCAGGACTAGAACTCTCCAACTCTTGGTGATTGGCCCAAAGTCACCCAGCTGGCTTTCCTGCCTACAGCGGGACTAGAACTCACATCTCCTGGTGATTGGCTCAAAGTCACCGAGCTGGTTTTTATGTCTAAGGCAGGACTAGAACTTACACTCCCCCAGTTTCTAGCTTGGTGCCTTAACTACTAGACTAAACTAGCTCTAGGTCCATTAAGGGTTACCAGACATATCAATGTATCTAGAGCTAGTCCTCGACTTACAACCATTTGTTTAGTGACTGAAGTTACAACAGCACGTGATTGTGATCAGTCCTTGCACTTATGACTATTGCAGCATCCCCAAGGTCACATGATCAAAATCCGTGTTCTTGGCAACCGGCATATATTTACAACAGCTGCAGCATCCTAAGGTCATGTGATCTGTTGTGGCCCGCCGGTGGCCAGCAGAGTCGGACAGTGAGGAGGTTGGGGAGGAACGTGGGCCAGTCCTGGGGGCTGAGGAAAGCTCAGACAAGGGCTCTGCGTCAAAGGCAGAGAGGGAGCTAGACAGCAGTGAGGCAGAGGAACAGCTGGAGCCTGTTCCCAGTGTGCACATGCGCAGAGCTGCCAGAAGACAAGAACAGCTAAGAAAGCAGGGTCAACTTAAGAGGAAAACCACACCTTGGAGGTGATGGGCCCCTCCCGTAGGAAACAATACAATACAATACAATAGCAGAGTTGGAAGGGACCTTGGAGGTCTTCTAGTCTAACCCCCTGCCTACCTTATACCATTTCAGACAAATGGCTATCCAACATCTTCTTAAAGACTTCCAGTGTTGGGGCATTCACAACTTCTGGAGGCAAGCTGTTCCACTGATTAATTGTTCTAACTATCAGGAAGTTTCTCCTCAGTTCTAAGTTGCTTCTCTCCTTGATTAGTTTTTCCACCCATTGCTTCTTCTTCTACCCTCAGTTGCCTTGGAGAATAGTTTGATTCCCTCTTCTTTGTGGCAACCCCAGAGATATTGGAAGACTGCTATCATGTCTCTCCTAGTCCTTCTTTTCATTAAACTGGAGATACCCAGTTCCTGCAACTGTTCTTCATGTATTTTAGTCTCCAGTCCCCTAATCATCTTTGAAACAAAAGAGGAGCGAATGGGGAGGGGGCTTTTGCAGGACACAATTCGTTCCTATGCATCGGTTCCAGAGTGGAAAGTTCTGCGTGTGACTTTAAGAGACTCTGGGCCAAGTGTTCCCTTGCCCTGCGTTTCGAAACTAGCTATCTGGCAGCGCTCCAACGAGATAAGGTTCGTGGGGATAAACATTCCTCTGAAAGACTGTTTGCTGAGCCTTGCTGACTGTGAATGAAAGGAATTCCCAGTTGTGTAAATAAAAGAGGTTTTGCAGGGACTTTGCTTCTTGCTTTCTAGGGGTCAGAACATGATCCCCGTTTGCAACCTTTCCGGTCTGCATCTGACAAGCAAGGTCAATGGGGGAAAAACAGATTCGCTTAATAACCACATGATTCACTTAACAACTGCCTTGCTTAGCTATAAAAATTTGGTCATGGGTCGATGACTACCTGCATTCTTTGTTGTTGTGGTTGCTGAATTGTGAGCAATTCTGAATGCCCAATGGCGTTCACTGTGCATGCACAGTGCACACATGCGTCTTAACGCCTCCGTGACAGTCCCTCTGGAGCACCGTACCGGAACGGTATCCAGTGCTCCGGGCAGGCTCCAGCATGCCCGTACCAGGGCATACCGCCTGCAACCCACCACTGCTGTATAGTTAAAAATTAAGCACACAATGTGGAGCAGAACAGAGAACAAGAGCACAAAGATTTAACCAGGGAGCGAGAAAGCCCACTAATCAACAAGACTTAATCTTACAAAGAGTACATCCTCACTCACGATATAAAAACCCATTCAACTAGTAAGTTAGGGTTCACCACAGTTATCAAGAGACATAATTTATTTAATAGCCTTATCGTCTAGCTTTAATGGTAACTGCCCCTTTCCAACCACAATTCAGGTTAGTGGACTGAGAAACAACTGCCCCCCCCCAAAAAAAATTGTTATAAAAAGATAGGGAACATATTTTTTTAAAAAAAAAATTAGAATGGAATAAAAGGAGCTGGGAAGAGTGCAAGATATATGAAGACAAGTGAATCTCGAATGCAACTTCCAATTATTCGACTTATTGTGCACATTTGATGGAAGGAATCTAAACTTAAAAAGCAAAATAATAATAAAATAAAACGGTGGTGTCGTCTACCTGTTTTTTTCCTTGAAAATTCAATCACTCTCCACCAATGGAAATATTGGGATAATTTGTCATTTGAAAAATGGCTCAATAAGATAGGGTTTCTTGCTGTGCTCGAGAAGGCCTATTATAATATCCACATGCTTAAGAAGCAAAGTAGGAAATCATGCTTTTTTATTGGGATGGGCAGGGTTTTGTTGGTTGTATAAATGGCAGAAAGGCCAAAAAGAAGAATATATGGAAAATTTAAACTCAAATGGCCTGGTATAAGAATGTAGAAGATGTTTCAAGTAGGGCCAGGAAATATAGTGTAAAATGATACAAGAATCCCAGACTTAACCAGTGGTGAGATTCAAATAATTTAACAACCAATTCTCTGCCCTAATGACCATCTGGGTAGGTGTGGCTTGGTGGTCATGTGACTGTGTGGGCGTGACCAACTCAACGTAACTCAGGTCTATGGGCACTTCGCCTTAGCTGTTACAGTGTAATAAGGATTAACCGGAGAGGCAGTTTCTGTAAGCAGGGCACTAAAGATTAGGCTAGAAACACCAGAATGTTTCCTTCCTGCCTTCCTTACAGGATTAGCCCAGTAAAGTGGAAAAACACAAAAGGAGATTTCTTCCAGCAACTGTTTTTCCGGACCGCTTAGAAAATTAACAACAGGTTCTTCCGAATAAGTGCAAACCAGCTGAATCCCACCATTGGCACTTAACCATTGTTGATATGAAAGAAAAATGGATAGTGGATATTGCAACAACTAAAGACAGTAGAAGAGAAGAGAAAGAACTGGAAACGAAATATGAAGAATTTTGCAGACGCTGAACATCTGTGTCAATGGAGATTCTCAATCATTCCGTCATAGTTGTCCCAAAGATGATTTTTGAAAAGGCAAATGGACTTTCTTGATTCAGTTCAAATGAAGAAGTTTCTTGGACAAGAGGTGAAAAGTTTTCAAGGAACAACCCGCCCCTTTCCCCAAAAAAGTCCAATTGTCTTTTTGAAAAAGTACTTTGGGGCCAGAATGACTATGGCAAAAAGAAAGCAAAGATAGTACCAATAGTGTTAGGGGTCTTGGGTGCAATCCCAAGAGATCTGGAGAACCACTTGAATGCCACTGGCATTGACAAAATCATCAGTCAATTGCAAAAGGTAGCTTTACTTTGAACAGTTTACATCCTGCGACAATTCCTTTAATATTATTAAAAGACAATTGCCTGCCGATCCCAGGTCCTTGGGAAAGACTCCATAGGTCAGGGGTGTCCAAACTTGGCAACTTTAAGACTTGTGGACTTCAACTCCCAGAATTCCCCAGCCAGCATGCTGGCTGGGGAATTCTGGGAGTTGAAGTCCACAAGTCTTAAAGTTGCCAAGTTTGGACACCCCTGCCATAGGTGGATTAAAAATGCCAAATCCAGTCTAAACATCTGACTGACTGTGTGACCAACCATTTAATTATGTACTTCAAAGCAAGACAAAAACAGAACAACACTCTTTTCCCAACTTGTTAATGTATCTATGGCTAGGATTCTCAATATTCTAGCTAAATTCTGACCACCCCTTGAAAGATCTCAGCCGCAGAGATGGTGAGTTCAGAGTATGAAATCAGACATAAGAGTCATTTAGCTGGCGAAGGAGAAAAATCTAACTATGTGGTCACTGTCAGTCCTGCCTCAACTTGAACCTTTAAGCAAGAAAGATCCTTGACTCCATTTATTGAGAAAGGCATAATTTACTAAAAATCAAGTGGATGACAATAAAGCAAAGCTAGAACTGAAGTTTGCACGTCAAATCTCATGGATAACTTTTCCCCTCCCAGGCACTTCCCATTGCTGGTCCCTCCATCATCCAATCAATTTCAAAAAAGATGCTTTTGAAACAGTCACCGTGAGTGCAGGCTGTCTTGGGGCTGCTTTCTTCTCTCAGGAAATCGACCTTGAGGCGCGTCCCTGAGAGGCACACTTATTTCTATTGCTTTCACTTCCCCCCCCCCCAAGCCTTCTCTCTCTCCCCTTCAGCCTCCTCCATCCCTAGAGTTCATGGCAAACTGATGCTGAACGATCAGAGTGCAGGTGAGAGGCGACAGTTCTGACAGTCGTTAGGAGCTGTAAAAGACTTGATGATGCGTAATCAATCAATCAAAGAAAATTCCCACTCTGTAACCGCCTCATTGAAAAGTCTTTGAACCAAACTATGCAAATGTGACTTCCAACCATTATACCTCGGCTAGCCATGTATTCTTTTATAAACGCAAAGGTGGGTTTTACAAAGACACATCTTTAGCCCCTCCCCCCCGGTACACCCAACAAAATGCTAAACCTGTTGAGCGGAAGTCTGATTAATTTTTTTCGTGGGAACGGTGTTGCACCGTTCTAGTTTGGTTAGTCACTCTATTGCGGTGTTTCCCAAACTTGGCAACTTTAAGGGATGTGGACTTCAGTTCCCAGAATTCCCCAGCCCGCTGGCTTCCCCATTGGTTTCGCTTGTCAGAAAGTCACAAAAGACGATCACATAACCACAGGACACTGCAGCCAAGCTTTTGATCAAGTGACTAAGGCAGGGGTGTCCAAAGTTGGCACCAAATATAAATAAATAAATAAAATAAATTCTTCTTTGTCTCCCCCAAAGCAGTACGTTTATGCTATCTGCCTTCAGTGTATAGTCTGAATGTGTGTATAGCGCAAGTGTCAAACTCACGTTGCTGTCACGTGACATCACTCGTCAGGGGTGCCTGTGATGGACCGAATCCTCTGCCATGAAAACAGGCTCCTGGGTCCCGTTTTTGGCCGTGATGGCCTCCTGCAGCCCTCTGCCAGTGAAAATGGAGCGGGGGCAGGCGTGTTTGCCCCACCCTGACTTCTGTTTTTGCTGGCAAAGCCTCCTGTGGGCCAGATCTAAGCACCCCTCGGGTTGGATCTGGCCTATGGGCTTTGTGTTTGATGCCCCTGCTCTAAAGTAAGCCCACTGCCTTAAGCAGATGGGGCTTTCATTTCGCCGAGAAAAGTTTTGGGAATGTTAAATCATTCATTTAAGCTCACTGATTTTGATAGCCGAAAACATGGAAATTCACTGAGTGATTTTGAACCAGTTTTTTTTTTCTCTTTCAGCTCCGCTTATCCAAGAAGGTTGTTACATGGAAAGAAATGAAGGAGAACCTATCTGGAGCTTTACGTGATAGAAGTCTGCCAATGAACAAAGACACTTTTCATCTGATTTTCCATGTATTGTTCCTGATGGGTAGACATTTAGTGGAGATGCAGCTCTCCGTTGTATTCCCGAAGCAGCCGGCTCAAACATTCCTTGGACAAATTGCACATTGGAAAAATGTGTCACTAATTTGCAAAAGATGGTTTGGATATATAAAAAAGTAACTTCCTGTGAAATTCTTGGTGCTTTGTAAACTTGATTGTTTGCTTATAGGTGTTTTTTTTTACCCTAGGTAACTAATAATACCCAAAACAACTAGATCACCAGTTGAACACTGTCGGCATTGACAGAAAGACCAACAGTCAATTGCAAAAGGCAGCCACATTCAGAACAGCTTACATTCTGGGACGATATCTCTAACACTATCAAACATCCACACTTACATGCCCCAGGTTTTTGGGAAGATAGGTGGACAGAAATGGCAAATACAGTCTAAACATCAGGGAAATCCAGTCTACACATTCATCTACAAATCTTAATAACCTAGGTAGTGTAACCATCTAACATCATTAGTGTGAAAGAGTGTGAAGTTTGCTGGCTGTTTATATACAGTGGCTGGAAGTGTCCTGCCATATAAACCACACAAAAGGAGACAATTAAAAACCTAGGAAGGGAACAAAAATACTAGAACGCACTCCTTCCAGCAGCCAACATTCAGATAAGCAGGGATTAATACGGACAAACAACCAGGTGAAAACAATATGCTAATCAAGGACCTACCAAGAAGGAAACCACACCTCCATCAAAACTGGGAAGGCAAGTCATTGTATACAGGTAGTCCTCAACTTACAACAGTTCATTTAGTTACCATTCAAAGTTACAACAGGATTGAAAAAAAGTGACTTATGACCGCTTTTCAAACTTATGATGGCTGCAGCATTCCCATGGTCATGTTATCAAAATTGATAACATTGATAACGCCTGCTTGAGAACTGATTCATATTTATGACGGTGACCTTTTGCGACCTTCTGGCAAGCAAACTCAATGGGGAAGCCACATTCACTTCACAACCGCATTACTAACTTAACAGCTTCAGTGATTCACTTAACAACTGTGACAAAAAAGTCATTAAATGGGGCAAAACTCACTTAACAAATGTTTCACTTAACAACATAAATGCTGGGCTCAATTGTGGTCGTAAGTTGAGGACTACCTGTATAAACAGCCAGCCAACCCCACACTCCTTCACAGTGAAGTTATCTAAATGGGAAGGAAGAAAGAAGGGAAGGAAGGAAGGAGGGAGGGAGGGAAGGAAGGAAGGAAGGAAGGAAGGAAGGAAGGAAGGAAGGAAGGAAATGAAATAGATTATAAAAACTATTATAGGGATTTCAGACTACAGTAGTAGAGTTTTGTTTTACTGTTTTAACAGGCCACTCCAATCATGAACTACTCTAGTATTGCTCAAAGTTCCAATTTATTAAGAGAACCATGTTGGCACATCTGGGAAAACCCGAATCTGAAAGCTTCCCGGTTTTCCCCACTCAGTTGAAAGTTCAAGATCTTGCCCCCACACACCCACCAGTCCATCACATGGTCCAATCTCCCACTGCCATGCTGGCAGTTCCACTCATCCAGTTCCGGTCATGTGTAGAGGTGAAGAGACAAAGGATGACCTTGGCTTTCTAGAAAGAATTTTGTTATGGCTACATATCATCTAACTCCATACAATCCCCCCTCCCATTTTCCCACAATAGAAAATGCATAGCAGAATAATAGAAAGTATGGCAGGCCAAAGAGCCAAAAAGAAAAGATGGCGGCAGGCCTGAAACGGGAAACAATTCAATGCAAAGAAAACAAGCTAATAATATGACACAATCTCCATCTAGCAGCAGGACCGTTCATCAGTAGATCCCAAAAACAAAATACCTTCTTCTAACAGAAGGAACAAGATCATAGACTTCAAAGCCTGACAGAATCACCAAGTTTGAATGGTCCTTATAAAAGTCTGGAGAGAAAGAGACACGGAGCGATGTGTGACCTGTGGCCTAAGACTTTGAGAAAAGAGGTTCTGGGCCCAAATTATAAATGATTTCTGAGCCACCCACCCACCCAATATATCCCCACAGATAAAAAAATAGCTGTACATCACTCCTTATTTTCAACCACTGCCAAATCCAAATGGGCTTTAATTCTATCACTGCAAAAAAAAAGTTGCAACAGAGCAATTTGTCTTTAAGAGGCTGCTTGTTGTATCTCTGAATGAGCTGCTGCCCCGGGGTATGCCTCCTTCCAATCAGAAAGTGCAGCAGTCCCAGTTTCTATAACTGCTTGAGGTCTGGGCACTTAGTGACTCATGCAGGTATCAGCAGATCCTCAGAGGAGGCTGCTCATCGCAACTCTGCATGGGTCGCCGAACTAGGCTTATCTTCCCCTCACCAGCCTCTCTGTTGAGGAGTTTGATAATTCTGCCATAACTTTTGCTGGGATGCAACATAAACTTACAGCATATCTCTGCTGAGGTAAGGGCACGCCAGTATTATCTGGAAAGGAGAACACCCCTGGAGTGATTGCTCTGTTTGTAAGAGAATTAACACAGAATGATTCCAACTTCTAAATTATTTTGGTATTTGGGCCAGAAGAAGAAAAGAAGCAAAACCTCTCTTCTCCCAGAGAATCAATATTTTTCTCCCTTAGCAATTTTAAGATGCAGGGACTTCAACTTCCTGCAAGGCTGGCTGGGGAATTCTGGGAGTTGAAATCCGTGCATCTTATAGTCGTTAAGGTTGAGAAATGTTGCCCCAGATCAACCTGCCATTTCCTTCCAGTTTGATAGATAATCTCCCATTGTAATTACTCTTCAGCCAATTATACCATATTTTTTGGACTATAAGACGCACCGGTGTAAGAGATACACCAAGATTTCAAAGAGGTAAGTAAGAAATTTTTGGGGTCGTCCCCAGCTCCCAGGAGCACTCTGCAGGCTTCAGCAGGGCTGGGGGAAGGCAAAAACGGCCCTTTTTTGTGAAAAAAACCGGCCTGTTTTCCACCTGTTTTTTTTTGCAAAAACGGGGGCATTTTTGCCTTCCCCCAGCCCTGCCGAAGCCTGCAGAGCAGTGGTGGGTTGCAGGTGGTACACCTGGGTATGGGCGTACCAGTGCCTGCCCGGAGCATTGGGTACCGTTCCGTTCCGGTGCTCCGGAGGGCCCGCCCGCCTGCCCGAGCTCCTTAACTGTATTTGAGCTCTCCGGCGCTTCCGCGCATGACCACGGAGCGCCTGTGCCTGCGTGATACTCCGTCGAGCAGCTGGAGCGTCCTGGAGGCGTCACAAGAGGTGAGGACGCATGTGCTTGCTGCAATGGAGTCTGGAACCCACCACTGCTGCAGAGTGCTTCTGGGGGCTGGGGGAAGGCAAAAACATCTTTGTTTTGTGAAAAATAGCCCCCTTTTTTGCCCGTTTAGAACCGGTTCCAGCTCCCTCCCCCCGCCCATCCGCCCATCATCAAGATGAAGAGCAAGAGGAGGAATTCTGGGAATTGAAGTCCACAAGTCTTAAAGCTGTCAAGTTTTGAACACCCCTGGGGTTTTTTTTCTAAAGGGTTAGGGGTGCGAGGGTCTTGTAACTTGACAGGTTTAAGACCTGCGTGCTTCAAATGCCAGAGCTTCTGAGCCAACATTTTGGTTGCTAAGCAAGAGCGTTGTTAAGTGAGTTTCACCACATTTTAAAAGTTGGTCACGCCCACCCAGTCACATGGCTGGCAAGCCACTCCCACCCAGTCACATGGCCGGCAAGCCACTCCCACAAAGCAGGCCACACCTACAGAAGAGGTTCTAAACAAATTTGAAACTCACCACTGCTATACACCTGGTGGGACCCAGAAGAAGGGCCTTCTCCATGGTGGCTCCCTCTCTCTGGAACATCATTCCCCTGGAGATTAGAACGGCCCCCACTCTAATTCTCTTCCGGAAGGTGCTAAAGATCTGGTTCTGTCAGTGGGCCTGAGGAACGCAGAGCAGGATGGAGCCCATTAAATGGCTCGTGTGATTGGCTGTCGCTGGGGCAGGAGGTGGGGGTGTTTTTATTACATTAATTTATTTGATTTTTTAAATTAGTTTTACCATTTTTAGGTGTGGTTTTTATATTCTGTAAGCCGGACTTGAGTCGCCGCGGGCGAATAGGCGGCAATAGAAATCTAATAAAAAATAAATAAAACCTGGGTGATTTCAAGGGATTTGAGATTTCCTTGTGGTCTCCTGTTCAGATAACACCAAGCCCAGTGTACATCTCAGCTCAGATAAAGTTCGTCAGGAAAAGTGCTTTACAATCAGAATAAATGTGCCCTTTGCACGTATGGAAAGAATGTTTAAAAAAAAAGATGAGAAAGACCCAAAGAGCCTCTTGGAGATTTTTTTTTTAAAACCAGTGTTTATATATTCAAAATTCTCCTTCATGGAAAGGTCATGGTTCTAACTCTATATATTTTTTTTATAAACCCAGAGTTTAACTGGCCATAAATAAATTCCAGTAATGCAAAGAAAGGGGGAAGGCAGAAAAAGATTAAAAAGATATGACAGATCCTCCTTCCGTAATATTCTGTGCATAATCCAGAAGTCAAAACCCAGCAGATATTTTGTCCTTCGCCTACTGATTCCAGTCACAGAACAAGAGCAAAGAATTTTCCTTCCCTTCTGCCCAAAGGCCCAATCAGATATTTGAACAGAGTGTCCTATTAACCGCCTCCTACTGTCCTAATACTTAACAGAGGGATAGAATGAATATCATGTGTTGATACCACTTTATAAGGCCTTGGTAAGGCCACACTTGGAATACGGCATCCAGTTTTGGTCACCACAATATAAAAAAGATGTGGAGACTCTGGAAAGAGTGCAGAGAAGAGCAACAAAGAGGATTAGGGGACTGGAGGCTAAAACATATGAAGAACGGTTGCAGGAACTGGGTATGTCTAGTTTAATGAAATGACTTAGAAGGTGAAATTTCCTAACAGCAAGGACAATTATTAATCAGTGGAACGGCTTGCATTCAGAAGTTGTGGGTATTCCAACACCGGAGGCTTTTGAGAACAGAGTGGGCAGCCATTTGTCCGGAATGGTATAGGGTTTCCTGCCTGAGCAGGGGGTTGGACTAGAAGACCTCCAAGGTCCTTTCCAACTCTGCTATTCTGTCCTTGGGTTACCTTTAATCTCTGCTTAATCTCTAGGCTAAACTTTTCCAATTACTTCAATCATTGAAAACCAAGACCTGAATTCTGCATTCCCCGCTTCCTGCATATCACTTTTTCTTTTGTGCTGAATCTGGAGAAGAAGTCGAAAAAGGTCAAGAGGGCAACCAGGACTGGTCAATCAAAACTTTTCCCCTATTGTATATACAGAATGACAAAAAGAGGTGGGGCTTTAAAATGGTAGTCACCAACTTGCATTTCTGGATTGTACCCTACAGTCATCCTTGATTTTGAGAAAATAGAGGGAGGGAGGGAGGAAGAAATGAAAGAAGGAAGAAAGAAAGGAGGAAAAGAAAGGAAGGAGGGAAGGAGGAATAGGTGAGGTGAGATAAGGGAAGGGTAGATAAAGGGAAGGGAGGGAGGGGGAGGGAGAGGGAGGGGGAAGGGAGGAAGGAAGAAAGGAATAGATGAGGTGAGGTAAGGTAAGGGTAGATAAGGGGAACCAAGGTAGGGAGGAAGAAAAATGAAAGGAGGAAAGAAAGGAGGAAAAGGAAGGAAGGAAGGAAGGAAGGAAGGAAGGAAGGAAGGAAGGAAGGAAGGAAGGAAGGAAGGAAGGAAGGAAGGAAGGAAGGAAAGCTTCCTGGGATAAGAAACTCATTAAATAATCTCTCCTTTTGCCATAAAATAATTTCAGCCTTTGGGAGGAAGGGATTGGAAGAATAAGGTTGAATACAACTTCAGCAAGCAAGCCCTTCCTCTCTTTTAGGACTTGATTTCCAGGAACTTCATCAACATTCAGACATATGTCTGTTTTTTTCTCAGAAATTGCATAGCTACTGTTATCATAAACGAACCTGGTCAAAGTTAAGCAGCAATTTGGTTCCATAATTCCTAGTCATGACTTCCCCTGAGAAGCAACAGTTCACACATAGCTTTCAAGGAAGCCTATGGAGATTCTCAGTCATCCAGGTCACGGTTGACCCAAAGGTGCTTTTTAAAGAGGACTTTCTGGTTTTTCTTTGAAGATGTTTCGCTTCTCATCCAAGAACCTTCTTCAGCTAGTCATTCCCGACTCTAGGGGGCGGAGCTCATCTCTGTTTCAAAGCCGAAGAGCCAGCACTGTCTGAAGACTTCTCCGTGGTCATGTGGCCGGCATGACTAAAGCCAAAGGCGCACGGAACGCTGTTAGCTTCCCACCAAAGGTGGTCCCTATTTGTCTACTTGCATTTTTACGTGCTTTCGAACTGCTAGGTTGGCAGAAGCTGGGACAAGTAACGGGCGCTCACTCCCTTACACGGCGCTAGGGATTCAAACCGCCGAAGCAGCATCTTAGCCACTGAGCCACTGCATGCCTTAATATGGGGCTAGCAAAGCAAACAAGGCTTATAACATATAATCATAGGGCTGGAAGGGGCCTCAGAGGTCCCTAGTCCAAACCACCTGCTCAAGGCAGGAATCTCATCCCATCTCTATCAAATGGTCCTCTAGTCTTTTTGTTTTTAAAAAAAACCCTCCAGGGATGGAGTGCAAGAGGCTAAGCCCATGATGCTACCTAGTTTGGTAAGGAAATGTCTGCAAGAAAGAACCAAGCTCAGAGATCAGCAAGGACCCTTCATTTCAACCCTGAGCTACAAATATTTTACTTTGTTGGCAAGCTTTTCCATTGATTATATTGCTCTCGCCGCCAGAAAAATTCTCCCTCTCTCTCCCACCCTCCCTCTCTCTCTCTCTCTTTCTCTCTCTCTGCCCCACCCTCACTATCTCATCTCCCTCCCTCCCCCCCTCTTGTTATCTCTCTCTCTTTATCTCTCTCTCTTTATCTCTCTCTATCAATCCATCATCTATTATCTATCGTCTATCTAACTCTCTCATTTGTTCCATCTATCTATCTATCTATCTATCTATCTATCTACCTACCTACCTACCTATCATCCATCCATCCATCCATCCATCCATCCATCCATCCATCCATCTATCTATCTATCTATCTATCTATCTATCTATCTATTACCATCTACCCCTCTCAATCTCTATCTTTATCTCTGTCTCTTCATCTATCTCTCTATCTATCATCTATCTATCTATCATCTCTCTCTCTTTCTTTCTTTCTCTCTCTCTCTCTTTCCTCTCTCTCTCCCTCCCTCCCTCCCCCTCCCTCAGTCCCTCCCTCTCTCTTCCACCTATTGATTCTGGTTCTGCCTTCTGGTGCTTTGGAGAAGAATTCAATCCCCTCTTCTCTGTCACAGCCCCTCCAGTACTGGAAGACAATTATCATGTCCCCACCTCCACCCCATCCTATAGGGCTATGTTCACTTCTTGGACAGAGCAATATTTTGAACTTGGTCAACTCAGAGTGCTGAAATCAGTTACGGTATTGAAAAGGGGAATGTGGAGAATACGTTTTTTAAAAAAAACTCACCCCCCCCCCCACAAATACATGCTATTCGCCCGCGCTTTTTTTTTTCAGGGAAAAATACGCACCCATCTAGGTTTGTAAAAAAAGAGCTCTCTCCGCGGTCCTGAAACCTAATTCTCTCCCTCTTAGAGAGAAGGGTTAGGAACTCCCACAATATCTCCAAAAGGACTTGAAAACGTGTGCAGCTCTCCCAGGCCAAATTAGGGTGTTATTTTTTTCTGTGGGACCTGAGAACTGCATTGACCTCATGGTGTTGAACTGCAGTTCAGCAGTTCAAATCTCACCAAGCTCAAGGTTGACTCAGCCTCCCATCTTTCCGAGGTGGGTCAAATGAGGAGTCAGATTGTTGGGGGGCAAGAGGCTGACTCTGTAAAACCGCTTAGAGGGGGTTATAAAGCTCTGTGAAGTGGTATATAAGTCTAAGGGCTATTGCAATTGCATGAGGATATCTACCATACTTCTGTTCTTATATATTCACACACACACAAACACACACACACACACACCCCTGCACACTTATTTGTGGACACCGCCATGTCACCACTGAGTTCTCTCACTCTTTCTTCATTCCCATCTCTTTCCCTCTTTCCTCCTCCTCTTCCTTCAGCAGGACTGAAATTAAGCTTTTGAGAATCCCCCCCCCCCCGCCTCCTAAATCTCTTGCATTTCTTTCTTTCTCAAACATCCTAGGTTGGCCTTTTAAAAATGTTTCCTATCTATCTATCTATCTATCTATCTATCTATCTATCTATCTATCTATCATCTATCTATCTATCTATCATCTATCTATCTATCTATCTATCTATCTATCATCTATCTATCTACCTACCTACCTACCTACCTACCTACCTACCTACCTACCTACCTACATACATACATACATACATACATACATACATATTCCCAGCACTTTAACGTAGCAGTTTCGGAGGGACTTGGAGAAATTAAAATACCAGACAGGGAAATTAGAGTCATGGCTGAAGTGAGCGAGAGAAGCTTCCAGGAGTCCAGAAGAATTCAGACTGAAACGAAATAAACCTGGATGAATAACGTGGTCTGTTCTGACCGCCAAGGGGAGGGGGCTACTACCAAGTAGCCAGCAGCCCCAAACTCCCAACAAGCATCACCTAAAGGGGCACCGAGCATCCCTGAGTTTTGGCGAGCTAATTGTTGGGTTTTTCAAAAGGGAATCCCTCCCTGCCATAAAGAGAAGAGAGAGCCCTCACTTCTAGCAGTGGCGAAACTTCCCTTCCCCCCAGTGCCCTTAAGCATCAATTTTTAAAAGCCTCCGTGGATTACAGGAGGCGTCCTGAAGAGAAGGGGAATGGCTGCAGCTCCGATGGAGGCAATGGTAGGAGCTCAAGCTCTGATTGAAGAGGGGGCCAGAGGTTGCTGGAGCCAAGGTAAAAAAAGAACATTGTGCCAATCAATTTCGACTCTCCCCAAAGAGCCTTCCCACGACCAACGCCATTAAAGAAGCCAACAAAACTGGGATTAATGAAATATTGTTATTTTAAGAGAAATTTATATTATGATTTATATATGTTTAATTAACTTAGAAGATGGGATTAATGGGCTATTGTTACTTTAAGAGAAACTTATATTATGTTTGTTGGGAGGTGAGGGGGTATAATATGTGAATGAGTAATCTATTTTAAGATGGGGGAGGGGAGGGGGTAAAGTATTTAGTATAATATTTGAATAAGAAAATTTCTTGGGGGGTTGGGGGGAGGGGAGGGGGCATAGCATCTGTATAAGATTTACATTGTATGCTGGGGGGGTTAAAAGGGGGGGGAATTTGTTTGTATAAAACTTTTTCAATAAAAAAAAAGAAGCCAACAAAACGAAACTATTGGGAGATTCCAGAGAGTCCCTCTCTTTTAGAAGGCACGGCACAAAAGGAAAACGGAACGAGGAGGAAGGAGGAAAACAAGGCGATGTGGGACACCCCTTTACTTGCAAGGGGTAACGTTCAAAAGAGAATCCTTTCCATTCCATCCGACTGTGGAATAAACTGACATAACTCTATCCGGCTATCTTTGGGCTCCGCTTTCCCCCCCCCGTTCCCAAATTCGGGTCTCAAAAAGAGGGAGTTGTATCCCAGTTGTATTGACAGCAAATTCATGAAATAAACCATGAAACTTTCTCTTACCACTGCTACTTGATATAACGAGGACTCACGTGTATTCCCTTAGTAGTGGTAAGAAACTGGCTTTTGGGATCTACTTAACGGAAGCATTTAAAGAAGTGTAAACTACGGAGTGTTGCAAATATTGACTGCAAGACTAGAGTAGAGTAGAGTAGAGTAGAATAGAATAGAAATGAATAGAATAGAATAGAAATGACTAGAATAGAATAGAATAGAATAGAAATGAATAGAATAGAATAGAATAGAAATGAATAGAATAGAATAGAATAGAAATGAACAGAATGGAATAGAATTTTTTATTGGCCAAGTGTGATTGGACACACAAGAAATTTGTCTTTGGTGGATATGCTTTCGGTGTACATAAAGAAAAATAAAATATAATGCATTCATCAAGAATCATAAGATACAACACTTAGTGATAGTCGCGGGTTACTAATAAGCTATTAAACCCTAGCCTATTGCGAATAAGGATTGCCATCCTATAAATAGCAAAGGATCCAGGAAGTTGATGAACTCCCATCTGAATGGGCATGAGAAGAAAACACAGAGAGCATGGATACTGGCAGCTGATTTTTGTGTATGCCTCTAAGGGGAAAAGCTTTGTCTCAAACTGAACTCCTTGAATCCTTTCAGTGGGATTTGGGGGGGGGGGATAACGGTGTGTACACCTGATACCAAAAAAAGCTCCTTTTCCCCCACAAAAATGTTCACCAATTTTCTTAAGAGTAGAATAATGAGGATGCTTTTCTGAAAAGCCACTGTAAATCCATCTGTCTTTGAAGATACGTATTAGTTATATCAATTAGCACACATTGATATAAATGGGTTTAACTCCTGATTTATCCATCTCACTCTCTCTCACACACACACACCAATTACTCAAATTTAACAGAGATAACACACATTCAGGATTTGCTCTCTTACCAAGGGATTGCCCAATACATTTTCCCCAGGATCAAGGTGGATTGCATTCAATGGGATTTATTTCTATTTAGGATTGCAAAATGAAGCCCAATTCTTCCCAGTAGCTCTTTAGAAAGTTGAACTGAAATGAACCTCTCTCTCTCTCAACATCAGTGTTTGAATGTTTCCTAAAATTCGTGTCCTGGTGTTGTTAATGGGACTGACTCCCTTTGAGAGAAATCTGTAGTGTTATACACAAAGGAAGACAGATGTGTTCTATTAAAAAGAGACAATATTGCATTTAATTTGCAAGCCTATACCAGAAATCTCTTCCCAACTTCCTGAGAGGGATAGAACAAATGTTAAGACTTTCCACTGAAATCTTTTTTCCCTCCCTCCTTCCCTCTCCCCCCTCTCTCTCCTTCTACAACGCAAGAGATTATTTCAGTTTTTCAATATTGTAGCCAAACAAGCAGGGCAGGCCCCATTTTAGATGCAGATTTGAAATCTTTGATTTGATTTGAATGGCATTGGCTCCCTAGTCAATTACGGATGAAATGCCAACCCTAAAGAGATTCTCCTTCCTTAAATTGTGGCTGTTTTTTTTTTTACAGAGACTCTTTCAAGAATCTGAGCTTCTAGGCATCTTTTTATCCCTAAGAGAAAAAGCATGCAACAGGATAAACTCGGCCCAGGTGTGTATTTTCCATGCTTTGCTAACTGAACTCTACAGTTTTCAACAGATACAGGAAGAGCTGCACATCCACATTTCCTTCTGATAAATACAGTGGAGAGGAAGGACAGAAGGCCAAGGTTCCAGATGGCAACCCATTACAGTAAGACAGCACTGGAGAATAAATAAACCCCTCCTTGATACAATAACCTATTCATTCATAGTTGAGTGGCTGTATTGTTAAGGGTTAAAGTCCAAAGACGGTTAAAAAAATAATCCCCTGGAAATCTCACAGTTTGATCAAAATTATTAATATTATTTAGGTTGCCAAAACACCCTTGTTCAGTTGCCAAGATGAATGGGCCAACTGGTAAGATTTCATAGAGAATTTAGGGCAAATGACAAAATGCCAGCAAAGACTCAGATTTCAGACACAAAATCTTCTTACCAAACAGGAAAATGATTAGCACAAACACACCCAACGACAGGACCGCAAGAGGAGAATCAAGAGTTGCATTTTTAAAAGACTAAAGGGATACATGACCATTCCTTTGGATGCGGAAAGAGAAGCTTGTCTTAAGGCCAAATCCAAAACACAGCAGAAAAAGTTTAAACTTCAACAGTGCTGTGTTGTTATTTTTTAAAGCCACAGTGTGCATAGAGAAATAATTGTTCAACAAATTACGGCTGTACACATTTCTATTAATTTTTAAAATATTGCAATGGATTCCTAACACTAATCTCGTTCACTTCATAGACATGGACCTGCAATCAGAGACGAATAAAAATATAATTAAAATAGAGCCCTTCATAGAATGACAGGTTTTACGTGCAAATTATTGATCGAGCTCAAAATAATTCTAAGCCATTAAAATGATATATTGAAAATGAACAATAAAGAGAATGTTCGATTTAAGATTCAAAAGAGAGAGAAATCAGGATGAACTTCTTTAAAAAAAATGTAGCCCACTTTTCAAATCAGGATTACTTTTTAAAGCCAAGCCAAAATAAAAATAAAAATCAGACAACAGTGCGAATTTATTTAGAAATTAGGCCCAATGAGTTAAATGAGATTTCCAGTGAAGTTTGAAGAGGACTGCCGTTTAATCAATCTGGAAATTAAATCTTTGGTGGCCTTGAAATGGGGGCGGAAGGAAGAAGCATATAAGATATTTTAAGAAAAAAAGCAATGCAGTGTTATAGTATCTCTATTCTTTTCACAGTCTTTAAGTGCAGCACTGAAATTTTTAATTTTTGAACATATATTTTAAAACGGGACGAGCTGGGTTAAATGGGAAAATGGGAGAAAAGAAGTAAGCCACTCCTTTTCTGAATTGGTCTGTGAAATTAGACAGACTTGCTAGAACCCAAGTAAAATTGTTTGGAGATTTCATGTGAAAAACCCATTTATCATTGAAAAGCCCTACCACAGCAGGAGGGGGTTTATTACTCCAGACAAATGATCCATAAATTATTTGAAGTTGCAATTGCTGGACACACACTTTCCTGAGAATAAACTCGGCGTAATCCAGGGTCCTTTGGTCTTTAGCTGCGAGACAAGCAAACCAAGACAGGCAGAAATAAAACACATCCACTAGATTTCTGGATTAGCCCTAACAACAAATATTTCCTTCCTGCCCTTGGCTCCAAAAAGAAACCGATGGACTTCAATGGGGCTTCTTCTCAACTCATCACCATGCGATCTACCCATCAGCCAAAGAGCTGAACTCGGATTACTAGGCATTACACAGATTCTATACAGTACACCATCTCTAGGATCGCCCAAACCGTCGTTAAAATGACGCTTCAATTCCCAGCGGGTGAGGGTGGGGTGAGGTGGAGTCCTTAAACTTGGAAGCTTCTGCAGGCCTAATATTAAGCGTATTAATTCTACCAAGTCGTTTCAAGAGGCAGATTCTCAGTTCTTTCCCCCTTAAATCGACCTAAAAGTTGGCCTTTGAAAGTAGCGTGAAAGTCTCCACGTTGGGAAAGGGAGATAGAAGGAGAGGCTGGCAGAGCGAAAGCCAGCAACTTCCCCCCCCCCCCACCCTTTCCTCCCAAAAGTGCCAAAAAAATAAATAAAATCGAATTAAGAATCCCTATCTACCTGGAGATTCCCACTCGGAAAGTTGTTTTAGCTTGGAAATAGGATAAAAGGGGGGGGGTAATGTTTGCGCAGGTAAGCAAAACAAGGGAGGATCTCCTTGCGCAAAGCAAGCAGGAAGAGTTAGAATGGGAGGGAAATTCATAGAATGGAATGGAATGGAACAGAACAGAATAAGAATAAGAATAGAATAATAGAATAATAGAATAATAGAATAAGAATAAGAATAAGAATAGAGTAGAATAGGAATAGGAATAGGGATAGGAATAGGAATAGGAATAGGAATAGGAATAGAATAGAATAGAATAGAATAGAATTCTTTATTGGCCAGGCGTGATTGGACACAAAAGGAATTTGTCTTTGGTGCATAGGCGCTCAGTGTACATAAGGAGGATAAAATACATTCATGAAGAATAAAAAGATACAACACTTAGTGATAGTCAAGGTTACAAATAAGCTATCAAATCCTACTAGGAAACAAAAACAATTCATGAAAGTTAATTTCTCTTTCTCTTTTGGCTGGCGGGGTTAAAAAAATAAAACAAAACAAGCTCTGTTCGGCCAGGACCAGCAGGGAGGAACGAAATGAATCCACTGGATCCCTGAAGGACGCCCTGAAAAAAAGATACAGTGCAGTCCCGGGCCGGTTTGCCTGGAAGAGAAAGCTGCAAGCAAACTTCGCTTCGTCTTTTTTCTTTTCTTTTCTTTATTTTTCTTTTCTTTTCTTTTTTTCTTTTCTTTTATTTCTTTTTTCTTAAAAGCGAGAGATTCCGGGAACCACTAACGGGCCAAGCCGGGCGAGATTACTTACCTTGGATGAAAAAGAGAGTTTTTTAAATTTAAAAAAAAATGGTGTTTGGGGGGGGGGGGGAGATGGAAAGGAAGCAGCAGCCGCTGGGCGAGATCTGAGCATTTTTTTTCCTTTTTGGAAAAGGATGTTTGAAATATGCATAGTTGAAAAGCGAGTGGGTTGGGATCGTCCTCGCTAGTAGATCTTTTAAAGCACGTGTTTTTTTGGGGGGGTGGGGGGATCTTCCATGTTAGGGGGGAAAGGAAAAAATGGGGAGAATAATAGAAGACATCTCCCCCATCTCCAGCAAAAAATAAAGGAGGCCGAAGAAGATATTTTAACGGGGAGGGAAGGGGGACGTATCAGTCAATCGCGTCTTTGTAGCAAAGGGGAATAAATAAATAAATAAATAAATAAATAAATAAATAAACCAAAATTTAAAACTCTGGCAGGGGCTCAGCGAGGTAGTCTTGCGCGAAGTAGGTCGCATTTGGGAACTTGGGCGGGTGAGCCGCGGGGCGAGCCAGCGAGCGTGCAAAGCGTCCTTTCCTCCCGCTTCCAGGGACCCCTTTTGTGGCCTAGAAACTTGCTGAGGCTTTGGATTAATTATTTCTGCCCCTGGAAATATTTTGGCTTTCTTTCCCCCTCCCCGCGCCGCACCGCAAAGTAAGAAGCACGTACACACACACACGTGTACACAGACACAAACACACACACACACACAAACACACACAGGCATATTTCAAGTTCAACAGCAGATTTCCGTTCAATGGGGCGGGGGGGGGGTCATCTCTTTGCAAGGACAGGGGTGGAGAGAGAGATCTAAGCCTCTGTCCCACCCACCCACCCACGGCCACGCCACAGCTCATTCACCACCAATCCAGGCAAGGGTTGCTCGGAACGTCTGCCGAAAGTCACATACACACAGCAGTCTATCAATCCAATCCCAACGCCGCCTAGGCCCCTTCCAGGAGTTGCTCCCCCACATCTAAAGCATTTGAACTCACAAGTGGGTCTTCCCTCCCCTCCCGCCCCCGCCAATGTATTTTTCCTGCTTTAGAGAGAGCATCCTGCATCCAGCTTTGGGCGCCGCAATGTAGAAAAGATATCGAGACTCTGGACAGAGTGCAGAGTAGAGCAACAAAAATGATTAGGGGACTGGAGGCTAAAACATATGAAGAACGGTTGCAGGAACTGGGTATGTCTAGTTTAATGAAAAGAAGGACCAGGGGAGACATGATAGCAGTCTTCCAATATCTCAGGGGTTGCCACAAAGAAGAGGGACTCAAGCTATTCTCCAAAGCACCCGGGGGTAGAACAAGAAGCAATGGGTGGAAACTAATCAAGGAGAGAAGCAACTTAGAACTGAGGAGAAATTTCCTGACAGTTAGAACAATTAATCAGTGGAACAGAAGTTGCCTCCAGAAGTGGTAAATGCTCCAACACTGGACGTTTTTAAGAAGGTGTTGGGTAACCATTTGTCTGAAGTGGTGTGGGGTTTCCTGCCTAAGCAGGGGGTTGGACTAGAAGACCTCCAAGGTCCCTTCCAACTGTCATTCTGTTATTTTATTAGCCTAACCGAGGGCAAGCTCGAAGTCGGCGGCCGTGAGCTACGGAACCCGCTTGGAAGCAGCGAAGGCCTCCAGCTTATTTCACTCAAGTTAGCTAAAACCGAAATGTAAATACATATACATATATTATTTACATTTAAGAGGAGGCCGGGCGCGACCCTCAGCCGGAGAAGCCGCGAGACCCGGTTGAGATCCGTGGGATAGGGGCGTCTACTCGTAAGTAAGCAGAGGGTCTCCCAGGATCGCCCCCCCCCATTCTTCTCCTCTTGCCCTCTAGTTAGGGCTACCCTCCTGGGCACCCAATGGACTCAATGGGGCTTACTTCCAAGTAGACCTACCTGGAGCTTGCCGCAAAAGCCTCCTCCCCCTCCAGCCTTTCCTCTCGGAATCCCGGATACCCCCTCCCCAAATCAGAAACACGAGCGGCCGCCTCTCCATAGGTAAACAAGGACTTACCTGTTTTGCCTTCTGGTTGGCGCCGCTGTTTTTTCGGCCGCTTACAGGACGGCTGGCCAGATCGCAACCGTTCGAAGTTTTCCAAAAACACACTGATAAAAGGGAGTGGGTGAGTTTCTAATGCATAGATCTACTGCCGCCCGCCCTCCCCCAAACTCCCCATCTCCCTTTTGGAAGTGGGGAGGAGACGGGGGTGCCCGGGAAAGAGGGAGAAACAGAAAATAAAGGAAGGAAGGAAGGAAGGAAGGAAGGAAGGAAGGAAGAAGGGAGGGAGGAAAGGAAGAAAGAAGGAAGGAAGGAAAAAAGGAAAAAAGGAAAAAAGGAAGGAAGGAAGGAAGGAAGGAAGGAAGGAAGGAAGAAGGGAGGAAGGAAGAAAGGAAAGAAACAAAGAAAGAAGGAAGGAAGGAAGGAAGGAAAGGAAGAAAGAAAGAAAGAAAGAAAGAGGGAGGAAAGAAAGAGGGAAGGAAGGAAAGGAAGGAAGAAAGAAAGAAAGAAAGAGGGAAGGAAAGGAAGGAAGGAAGGAAGAAAGAAAGAAAGAAAGGAGGGAGGGAGGGAGGGAGGGAGGGAGGAAGGGAGGAAGGAAGGAAAGAAAGAAAGAAGGAAGGAAGGAAAGGAAGGAAGAAAGAAAGAAGGAAGGAAAGGAAGGAAGGAAGGAAGAAAGAAAGAAGGGGGAGGAAAGAAAGAGGGAAGGAAGGAAAGGAAGGAAAGGAAGAAAGAAAGAAAGAAAGAAAGGAAGAAAGAAAGAAAGAAAGAAAGAAAGAAAGAAAGAAAGAAAGAAAGAAAGAAATCACTCCTTTCTTCCTTTCGGCCAGCCCTGAACATACGAGGCGGGGAGGAAAAGACCCTCATGCGAGCGCTCCAACTGGGCGATTATCCCAAGTTGCCTTCTTCCACCCACACAACAAGGCGCGCTAGTATTGAGGGGTGGGGGGCTCGGAAAGAACCCCATCCTTTTAAAAACGCTGTTATTTTTGCTTGACTGAGCTGTACAAAAGGAGGAGGGGGCGACGGAGGGAGAAACTGAAGAGGCAAAGGGAAAAGTTCACCCACCCTTTCCTTTTCTCTCTCCGAGTGCAGGCACATTTTCTCACAGATGGGGGTGGGTGGGTGGGAGATGGGAAGGAAGGGAGCTCTTCGCTCGCCTCCTTGGCTCTCTCACGACCCCCCCTCTCCTTCCGAGGGTCTCCCCCGCTTTGCTAAAGCGCCCAACGTGTGTCGCAAACCAAGTAGCCCCCTTTTCTTCTCCAAAGAGAACGAGGTCGCGATCTGATTCTTTCCCCATCGTGTTCCTCGCCCCCCCCCCCTACACACACACACTCCAGAAGGGGAAAGAAGGGGCGGTATATAGGTATGGGTGCCTGACTGTGTAGGTATTCCCAACACGGCCTTTGCCCCCTCCTCTCCCGCGGCCGGGAGAGAGGACTGAGAGAGCACTGAGATGCTAAAGGAATCCTCCTCTCCTCCCTTTTGAAAGAGAATTAACAATCAAAGGAAGTCGAAGCCACCCCAAATCCCACCCCCACTGTGCTTTGGGGGGGAGGGGCGATGGGGGTCCTGGAAAAGTTTCAAGTTCAAGAACTTGGGAGAGTTCAGGGTCAGGGAGACAGAGCGCTGGATGGATGGGAAGGGAAGGGAAGGGAAAAGAAAGGAAAGGCAGGGAAAGGAAGGGAAAGAAAGGGAAGAGAAGAAGAGGAGAGGAAAGGGAAGGAAAGGAAGGGAAGGGAAGGGAAGAAAGGAAGGAAGGAAGGGAAGGAAAGGAACGGAAAGGAAGTGGGGGAGAATCATGAAAATATGAAGCTTTAGGCTCCTTGGAGGGGAGGGGAATTTCTGGTTGCCTTCAGCGGCTGATTCAAGGCAGTTTTTCCAACCACATAACAGCGGCTGATGAAGGGTTTCTTATGGCGGGGGGGGGGCGCCTTAGCCAGTGGACCCCCGCCTCCCCTGGGATTCTCCTATACGAGCCCCGGCAACAGTTTCCTAATACGTCCCTGCTATTAATAATGACAACGCTCCTTTAGCCCAGCCATCAAACAGTTAAAAGGAGGGGGTACTGAAGAAGGGGCAGCTCCTGCCCCAGCTTCCCTGAGACCTCCAGGATGGAAGGAAGGAAGGAAGGAAGGAAGGAAGGAGAGAGGGGGACAGAAAGAGGGAAGGAGGAGGAAGGGAAGGAAGGAAAGAGGGACGAAAGGGAGGAGGGGGAGGGGGAAGGACGGGAGGAAGGAGAGAATGAAGAAGAGAGAGACGGAAGGAGGGAAGGAGAGAGGGGGACGGAAGGAGGAGGAAAGCAAGGAAGGAAGGAGGGGGGAGGGGGACGGAAGGAGGGAGGGGGGGAGGGGGACGGAAGGAGGGAGGGGGGAGGGGGGAGGGGGAAGGGAGGGAGGAAGGAAAGAGGGAATGAAGGAGAGAGGGGGACGGAAGGAGGGAAGGAGGGGGAAGGGAAGAAAGGAAGAAAAGAGGGAGGGAAGGAAGGGGGGATGGAAGGAAGGAGGAAGGGGGGAAGGAAGGAAGGAGAGAATGAAGAAGAGAGGGGGACGGAAGGAGGGCAGGAGGAGGAAGGGAAGGAAGGAAGAAAAGAGGGAGGGAAGGAAGGGGGACGGAAGGAAGGAGGAAGGGGGGAAGGAAGGAAGGAGGGATTGAAGAAGAGAGGGGGGCGGAAGGAGGGAAGGAGGAGGAAGGGAAGGAAGGAGAGAGGGGAAGGGAAGGAAAGGGAGGGAGAGGGGCAGGGGAGAAGGAAGGGAGGAAAGAAGAGGAAAAGGAAGAAAGGAAGAAAAGGGAAATCCTTCCACCTCGGAAGGATTCTTTGCGCAGGGGGCGAGGAGAAGGCAACGAAGGGAATAAATGACGCCTAAAAAAATGAAAAAAAAAACAATTCGCCATCACCCCCGCGCTCCCTCCCTCCCTCCTTCCCCTCTGAATTCTGGGTGTAAGTGACCGGGGCATCTCCGCAACCTGCTCAGTTGCACCCCGAACCCCCCCGCGGAATATGACAGCGCCTTAGAAAGAACGTCCCCCTTCCTGCCCCCCCCCCGCTCCTCGGATAAATCCATGTTGGAACCGCAGAAAGGAAGGACCGCGAAAAAAAGACGGGGGTGAAATGGGGAGGGGAGGGTTTTTTACTCTCCCCATCCATAGTGAACTACGTAAAGGCGTGACGCGCTTCCTTCCCCGGCCTTAGATAGGTTCGCGCCGCTGCTCTTTGCCGCGTATTTTCTCCCCACGCGGGATTGTCGGCGCTGTTTATGTAAGGAGAACGCCGGGGGAAGGAAAGAAACCTGGAGGATAAAGCGCAGAGCAAGGGGAGAGCGAGGAACCCCCAGCAATAATCTCCTTTTGTGTGTGTGGGGGGGGGGGAGGCCCAGTTCCCAAAGGCTCAAGAAGAGAAAGACAGGCTGCAATCGTGTGTGTGTGTGTGTGTGTGTGTGTGTGTGTGTGTGTGAGAGAGAGAGAGAGAGAGAGAGAGAGTGTTTGTGTGTGTGAGTGTGTGTGTGAGTGAGAGAGTGAGTGTGTGTGTGAGAGTGTGTGTGAGTGTGTGTGTGTGTGTGAGAGAGAGAGTGAGAGTGTGTGAGTGTGTGTGTTTGTGTGTGAGAGTGTGAGTGTGTGTGTGAGTGTGTGTGTGTGTGAGTGTATTTGTGTGTGTGAGTATGTGTGAAAGAGTGTGTGTGAGAGTGTGTGAGTGAGTGTGTGAGAGTGTGAGTGAGTGTGTGAGTGTGTGTGTGAGAGTGCGTGTGCGTGTGTGAGTGTGTGTGTGTGAGTGAGTGTGTGTTGTGAGAGAGAGAGTGTGAGTGAGAGAGTGTGAGAGTGTGTGTGTGAGTGTGAGAAGAAAGTGTGTGTGAGTGTGAGTGTGAGTGTGAGAAGAAAGTGTGTGTGAGTGTGTGTGTGTGTGTGTGTGTGTGTGTGTGAGAGAGAGAGAGAGAGAGAGAGAGAGAGACTATAAATTGCCCAAGTCAGCAACATGACCACGGAGACGTCTTCGGACAGCACTGGCTCTTCGGCTTTGAAACGGAGATGAGCACCGCCCCCTAGAGTCAAGAACCACTAGCACATATATCCAAGGGGAATCTTTCAAGAGACAATTGGACCTTCTGGTTTTTCTTTGAAGACTTTTTGCTTCTCATCCAAAAAGCTTCTTCAGCCCTGACTGGGTGGTTCTTCCATTCCTCACTATCCAGTCAGAGCTGAAGAAGCTTCTTGGATGAGAAGCAAAAAGTCTTCAAAGAAAAACAAGAAAGTCCAGTTGCCTCTTTGAGACAACCATGGCCTGGAGGACTGAGAAGCTCTACACAGACTGAGAGTTCATACACCAGAGATAGATTGTTTCGGTGTCCAATCCCACTTGGCCAATAAAGAATTCAATTCTGTTCTGTTCTGTTCTGTTCTGTTCTATTCTATTCTATTCTATTCTATTCTATTCTACTCTACTCTACTCTACTCTACTCTACTCTACTCTACTCTACTCTACTCTACTCTATTCTACTCTATCCAAGGGATCTTTGGTGGTCTCTGAGCTTATACGACCCGCCGTTTCCAGCGCTTGATCTGAGCAGGATTATTTGAGCGTGCGAAGTAAATCCAGACCTTATCGCTTGTAAACTGCGACTGGAGGGCTAAATGTGGCCAACTGCCCGGCTAGCCAGCCCAGACTTCGCCGTTGTGCTTGTGCTGGTTGAAGTCCTGCCAATCCCAGAAAATCAACTTGATGGGTTGAGTTAACTATGAATGGGCGTCTGTAGGAACACCGACAGACATCCCGCCTCTCTCTCCACTACCACCCGGGTTAATTTTCTTCCCAGACCCCAGCCTACCAGATTTAAAGAAACGGGGCTTTCTCCTCCTTCGACCCAGAAGTTTGGGAGATTTCAATCCTTTTGCTGAAGGAAGTAGTTCCTTCAAGGCGAGCATTTGCTGCTCCCAATAATCGAGGTGTAAATCATGTATTTTGATGCTGAGTTTTTCCCCCACAAGCAAATACAGATTCGCTGTATCCGTGAGATTGGGGGGGGGGGGGGGGGGCGGGGAATAATAAATTAATTAAATAAAATTTGCCCTTCTCCAAATTCTTTCTTTCTTTCTTTTTTCTCTTTCTTTCTTTCTTTCTTTTTCCCCCTGGTCTGGACAGAGGAGGATTCTCAGTCTTGCTGCGAAATTTCCAGTTGCAATTTTAGACCAAAGGGTGGGGGTGGGGGTTGATTCTAATTTTAGCGTAAGCCCCAGCTGGGCTCGGGGAGCTTGTAGAAGCTAGCAAAACGGCTGGAAACTCCAGCAAGTTTGCAGAGATGAGATCTGATCCAGCCCCGTTATTCAGAACCAAGAGAGACCAAACAGAATACAATGACAGAACGACAGAGTTGGAAGGGACCTTGGAGGTCTTCTAGTCCAACCCCCCTGCTCAAGCAGGACATCCCATACCATTGGGCATGAAGTAAGAGTCCCAGCATTCAATGCTTTGTGTCTAAGCTGAGACTAGAACTTATCATTTCCGGGATGCCTTAACCTCTATATCAAACTGAATTTCAGTACTCACAATTATCTGGACCATAGTTTCTTAAATTAGCCCCCCCCCTCTTCTTTGCATTTACTTTACTTTTTACTTTATTTCGTATTTCTAGACCGCCCCCTCTCCCAAAAGGGACTCGGGGCGGTGTACAGTCAGGCTAAAACACAAATAGGATGCATATAAATAAATACATAAATACATAAATACATAAATGGAGGAGGCTATATAAAACTGTACCTTCAAGTAAAGCATTAAAAGCGGTATTTAAAAACAACCCCTAAAAATACCCCAAAAAATTGAATTTAAAATAATTACCCATGAAATTCCCCAATTAAATATCTGCCAGGAGGTAAGATAAAACTATGAGTGGGCCAGGTGCATTGAGGATACACAGCCTCATCAGTGAACCACACAAGCTGGGTTATGCTAACACATGTCTCGTGACATAGACAACCCCCCACCCCAAATTGGATCTAGGTGTTTGATCCTCAAGATATTTCAGACAGTCAGTTTGCTCTACTGGTCAAGGCGCTAGGCTAGAAACCAGGAGACAGTAAGTTCTAACCCTGCTTTGGTCATGAAAGCTGGCTGGGTGACTTGGGCCAATCCCCAGGAGACCGTGAGTTCTAGTCCCTCCCAAGGTATGGAACCTGGCTAGATGACTTTGGGCTTAAGGCGAGACTAGAACTCACAGTCCGAAGGATTGGCCCAAAATTGAAGCAACTTCCCATCTGAAATTCTGCTAATCCCGCAAATGGGAGCTTTCCAGGGTCCTGATTGCTGTCTTTGGGACTTGTGCAATGATGGTAGAGATTAGATGGTAAATGTCTAGGTTTTTAAAAGGTGGTGGTTGAATGAAAGTGACTACAAAATAAAGATTGTTTTTAATAATTAAAACATTTAATAATATTAAGTTTACACATCATACATTAAAGTGCAAACTCACATAAAAGGGAAAAGGAATGACAAAACTAATTAAAAGTGACAAAAACATACATCAAACCAACCTAGCAAAAGGGATCTCTGACTTTCTTTTAGTGCAAAGATATTAACAACGCAGCCACTTCGAAGTTTGAAGACATGACACTAATGTATAAAATATCTTAAAATACTAATAGTCAACATACTAAAACCATTATTCATAAAATATTGTCTTAATTTCATCTAAAGGACAGTAAGTTACCAAATGCAAATTCCCTTATATTTAAAGAGCTGCGATATTTATCTTATCAAATCCAATCTAACCTTCAGAACCTAAAGTCAAAGGTTGATTCTGCTCTTGTTCCTGAAAGAAATCTATCTATGGCCTTCAGGTCACACGGGATTTTAGTCAAATTTGCAAAATAAAGTTTCTTGAATGCACTTTGGGGATAGGAAGATTAAACCCAGAGGAAGGGTGAACCTTGAAATGATTTAGAATAACAGAGTTAGAAGGGACCTTAGAGGTCTTCTGGTCCAATCCCCTGCTTAGGCAGGAAACCCTACACCACTTCAGACAAATGGTTAGCCAACATCTTCTTAAAAACTTCCAGTGTTGAGGAATTCACAACTACTGGAGACAAGTTGTTCCACTGATTAATTGTTCCAACTGTCGGGAAATTTCTCCTTAGTTCTCGGTTGATTCTCTCCTTGATTAGTTTCCACCCATTGCTTCTTGTCTTGCCCTCAGGTGCTTTGGAGAATAGCTTGACTCCCTCTTCTTTGTGGCAGCCCCTGAGATATTAGAAGACTGCTATCATGTCTCCCCATGTCATTCTTTTCATTAAACTAGACATACCCAGTTCCTGCAACCGTTCTTCATATGTTTTAGCCTCCAGTCCCCTGATCATCTTGGTTGCTTTTCTCTGCACTCTTTCTAGAGTCTCCACATCTTTTTTACATTGTGGTGGCCAAAACTGGATGCAGTATTCCAAGTGTGGCCTTACCAAGGCTTTATAAAGTGGTAGTAGCACTTCACATGATTTTGATACTCAATACACTGTATTCTTATTTTAGTTTGTGGCAGGTGTTGTCATACCAACTGGAAAGGGACTCCTTCTGATTTTGTAGGACCTTTCCCCTCCCTGGAGTTTCTCATCGATGATTTTTCCACATGAAATGGTTTGGAAGCTTCCTAGGGATGAAAAATGCTAATAATAGCGCTGATGGAGCATTTTAATTAGGGTTCTTGACTAATTAAAGTTTCCCGAATTGATTAATTCAGTGTTAGGGTAGAATGATAGCTGTCTTTCAGTACTTGAGGAGCAATCAGAGAGAAAAGTATTGTGGTTGTAATTGTAGAAGTAGCTGTTGTGGCCCAGCAGGATCCGGTTGAGCTGCTGATGGACTCGGATAGCGAGGAACCATGAGTCTGCCCTGGATGATGTGGAGGACCCTGTGCAGGGTTCAGACTCAGAGCAGGGACCAGAGAGGCTGGTTGGTCACCAGGAGGCGCCTGAGGCATGGAGCAGTGGGGAGGATCAAAGGCAGTTTGTCCCTGATGCTAGATTGAGAAGGGCTGAGAAACGGAAGCAGCAACTCCGTAGGCAGACTCGGAGAAGATGATTAAACACAGGTGGTTGTGGATTGGCCCCTCCCAAGAGAGATTATAGGTGAGGCGTTGGGAGGGGACATTTGCAGGAAACAACCGTTTGAATTAGTAGTTAAGAAAATCTATCTGTGTATTCTAGCTGTGTCTGTTCGTTTGGACTATCTGCATTGCTTCATTTGAATTATCTGGGTTGCTCTATTGAACGTGAGTTGTCTGGGCCCTCAGCCAAAGGATTCGTTATCTCAGTAATTAAACAGTGGCAAACAGCCAAGCCTGTGTTCTGGTTTATTCACAGGTGTGGGGGGAGGGGTCAGAACAGGTAGCTCTCAACTTACACCAGTTCATTTCGTGACCATTCAAAGTTACAATGGCACGAAGAAAATTGACTTAGCAAGAGCAATGGCAATTAGACTTATAGACCGCTTCACAGTGCTTTTACAGCCCTCTCTAAGCGGTTTACAGAGTCAGCCTACTGCCCCCAACAATCTGGGTCCTCATTTGACCCACCTCGGAAGGATGGAAGGCTGAGTCAACCTTGAGCCTGGTGAGATTCAAACTGCCAAACTGCAGTCAGCCGGCAGTCAGCCGAAGTAGCCTGCAGTACTGCACTCTAACCACTGTGCCACCGCGGCTCTTAAGACCATTTTTCACACTTACGACCCTTGCCGCATTTCCATGGTCACGTGATCCAAATTCAGGCACTTGGCAACTGACTCACATTTATGACAGTTGCAACGTCCCGGGGGATCACGTGACCCCCTTTTGCAACCGTCGGACACATAAAGTCCATCGGCAAGCCAGACCCGCTGAACAATGAGGTAACT
>NC_138548.1:13934852-14205959 GCF_964273705.1 Natrix helvetica
GCGTGCCCGTTCCACCGGGGCTAATTGTTCATCCCCGATGGCCAGCGATGGAATGTGCTGGTTGTATCGGGGAGCTGGGAGCCACAGCCACTCTGTCTTGGAGGGGTTGAGCCTGAGCCTGTTGTCACCCATCCAGACCCGCACGGCTTCCAGACAACGGGACATCCCTTCAACGGCCTCGTTGGGGTGGTTTGGGGTGGAAATGTACAGCTGGGTATCATCAGCGTACAGGTGGTATCCCACCCCAAAACCACGGATGATCTCGCCCAGCGGTTTCATATATGTGTTGAACAGGAGAGGTGAGAGGATCGACCCCTGAGGGACCCCACAAGTAAGGGGCCTCGGGGTCGACCTCTGCTCCCCTGCCAACACACATTGCGTCCAGCCAGAGAGGTAGGAGCAGAACCACCGCAATACGGTGCCTCCGATCCCCAACCCCTCCAGACGGCGCAATAGGATACCATGGTTGATGGTATCGAAAGCCGCCGAGAGATCTAATAGGACAAGGATGGAGGAACAACCCCCATCCTTTGCCCTCCAGAGATCATCCACCAACGCGACCAAGGCCATCTCAGTACTGTGACCGGGCCGGAAGCCGGACTGGCGCGGGTCTAGATAATCATCTTCCTCCAGGTGACGCGGGAACTGTTGAGCCACCACACTCTCAACAACCTTCGCTAGAAAAGGAAGGTTGGAGACAGGACGATAATTTGCTAGCTCCTCTGGGTCCAGGGAAGGCTTCTTGAGCAGGGGTCTCACCACCGCCTCTTTCAAGGCGGTTGGTAAAAGGCCCTCACCCAACGAAGCGTTCACCAGCCCCAGTAGCCAGCCTCGTGTACCCCCCCAGGAAGCCAGTACCAACCAGGAGGGACACGGGTCCAATAAACATGTGGTGGCTCGCAGTCGCCCGCGCAACCTGTCCAAATCTTCGGTGACAACAGGGTCAAACTCCTCCCAGCGTGGAATCTCAAGACTAGCCTCGGACGCCCCCTCTGGAACACTGGGGTGGGTCCACTCCCTCCGGATCCGATCAATTTTATCCTGCAGGTATGCCCCAAACTCCTCTGCCCTGCCCTGCAACGGGGGATCCCGCTGTCCCTGCGACAGCATGGAGCGGGTCACCCGAAACAGGGCGGCAGGGCGGTTCTCTGCGGACGCTATAAGGGTGGCACAATACTGACGCTTGGCCACCCTTATTGCCACAAGGTAGGTCCTTAAGTAGGCTCTTACCTGTGTTCGATCGGATTCGGAACGGGAGGATCTCCACTTGCTCTCTAGGCGTCTCATATGGCGTTTCATTGCCCTTAGCTCCCCATGAAACCAGGGGGCCCGGGTCGATCGTTGCCATCGGAGAGGCCGCAAAGGCGCAACCCGGTCCAAGGCTCCGGCGGCCGCACTATTCCACGCGGCCACCAGGTCCTCTGCCCGGGAGCGGGACAGGTCTGCAGGAGGTGGCCCAAGCTCCGCCTGGAACCTATCTGGTTCCATCAGACGCCTGGGGCGGAACCATCTGGGGCAATCTGGTTCCGCCTCCCCGCAGCGGGGAGTAGCGCCAGGGAAGTCCAGTTGGAGAAGTGAGTGATCTGACCATGACAGGGGCATGATGACTAAATTCCCTATACCCAGATCACTCGTCCACTGGTCGGAGACAAACACAAGATCCAGTATGTGGCCTCTTTCGTGTGTGGGGTCCCGAACTACTTGAGTCAGATCCATGGCTGTCATGGAAGCCATGAATTCCCGGGCTACCTCGGATGCCTCTCCCGTCGACGGCAGGTTGAAATCCCCCATCACTAGTAGCTTGGGGGTCTCAACCGCCATCTCCACGATCAGCTCGAGGAGTCCGGGCAGGGCCGTTGATGTATGGCGGGGAGCCAGGTATACTATCAACAGACCCAACTGTCTCCCTGGGCCCCATTTCACGCCCAGAGACTCACAACCGGATGTCTGCGACACAGTGAATTCTCTCGGAGTCAAATCTTCCCGGATGATTATCGCTACCCCACCGCCCCTACCCTGGGCCCGTGGCTGATGGAACACCCGGTAACCTGGAGGGCACATTTCACCGAGGGGCAACCCCCCCTCCAGGCCCAACCAGGTTTCCGTTATTCCTGCGAGGTCCGGCTCCCCCTCTGAGATCAAGTCCCTGATGAGGGGGGCCTTATTAACCACAGACCTCGCATTACATAACATCAGCCTAAGGCCCAGGCTCTGCCGATCCTGTCCACCTAGACTGCGGGGGTTGGTACAAGCGACCGGGCGTCTCCAACAGCCCCGGTCTCCCAACCGACTATGTGTTCTTCTGGTGTCCTCGCGCCCGCCCCTCCCTACGACCGTCGTTATCGGATTCCCCCCCATAGGAATGCTGTAACCTTTCACCTCCCCCACTCCGCTCCCCTCCATCCTGATCCCACCTGTTGACCTGGCTATATCCATACCCCCAGGTTGAGTAACCCTCCCCCCCTCCCTGGAACCCCTTAAAAATTTTAAAAAACATTTTACTAAAAAAACCCTGATCCCCCGCTTCCTCCACCTCTCTGGGTCAATAAACCCTTCATCGAGGTGTGCCCTCACCAGGGCAGGGGGGCATACCTGTGACAGGGGGGACCCTCGCAGTTGTAAAATATCAGCCCTTGAGTAGATTATGATGATGATAACTATGGCTATGGCAGGTCCAGGATGTAAATACATGTGAAAAGGCCAAGATGTAAATGGATAAATAAAAGGAGAGAGGAAGCCTACAACGCCGAACCATGATAGTCAATAGACCTCCATCGAGGCCCAGAGGCAGTTCTTAGAGTTCTTAAAGTGCTTAAAGTGCTTAAATCGGAAATCCGCGGAAATCTATCTATCTATCTAGAGAGTATCTCTATTACTGTACCTCTATAACTTCTGGTTTGGTTCTGCAACCAAACAAGACAGACACAGACTTCAGAGGATAATCAGAACTGCAGAAAAAAAAAAATACTGCCAACCTACCTTCCATTGAGGATCTGTACACTGCATGAGTCAAAAAGAGGGCTGTGAAAATATTTACCGACCCCTCAAATATTGGACATAAATTGTTTCAACTGCTACCTTCTTCAAAATGACGCTATAGGGCACTGCACACCAGGACAACTAGACATAAGGACAGCTTTTTCCCAAATGCCATCACTTTGCTAAACAACTAATTCCCTCACCACTGTCAAACTGTTCACTAAGGCTGCATTACTATTACTATTAGTCTTCTCATCGTTCCTATCACCCATCTCCTCCCACTTAGGACTACAGGACTGTAACTTTGTGGCTTGCATCCTTACGATTTATACTGATTGCTTATTTGTACCCTATGACTATCATTAAGCGTTGTACTTTATGATTCTTGACGAATGTACACTGAGAGCATAGGCACCAAAGACTCTAGCTAGCTATCATGTCTGCCTGTGTGTGTGTGTGTGTGTGTGTGTGTGTGTCGTCTGTCTGTCTGTCTGTCTGTCTATCTATCCTGTCTGTCTGTCTGTCTCTCTCTCTCTTTCTTTTATGTTTCTAGACTGCCCATCTCCCCCAAGGAAGGGGTTATGTGCATTCTACTGTATAATCATGATACAATGCAGCTTCTTCTTCTTCTTGTGCCATATCCGTCATCGGACGTTGATGATCACTTTGGCGATCCTATTTTATCGACAGCCACATGAAAAAGGGCTGCTGAGTTTTGTCCAAACCAGTTTGAAGCCATGATGTTCTTCTTCTGCCTGGACCTCATTTGCCTTCAGTCTTTCCCTGGAGGATTAAGTTAAGTATGGCATATTTTTCCGGGTGTCGTATCCCATGTCCGAAATATTCTTTCACTTTTTAATGGGTTTGATGATTTCCCTTGGCTTTCCTTTTTTTTAAAAAAAATTTTATTGGTTTTTTTTACATTTATAAGGGAAAAGGTAAATGGAAAGATATACAAATTTTGGCAGTTGCAAAGTGTGGCAGGCGCCCCCTCCCTCCAAACTCATAGTGTACATCTGAGTATAAAACATTAATACATAATCATATATAATCAGCATATTAATTCTATTGGTATTTTCAATCAGTTTATACATTGTAGTATATAATCCACATATAATTCCATTACTACTTTCGGTCAGTTTATAACAATGTGATTTTCTTATTCATTTTTGTGATCTGAGCTTTCTTGGTATTGCCCCTTCTCCCCCCGCTGGCAGAGCTCCGGCCCCTCCCGTGTCCTGCATATCCATTGTAGGATCTTCTGTTTTTTCTAGGTGTGTTTTGTTTTTTTCCATAAAGGCCTGTGCCTCTATGGGTGTATTAATTCTAATTCTTGTCTCCTCCCAGAATATCAGCATACCTTCAGGCATCAACCATCTAAACCACACCCCCTTCTGGTATAATTTATTCGCCAATTGCGAATAATTTTTCCTTTTTTCCCTAATTTTCTTGGGGATCTGCTTCAAGATGGTTATTTCCCTATCGTGGTATGTCAGTGCCTGCCCCCTTTGTACACCCAGGATTTCGTCTCTTGTGCTTTTTCTAAGAAATTTAATATGGACCTCCCTGGGTACATTGTGTGTTCTGGCATAAGCTGAGTTCACTCTATAAACCAGATCTATCTCCCATTCCATCTGTTGTTTTTCTTTGTGTATGTATTCAGCCAAAATGTTTGTCATAATGTCCCTTATATTTTCCCCATCTACTTCTATGACATTTTGAAATCTAAGATAAAAGGACATTCTCTCAAATTCTGTTTTCATTTGCTGGGTATCAAGTTCTTTGTTTCCCTTCTGCACAGCTTCTACCCCCCCCCCCTCACCTCCGCCACCCCACCCTCCACAAGGTCCAGCCTCTGTGAGTTCTTATAAATTTGGACTTGGTTCTCTTTAATTTCTTCTTTCATTTCCTTTAATTGTTTCTTAATTTCCTCCTGGCCCTGTATAAGTTGCTGAAGCATTTGTTGCAAATCCATCTCTGTACTCTTAGGTTGCATCAGGTCTGTAATCTTTGATTGTGTGGCAGGACTGGATGTTGCAGATGTCGGGGCAGAGGTAGCAAAGCCAGGTTTTCCAGGGGGTGGTCTTTTAGGAGACATAGTTTATAAAGTAAAGAGTTCAGTCAGTATGTAGAATGGACAACTGGAGAAGCAGAGCAGCCAGATGAGTCCAGGAGGCAGAAGATCCAAGCAGAAGAGAATTTCTCTAGTCAGTCTGGCAATAGAGAAAAATTTTCCCCCCAGAGAGTTCAAAGAATAACAATCCACAAGAGATTCTTCTGGGTGGCACGGAGACAAAGACCGGAAGCCTGAATTTTAAAGGTGGAGTCAGGTTTCACAATTCATGAAGACAACGGAAGTGTGCCATCTTGCCCTGCCAGCTTTGGGCACAGAGGCATAACAGAGTTTTAAAAGTTCCCAAAATCCTCAGATCATCAATAGGTTATGGAGTTAGATTCAATGAAAAGGGTGAGGCTGCATTGGTTGGCTCTCCCCCCTCCTCCTTCCCCTGGGGCAGAGAGCAGAATTGTTCCAAGCCGCTTGTCCAAGGGGGGGGGGAAATCCCCCTCCCTCCAGCCGCGCCTCCAAAGTAATCCGAAAGTTAAAGTTTTAAAATGCTGAAAGATCCTTCAAGTCAAGAAAGGGAATGAAGGGGGGTAGCGCCTCACCACACCGCCGCTGCTTCCTTCTATTTTTTCATACTCCGATCAGCCTGTTGCGAAGACGCAAAGTGCCCTCCGAAACTGCTCCCCGATGCCTAGAGCGAAGTGGGGGGGCCCCCACCAGCCGCCGTCGATGCCGGGATCCCCCGCGAAGCCGCTCCTCCGGCAGGACGCCTCTACGGGGTGTCCTGTGCCCCCCAAGAAGTGGGGAAGCCCACCGGGGAGCCGGAGCGGTAAAGCGACCTGCCCGTCGCCGTCAGCCGCCGGAACCGGAACTCTTCCCTTGGCTTTCCCAGGCAGCCTATCCCCTCTTCATTTGTGATTCTGTCAACCCAACATTTACGTAACAGCCAGGGGTGGGTTCCTGCCAGTTCTAACCTCTTCTATAGAAGAAGTTCCACAAATCTACAGTGCCGTTTAGAACCGGTTCCAGTTCCCTCCCCCCGCCCATCCGCACATCATCAAGATGAAGAGCGAGAGGAGGAATTCTGGGAGTTGAAGTCCACAAGTCTTAAAACTGTCAAGTTTGAACACCCCTGGGGTTTTTTTTTCTAAAGGGTTAGGGGTGCCAGGGTCTTGTAATTTGACAGCTTTAAGACTTGCGTGCTTCAAATGCCAGAGTTTCTGAGCCAACATTTTGGTTGCTAAGCAAGAGCGTTGTTAAGTGAGTTTCACCACATTTTACAAGTTGGCCACGCATGGCTGGCAAGCCACTCCCACCCGGTCACATGGCTAGCAAGCCACTCCTACCCGGTCACATGGCCAGCAAGCCACTCCCACAAAGCAGGCCACACCTACAGAAGAGGTTCTAAAAAATTGTGAAACCCACCACTGGTAACAGCTGTCTGTAAATCCACATTTCAAATGCTTCTAGTCTCTTCAAGTGGTTTTCTGTCAGAGACCAACGCTGGGTTATTGGCTAGTACAGAAAGAAAAGAAACCATGGAATATAAACAAACAAACAAACAAATAAACAGATAAATAAGAACGCTTCAGCCAATAACTGATTAAGATCTTGTCACATTCAGGCATCAGGACAAGCTATCCGAGGCTATTAATCAACTAAATTCAGGTCAAAAAGCACAGCTTGTCAACATGCAATTAACACTTTTTAGGCACTGCTTTGAAACAGAGAAAAGCTGCCCTGGAAGAGATGCTCAAAACACCAGGCAATATTTGATTTTTTTTTAAAGCTATGTCTGCTGGATAATGGACATGAGGAGGACAGAAAGGAAGATGTGTCCTTCTTTTGCCTGGCATCCACGATGTAAAACAATATTGCGGAATCTTGGCAATTTTAAGATGTGCGTGGGCTTGAACTTCACCGTAGAATCCAGAGGCTCACTGCTGGCTGAGATTGCCATATATATATCGTATTATTAGAGCAATGTTTCTCAAACTCAGCAACTCCCAATTGGACTTGAAGCAGGGGTGGGCTGCTGGGGGTTCGCAGGTGTTGGGGAGAACCTCTAGCTAAGATTCTGTGCAGTTCGGAGAACCCTCAAATCCCACTCCTGGCTGGCCCCGCCCACCCCTCCCCTCCCAGGAGTCCCCACATGGCCCGTTTTGGATGCAGGTAAGTGCAGGGCACGTGCGGAGGCCCAGGGAGGGGGAGGTGGGTGAGGGGGAAACGGGCCTACCAGAAGTTCAGAGAGGCCAGAAATGGGCCCATTTCCAGCCTCCAGAGGCCTCTGGAGCCTGGGGAGGCTGTTTTCGCCTTCCCGGAGGCTGGAGAAAAGCCTCCGGAGCAGGGATGGATTCAGGCGTCTTCTACTGCCGGTTCGCTCAGGGACACGCTTCGAGCGTGCGCGCATGTGCAGTAGGTAAAAAAATGCTTCTGCAAATGCGCAGAAGCAAAAAACAAGATGGCGGCGTCTACAGTGCCAACCATAGAACTAGTTTGGGGGCATGGCCAGCCAGGTTACTACCTACTCATCCGAACCGGTCCGAACCGGTAGGAACCCACCTCTGTTCCAGAGCCCAGGGAGAGCAAACACAAACACACACCGGCGGCTGTGGTGCAGCAGGCCGACTAGGCCACACCCACCATGGCCACACCTACCTAGCAACCGGGCAGAGAATCCCTTGCTAAAACTTTTTAAGCCCACCTCTGACTTTAACTCCCAGTTCCTGGCTGGGGAATTCTGGGAATTGAAGTCCACACGTCTCGAAAGTTGCCAAGGTTGAGAAACACAGCTTGAGGGTCTCTGCCTCAGCCGGTTTATAAATGTATGAACAGCAGTTAATAAGAGAGCCACTCACACTACAGTCATCTGTCATCAATCAGATTTATGTTTTAATCAAGCTAAACATTTCCCACCCAACCCAAGCATAGCATCCGGGAATGATTTAGGGGTCATATATGGAAGATACTAGCAGGCGGGATAGACTATATAGTCAGAGATGTTACTTGGTGTGTGTATATGTGTGTGTGTGCAAAATCAAGATGGCCACATATAATGCTGCCTAGAAGAGCCCCACAGCAATACAATACAATACAATACAATACAATACAATACAATACAATACAATACAATAGTAGAGTTGGAAGGGACCTTGGAGGTCTTCTAGTCCAACCCCCTGCCTAGGCAGGAAACCCTATACCGTTTCAGACAAATGGCTATCCAACATCTTCTTAAAGACTTCCAGTGTTGGGCATTCACAACTTCTGGAGGCAACTTCTGTTCCACTGATTAATTGTTCTCACTGTCAGGAAATTTCTCCTCAGTTCTAAGTTGCTTCTCTCCTTGATTAGTTTCCACCCATTGCTTCTTGTTCTACCCTCAGGTGCTTTGGAGAATAGTTTGACTCCCTCTTCTTTGTGGCAACCTCTGAGATATTGGAACACTGCTATCATGTCTCCCCTAGTCCTTCTTTCTCTTAAGCTAAACATACCCAGTTCCTGCAACCGTTCTTCATATGTTTGAAGATAGGCATCAAATAAATTTAATGCAAGATAGGCATCAAATAAATTTAACAAATAAATAAAAAATAACTGCCATTTTCTACAGAGTGTGTCATTTATGTGCCAGGCACATAAAAGCGTGTGAATGTTATGGCGTAGTTCAAGCCCATCATCTTATACTTCCATTTTGCTTTAAGGTAGTCCTCAACCTACGAAGACCACTGAGCCCCAAATTTCTGTCACTAAGTGAGACATTTGTTAGATGAGCTTTGCCCCATTTTAGGACCTTTCTTGTCACGGTCGTTAAGTGAATCACTGAAGTTGTCAACTTAGTCGTTAAGTGAATCTGGCTTCCCCATTGTCTTCGTCTGCCGGGGGGGGGGGGTCACAAAAGGTGATCCCATGAGCCTGGGACACTGCAACCGTCATAAATATGAATCAGTTGCCAGGTGTCTGAATTTTGATCACGGTCGTAAGTGTGAATAGTGGTCATAAATCCCTTGTTTCGTGCCGCTATAACTTTGAGCTGGTCAGTAAACGAATTGCTGCAAGTCGAGGACTCCCTGTACTCTGGCCAGCCCCACAGATGCTCTTGTAGAGGAAATCCTCAACAGGAAATCCTCGAAAATTCATTTAGTGACCATTCAAAGTTACAACGGCACTGGAAAAAGTGACTTGTGACCGTTTTTCACACTCACGACTTTTGTAGCATCCCCAAGGTCACGTGACTAAAATCAAGACGCTTGGCAACTGACTCATATTTATGACGATTGCTGTGTCCCAAGGTCATATGACAAGCAAAATCAATGTGGAAGCCAAATTCACAACAACTGAGTTAACTGAGTGATTCACTTAACAATGTGACAAAGAAAGGTCCTAAAATGGGTCAAAGCCTACTTCATAAATGTCTCACTTAGCAACAGAAATTTGGGGCTCAGTGGTGGCCAGATTCACTTAACAACCATGTTACTAGCTTATCAACTGCAGTGATTCGCTTAACACAGGGGTGTCCAAACTTGGGAACTTTAAGACTTGTGGACTTCAACTCCCAGAATTCCCCAGCCAGCCATGCTGGCTGGGGAATTCTGGGAGTTGAAGTCCACAAGTCTTAAAGTTCCCAAGTTTGGACACCCCTGGCTTAACAGCTATGGCACACACACACAAAAAAGATTGTGAAAAGGGGCAAAAACCCACTTAACAACTATTCCACTTAACAACAGACATTTTGGACTCCATTGTGGCCCAAAGTCGAGGACTACCTGCCTTGACTTGGTTTCACTTCAAAAGAAAACAAAAACAAAGCCAAATTAAGCCTGAGAACTCCTGTGGCTTTAAAACACACACACACAAAAAGAAATCCTATGGAGCATTTATTATTATTTATTTTATTTTATTTATTTCTTGGATTTCTAAACCGCCCCCTCTCCCAAAAAGGGACTCGGGGCGGTGTACAGTCAAATAAAATGCAGATAAAATACAATAATATAAAACAATTAAATACTAAACATTTGGATGGAGGAGATAAGACTGTACAAGAAATAAATATACTATAGAAACCCTAAAAAACATCCCCAATTAAAATACCCAAACCCAATTGAAATATCCCCGGGAGACAAAACTAAGAGAGTGCCAGGCCAGCTGATTGAAACAGGTGAGTCTTTAATTTTTGACGGAAGGAGCGGAGGTCGGTGGTAGTTCGGATGTCGGGGGGGAGGTCATTCCAGAGGGTTGGGCCCGTCACAGAGAAGAACCTACTCCTAGGTGTCGCCCGCTGGCATTGCCTAGCGGACGGCAGCAGGAGGAGTCCCTCCCTGTGTGAGCGGATTGGTCGTAGGGACGTGTGTGGTAGGATGCGATCCTGCAGATAACTAGGTCCTATGCCATGGAGCGCTTTAAAGATGGTAATCAATACCTTGAAACGCACCCGAAAGGCCACAGGTAGCCAGTGCAGCTCGCGCAGGAGGGGTGTTACGTGGGAGTATCGTGTACTCCCCATGATAACCCGCGCGGCTGCGTTCTGAACTAGCTGCAGTCTCCGGATGCGTCCCAAGGGAAGCCCCATGTAGAGGGCATTGCAGTAGTCCAGGCGAGACGTCACCAGCGCATGAGTGACCGTGCGCAGGGCACTCCGGTCCAGTAGGGGGCGCAATTGGCGCACCAGGCGAACCTGGTGGAACGCCCCCCTTGCCACGGCTGCCACATGGTCCTCCATTGACAGCCGGGCATCAAGGAGGACGCCCAAATTGCGCGCCCGTTCCACAGGGGACAGTTGTTCGCCCTCTATGGCCAGCGATGGTGTCAGCTGGCTGAACCGAGGTGCCGGCATCCACAGCCACTCGGTCTTGGAGGGGTTGAGTTTGAGTCTGTTGTCCCCCATCCAGACCCCGACGGCTTCCAAACACCGGGACATCACTTCGACAGCCTCGTTGGGGTGGTTTGGGGTTGAAATGTACAGCTGAGTGTCATCAGCGTACAGGTGGTACTCAACCCCAAAACCACGGATGATCTCACCCAGCGGCTTCACATATGCGTTGAACAGGAGAGGCGAGAGGACCGACCCCTGTGGCACCCCACAAGTGAGTGGCCTCAGGGACGACCTCTGCCCCCCTGTCAACACACATTGCTTCCGGTCGGAGAGGTAGGAGACGAACCACCGCAAAACGGTGCCTCTGACTCCCATCCCCTCCAACCGGCGCAATAGGATACCATGGTCGATGGTATCAAAAGCCGCCGAGAGGTCTAATAGGACCAGGATAGAGGAACAACCCCTATCTCTGGCCCTCCAGAGATCATCGACCAACGCGACCAAGGCTGTCTCTGTGCTGTGCCCGGGTCGGAAGCCGGACTGGCGTGGGTCTAGATAGTCAGATTCGTCTAGGTGTCGTGGGAACTGCTGCGCCACCACATTCTCAACAACCTTCGCCAAGAAGGGGAGGTTGGAGACTGGACGGTAATTAGCTAGCTCCATTGGGTCGAGCGAAGGTCTCTTGAGCAAGGGTCTCACCACCGCCTCTTTCAAGGCGGTTGGTAAGTATCCCTCACCCAATGAGGCGTTCACCAGGCCCAGAAGCCAGCCTCGTGTCACCTCCCAGGCTGCCAGTACCAGCCAGGAGGGACACGGGTCCATTGAACATGTGGTGGGCCGCAGCCATCCATGCAACCTGTCCAAATCCTCGAGGGCAACAGAGTCAAACTCCTCCCAGAATGGTCTCTCAAGACTCGCTGTTGACGGCTCGTCTGGTCCACTGACGGAGGTCCATCCGCTCCGGATCTGATCAATTTTGTCCTGAAGATATTCCCCAAACTCCTCTGCTCTTCCCTGTAAGGGTGTCTCCCGCGTCCCCTGCGATAAAAGGGAGCGGGTCACCCGAAACAGGGCGGCAGGGCGGTTATCCGCGGACGCAATAAGGGCGGCACAATGCCTACGCTTGGCCGCTCTTATTGCCACAAGGTAAGTCCGCAAATAGGCTCTTACCTGTGTTCGGTCAGATTCGGAGCGTGAGGACCTCCACCTGCTCTCTAGACGTCTCCTGTGGCGCTTCATCACCCTTAGCTCCTCAATAAACCAAGGAGCCCGGGTGGGTCGATGCCGCAGGAGAGGTCGCAAAGGCGCAACCCGGTCCAAGGCCCCAGTCGTCGCCCTATTCCAGGCAGTCACTAGGTCCTCGGAGAGGGAGCGGGACAGGGCTACAGGTATTGGCCCAAGCTCCGTCTGGAATCTCTCCGATTCCATCAGGTGCCTGGGGCGGTACCAGCTTGTAGAATCTGGTTCCGCCTCCTCGCGGTGGGGGATAGCGCCAGGGAAGTCCAGCCGGAGGGATGAGTGATGTGACCATGACAGGGGCGTGATGACTAAGTCCCCTATTCCCAGATCACTCGTCCACTGTTCAGATACAAAAATGAGGTCCAGTGTGTGGCCCCCTTCGTGAGTGGGGCCCTGAACTAATTGGGTCAGGTCCATGGCCGTCATGGAGGCCATGAACTCCCGAGCCACCTCATTTCCACGAGATCCTCTTTTTTTTTCTCAAGGATCTTTTTTTCCCGACTTTACAAAAGGATCGAAGTTAAAAACCGCCCTGCGAAAGCGGACAGCCCCAAATGGAGGAATCTCACAAGAAAGAAGACACAGAAGGGGAGAAAAGGCGCATTTGATGTGCTTCGCGGCCATTGTTTTAGAGGCAAGGAGGCCGCCTTCCCTTTTCAAGGCTGTTTCTTCTCACAGTCCACCCGGCGTGCGCATTCCCCCACCCCACCCTGACCAGACAAGGAGTGTCGTTGTTGCCCTTCGGGGCCTTCACCTCCCTTGCCAACCTTGGCTTTATTTAGGGCCTGCCCCGTTGCCATGGCAAAGCCGGGCTCCCAGCGCAAACAACAGCACGCACCCGAGGGGGAGTGTGGGAAAAGGCCTGATTTGAATATATGCTAATGACAGGCAGGCAAATAGGAGGGGGGAGGGAGGCCATCAATCAGCAGAGGCACCCCTTATTCAGTTAGTGAGGAGCAGATTGGCTGCCACTGCCTCCCCCCCCCCCCCGCTTTCCCTTCTGCCCTTTGGAACCTCCCCCCTCCCCCCCGTGCGCCAGGTTGAGATCAAACAGAATGCCAGGCTGGCATTTGCACAAAAGGAAACACACACACACACCATCTCTTTCCTCCCCTCTCCAAAGCCCACGGTGGTAATCAGAGAGCCGTCTGGATGGCATCATCGACCGTCATAGGTGGCATTCATATCCCCCGCCGCCCTCCTTGTGCTGGGCTGTGTGTCTCCCCCCCCCCCGTTCAAAACTGCCAGGATGGTCTTCCAAGGGAAGAGGGCGAGGGTGGGGAGGGCAATGTGAGCAGGCGAGGCTCTCGGGCTGCTTATTGATGGAGGACGTGGCCTGAGAATCACAAGAGACGGGCGTTTTGTTCTTACAAAGAGTCCGTGGGAGGTGGGCAAGGCTGCCAGGGAGGGAGGGGGGGAGGGGAAGGCAAGGTTGTCTGCAGAGATGCAGAAGGCATGGGAATGTGTGGCCCTCATGTGAGACCTGCCTGGCCTTGGGAGGATGGGGCTGGCATAAGGAACGCCACGCTTTCCTTCAAAACAGGCATATAATGGGCAGAATACCTTCCTTCCTCTTTCTTTATTTTCATTCTTTCTTCCTTCCCTCCTTCTCTTCCTCCGTCCCCCTTCCTTCCTTCCATCCCTTTCTCTCCCTCCTTCTTTCCTTCCCTTTTCTTTTCTTTCTCTCTCTTTCATTCTTCCTTCCTTCCTATCTACCATCCTTCCAGTGGTGGGTTGCCAATTTTTTTACTACCGGTTCAGACGTGCTCTCACGCGCTTGCCTGTGGGCGTACTGCTTCTGCACATGTGCAGAAGCGTCCAGGAAGGTGGGCGGAGCCTCCTGCCAGCCCTACTACTGGTTCGCCCGATCCAGGCAGAACCGGCAGCAAACCACCTCTGCTTCCTTCCTTCTTTTCCCCCCTTTCTTCCTCCGATCCCCTCCCTCTCTTTTCTTTTTCTTTCTTTCTTCTTTCTTTCTTTCTTTTTCCCTTTCTTTCTTTTATCCTTCCTTCCTTTCATCTCTTTCCCTCCCTCCCTCCTTCCTGCAATGGTTGGTTGTGTGAAAAACGGTCATGAGTCGCTTTTTTCAGTGCTGTTGTAACTTTGAACGGTCACTAAATGAATGGTTGTAAGTCAAGGACTTCCTATACCTACAGTTCTAACAAACCTCATCCCAAGTGTTTGGGGTTGTAGTCTTGTGTGCCCCTAAAGCAAAGGTAACTTGTAGGATTAAGTGAACAAGATCAGGCTGGATTCTAAGTCGGCTTCTTCTTTTATGTGGATGACAAAGATGAGCATTGAGAGATTAGGGGGTTGCCATATGTATATCTGGAAAGAGTGGTGCGGTGACCAAGTGGTGAAAATGCTCGCCTCCCACTTGGAAAGTTGAGAGTTCAATTCTCTCCTAGGGCACAAGGAAAAAAATATTTGCTGTGAACTCCACGTAGGTGTCAGGAAGGGAATCTGGCCAGTAAATGCTCAATTCCACCCAGTCGCCCTGACTCTACCCCAATTAAGGGATTAGGTAATGGTAAAGGTTCCCCTCACACATATATGCTAGTTGTTCCTGACTCTAAGGGGCAGTGCTCATCTTTGTTTCAAAGCCGAAGAGCCAGCGCTGTCCGAAGAAGTCTCTGTGGTCATGTGGGAGCTCACTCCGTTACATGGCGCTAGGGATTCAAACTGCTGAATTGCCAAACTTTCTGATCGGCAAGCTCAGCATCTTAGCCACCGCGTCCCTTAATGCAGGGGTCTCCAACCTTGGCAACTTTAAGACTTGTGGACTTCAACTCCCAGAGTTCCTCAGCCAGCAAGGAATTGGCTGACAAACTCTGGGAGTTGAAGTCCACAAGTCTTAAAGTTGCCAAGGTTGGAGACCCCTGCCTTAATGGATTAAGGAATTACAGGGCTCTAAAAAGGGATATCCAGAAAGGACAATCCCAGATTGCATGAAGGACAATCAGCAGAGGTTCAAAATGGAAGGACTATTAATTACAATTTAAATGACCCAAATCTCACAAGACAGATAAATTTCCATGAGATTTAGGGCATGGATTTAATCTTGAGAATCTACGCAGATCCCTGAAAGATCCTTTTTATTTATTTATCAAAGGTTTTCCCTTTTATTAAATAGAGGAAAAGAAACTATTTAGAAAGTAAGAAACAAGGGACTGGGGAGGGGGAGAGACTATTATTCCTTCTAATTCTTTTTTGATCTAGCCCTCTTATTGATTCTTGCTGGGACGAAGCAACACAATTTGGAAAGAAATGCCAAATGGCATCCTTGGCAAACAACCGTGCCCCCCCCCCATGGTTTCCCGTGGCGGTTGCAGATTAACAGAACATCCCGTTGTTTCATGGCATTTCAAAGGTTAACATGTGGGCTGCGTTCACACCAACTTAATCTGGTTACTGAACTATGCTGTTTTCTGGATCCGCAGAATCCACTGAACCATGAACGCACCAGAGGCTGAGTTTGCACAACATACTGGATGAGAAAATGTGCAAATGTATTACCTGACGTGGTTGACATGGCTATTCAGCTGTGGCAACGTTATTTTCTGGGTCACGCCTAATTCTACCGATGCACACGGGCATCCTTCCAAAATGCTGCTCTTTCAATTGATCTGTGGATGTCAGAGCGGGCTTCCGAAATGGTGTAATTGGGATGCTTAGACATTGCCCAGCTCCAAAATGTTTTAGCTGCCAAATATTGTTCGCAGCCCTGCCCAGGGAGAAAACATGACTCATTTCAATACAATACAATACAATAGTAGAGTTGGAAGGGACCTTGGAGGTCTTCTAGTCCAACCCCCTGCCTAGGCAGGAAACCCTATACCGTTTCACACAAATAGCTATCCAACCTCTTCTTAAAGACTTCCAGTGTTGGGGTATTCACAAATTCTGGAGGCAACCTATTCCACTGATTAATTGTTCTAACTGTCAGGAAATTTCTCCTCAGTTCTAAGTTGCTTCTCTCCTTGATTAGTTTCCACCCATTGCTTCTTGTTCTACCCCCAGGTGCCTTGGAGAATAGCTTGAATCCCTCTTCTTTGTGGCAAACTCTGAGATATTGGAAGACTGCTATCATGTCTCCTCTAGTCCTTCTTTCTCTTAAGCTAGACATACCCAGTTCCTGCAACCCTTCTTCATATGTTTTAGTCTCCAGTCCCCTAATCTTCTTTGTTGCTCTTCTCTGCACTCTTTCTAGAGTCTCCACATCTTTTTTACATCGTGGCGACCAGAACTGAATGCCGTATTCGAAGTGTGGCCTTACCAAGGCCTTATAAAGTGGTATTAACCCTTCACGTGATCTTGATTCTATCCCTCTGTTGATTTCTTTCCAGTCCTTTAATTTTATGTAATTTCGTTGTACAAGGCGCGATGACAATAAAGTAAACTAAACTTTCTCGTTTCTCTGTGTCTCAGTAACTAATGACCAGTCCTCAAACTTACAACTGTGGCTGCATCGTCCCGGTCGTGGGATCAAAATCAAGGCACTTAGCAACCGACCTGCATTTACAACGGGTTGCGGCAGGGGTGGGCTACTGGGGGCTCGCAGGGGTTCGGGAGAATCTCTAGTTAAGATTCTGTGCAGTTCGGAGAACCCCCAAATCCCACTCCTGGCTGGCTCCGCCCACCCCACCCCTCCGCTCCCCAGAGTCCCCCTGTGGCCTGTTTTGGATTCGGGTAAGTGCAGGGCATGAGTGGAGGCTCAGGGAGGGCAAAAAACAGGCCTACCGGAAGTTTGGGAAAGTCAGAAGCAGGCTCCACGGGGCCTCCGGAGCCTGTGGAGGCCGTTTTCACTCTCCTGAACGTTCGAGGAAAGCCTCCGGAGCCAGGGGAGGGCAAAAACGCCCCTCCTGCCATGGTGCAGGAGGTTAAGAGACGCCCATCATGGCTCTGCCCACTCAGCAACTGGGCAGAGAACCCCTTCCTAAAATTTTTGGAGCCCACCCCTGGGTTGCAGTCTCCTGGATCAGGTGATCCCCATTAGCCTCCTTCGCCACCCACTTCCATCAAGCAAAGTCAATGGGGAAAGCCAGATTCGCTTAACAATCAGAAGACTTGCTTAACAACCATGAGAAAAAAAAGGATCATTAAAAATAGGGCACAATTCACTTCACCTTGGAAGTTCTGGTCTCAATTGTAGTCCTAAATCGAGGACTACCCGTAGGCTAGCCTGCAGGTAAAAACTTCACAAGACGGCAAAATAATTTTGACGCGACGATGTATTGAAAGCCTTCGCGCCTGATCTTTTATCAATGTGCAGGATTTCATGGTGTGTATGAAGAATGTTAACACAATGATGTAAATGATGGCAACAGCACTTAAAACTTCTATATTGCTTCATAGTGCTTTACAGCTCACTCTAAGCAGTTTATAGAATCAGCCTATCCTTATTTTACCAACCTCAGAAGCATGGAAGGTGGAGTCAACCTTGAGCCGGTCAGAATTGAACTGTTGGCAGCTGGCAGTCAGCAGAATTAGCCTTGCAATACTGCATTCTAACCACTGCGCCACCACGGCTTTTGTCCCCTTAATCCTTTTCTTAGCAATAACAACAGCATTTAGACTTATATACCGCTTCACAGATCCTCTCTAAATGGTTTTGCAGAGTCAGCATATTGTCCTCAACAATTTGGGTCCTCATTTTACCCATCTCAGAAGGATGGAAGGCAGTGGTGGGTTCCGGATCCCGTTCCAACCGGTAGGGCGGCGTCCACGCGCAGTGCGCGCATGCATCTTAGCACCTTCACGAACTTCCGTGATGCTCCAGCTGCTCAGCAGAGCGTCGCATAGGCGCTGTACACGCCAAACACATGCGCGGAAGCGCCAAAGACTTAAAAGACCGGTAAGGAGCTTGGGCAGGTGGGTGGGCCCTCCAGTGCACCCTACCAGAATGGTATCTGGTGCTCCGGGCAGGCTCCGGTACGCCTGTACTGGGGTGTACCACCTGCAACCCACCACTGATGGAAGGCTGAGTCAACCTAGAGCTGGTCAGAATCAAACTGTCGAACTGCTGGCAGCCGGCAGTCAGCAGAAGTAGCCTGCAATACTGCATTCTAACCACCACGCCACCACAGCACAGTTGTTAAGTGAAACTGGTTTTCTCCATTGATTTTCTTTGTCAGGTGGTTGCAAAAGGGGATCAAAAAGACCCCCAGACACTGCCATTGTCATAAATATAGGGCAGTTGCCAAGAGCCTGAATTTTGATCACATGACTCTGACGGACACTGCAAATTTGAAGTGTGAAGACTAATGATAAGTCACTACTTTTCAGTGCTGTTGTAGCATTGAACGACCGATACACCAATGATTTTAAGTTAAAAACTACCTGTATTTTAAGTCCTTGCCAGCCACAGAAGCTCCGTGGGGGGACTTCTTGGGGGCCAGTTTCTGCTCCTTAGCCCAAGGGCCACAATGGGGTGAAAGCTATAGGTGCTGGACTGGGTGCAGGGATACCTAGATTCTAGTCCTTCTTCAGCTACAGAAGCTCCTTGCCTGCCTGAGCGAATTGCACTGATTGTATCTCAAAATATAATTTACAAGAGTCCCCTTAAAGTTACAATAGCACTGAAAAAAGTGACGTAGGACCATTTTTTCACACTTACGACCATTGCAACATCCCCATGGTCATATGTTTGGCAACTGACTCATATTTACGACTGTTGCAATGTCCCAGGGTCACGGATAACCTTTTGTGATCTTCTGACAAGCCAAGTCAATGGGGAAGTTGGATCCACTTAACAATCGTGTGACTAACTTAATCATTGTTATGTGATTCACTTAACAATTGTGGCAAGAAAAGTCATAAAATGGGGCAAAACTCATTTAACCATTTTCCCCCCACTTAGCAACAATATCCCAATTTTCCTCCTGGAGTTAAAAAGCTCATCCTCCGTCAATGTTTCTCCAAAACACAGGTAGTCCTTGACTTACGACCAAGGGTCCATTGTGGTTGTAAGTCAAGGACTAGCTGTATTCTGGAGAAACACTGATGGAGGGTGAGCTTTTTAACCCCAGGAGGAAAATTGGGATATAAATGTAAGGAATGAATGTAACATCCTTGTAGCTTTGAAAATCTGCAACACAAGGGGCTTAATGGACCGTGGTTCCATCACAGGCTTATAATATATTCAACTATTAAAATAAATCCAATTAATCTGCAGAAGCAGGAACTATTCAGGAGATAATTAAAAATAAATAGCAAACATCGCCATCTAGTGGTAAGGGCTGAACTAGCCACCACTATCATATAAAATTGAGATAACGGTTTTGGGATTCAATCTGGTTAACAGTTACCAGATTAACCCATTTAAGGAATACATGGAATCAGACACTAAATGCAGCCCCCAAACCCATGAAGACTTAAAACCAGCAAAGCTTAGCATTGTTCTGACCTAGGCTCCCTCAGCCGCATGAAGCCGGGTCCTCGTCTCGATACACCCTTTATTTAATTTACAGTGAATTCTTCTCCAGCGAAGTCTTTCCTCCCACAGTCTTTCAAGATAGTTCACAATTAACAACCTTTATCAGGCTTGGAGGATGACCAGGCCGATATCTTTCAGACGCTGCAATACTTGGCAAGAATGCAGGAATGAACTAAGTGTCTCCTGCAAACTCCACTCCCCTTTCGCTCCTCTTTTATTTCCTCTGGGAGGGGCCATTCATTGTCTACCTGTGGCCTTACTCCCAAGTCGACCCTTGTTCTTTAGCTGTTCCCTTCATCTGGCAACTCTGCGCATGCGCACACTGGGAACAGGCTCCAGCTGTTCCTCTGCCTCACTGATGTCTGACTCCGAAAGGAACTGATAATTGTCTGTGGCTCTGGTCCTCTCTCTGCCTCCGACACAGAGCCCTCCTCAGAGCCTTCCCCAGACTCCAGGACTGGCCCATGTTCCTCCCCAACCTCCTCACTGTCTGAGTCTGCCAATGGTGGGCCACAGCAAGCACGTGTATGAATGCTAACTTTATTATTAACATGGTGAAGTATGTTGTAGGAATGCAACACATAGGAATGTAGCCAAGAAGTCTAAGATAGAAAGCAATTTCTCCAACACAAACAGAAGAAGAAAAAGGAAACCACAACACAAGAACTGAGATACCCAAATTATTTGAAAGGCGTTTATTTTTTATTATTTCCAACTTGAACGCAACCCATTAAAAACGGTCTACTTCTCCGTATGCAGGTGCCAAGTTCTCAATTGCTTGGGCAGCAAAAATGTCCATTTTGCATTGGCTCCGACACGGCAAATCCCTCCCTCCAGCTATTTATCAGAGAGGCCTAAAAGTGACATGTTTGGGATCGGCAGGCATTTCTCGCCATCCACCCAAGGTCCCTAACGCACAAACGTTCAGTGAAAAAGCAGGAAAACGAGCCTGGAAGATCTCTCAAAGTCAAGAGCTCTGCATGAATCTTTAGAAATGCTTTTTTAAAAAAATGGCAAGATTGCTTCTGAACGTGAACAAAGTGCCTTGTCTAACTACAGGGGTTGGCAACCTCCTGGGGTCTGGCAAAGCTGTACATTGTAACTAGGGTCACAATGGGCGTAGTAAGGTTTGAAAAACAGGTACCGCGTTTCCCCAAAAATAAGCCCTACCCAAAAAATAAACCTATAGGATGCTCCTAATGTCAGGCCTGCAGTGGTTCCTTTAAGGGTCTTTGGGCTGCCAAACTCTCTCTGTCTAGCTTAGCCTAATATAAGCCCTAACCCCACCCCCAAAAGTAAGCACTAGTTAAGGTCATCAGCGGAGGGGAGTGGCCAGCATGAGCACGGGAGCTGATGGTGTCCGGCAGCAGCCGCAGCCTGCACAATACAGGTGAGTTGATTACCTGTCCACGTAGCAGGCGAAGGCAGATGCAGGGGAGAGGCATGATGTGGGAAAGCCAAAGGAGAGGCCTGGAGAGGCCAGGCGGCTGCGGGAAGCTCCTCTTCGCACGACAGCACCGGCAGCAGACAAAGGCAGAGGTACGGAGGAAAGGCAGTGCCACATGGGTTGCATGAAAGCCAAGCGATACGAAGACCAGCCTCCCCAACCACCTGTCCACTCCGCCCACCATCTCTTGGCTTGCCTGCTCTGTCGCGACTGTGAACAAGTAGACGTGGACCAGTGGCCATGTGGTATCCTGCTGTGTTGGAGTGCTGGAGCTGCCGCCACGAGGCAGGTGTTGGGACGTGGATGGCCTGGCTGCGGGGCCCTGAGCTAAGCCGGTGTGGGGCGTGTGGGGCACACCACCTCCCCCTGCCTCGCAGCAGGGACACTAGCACTCCAGAAGTTGTGAATGCCCCAACACTGGAAGTCTTTAAGAAGATGTTGGATAGCCATTTGCCTGAAATGGTATAGGGTTTCCTGCCTAGGCAGGGGGTTGGACTAGAAGACCTCCAAGGTCCCTTCCAACTCTACTATTGTATTGTATTGCATTGTATAGCACACCGCATAGCCTCTTGCCCCATTGCAGCCGCGAGCAAGCAGAAGAATTGGGCCTCCCAAACATAGGGGGGGGGAAGGGGGGAAAAAAGAAGAAGACATCCCCTGAAAATAAGACCTACTGCTTATTTGGCGGCCCAAAAAACATAAGACCGGGTCTTATTTTGGGGGAAACACGGTAGGAGTTACCTGTGGACAGAGGAAGATTTGTTTGTACATATTTGGGGGCTTTGGGAAGTTGAACAGCTCTTTTTAAATGGATAAGGTACTTCAGGGGTGTCCAAACTTGGGAACTTTAAGACTTGTGGACTGGCTGGCTGGGGAATTCTGGGAGTTGAAGTCCACAAGTCTTAAAGTTCCCAAGTTTGGACACCCCTGCGGTACTTCAACAACTGAATTCTACTTCATATACAGATAGTCCTCAACTCAGGACTACATTTGGGACTAGGCTTTCCATGGCTAAGCAAGGCAGTTGGTATAAGTGAGTCAGATCCAACTTTATGACTTTTTGTGCCACGGTTGTTAAGCAAATCACATTTAAGAGAATCATGCAGTCACGAAGTGAATCCGACTTCCCTCAATGACTTTGCTTGTTGGAAGCTGGGCCAGGAAGGTCACAAAGGGTGATGGTGAGACCTCAGGATTCTGCAACCATCATAAATGCATGCTAGTACAGCCCGTAGAGTTTAAGCCAGAGGTATTCTTATTGGGTATTCTACTGGAGAAATACAGCAAAGAAGATTCATATTTGATTGTACAAATAATAACAGCAGCTAGAATTATAGTTGCACAAAATTGGAAAGCAGACAAAATCCCATCGGAAGGGGAGCTAATAAAGAAGATATTAGATTGTGCAGAAATGAACAGGTTGACATTGAGAATAAAGGACAAAGAGGAATCAGTGTACTACAGGACCTGGGGGGCGATTTTATGATTGACTTGAAAAAGGATACAAATAAGAGAAAGGAACAAAGCATAAAACAAATAACTCAGACGACACGTTATTAAATCAGGGGGAGGGGAAAGAAGAAAGTATGAAAATGTAAATATACAGGCGGGAAAATTGATATGAATTGACAAATGTTAAATAGCAATTATAAGAATGCATATTTAAGAATGAATTTGAAAGGAAAAATTAAAAAAAACGTTTTTGCAAAACAAAAAAAATAAATGCATGCTAGTTGCTGGGCACCCAAATTTTGATCACATGATTGTGGGGAATGCTGTGACGGTCGTAAGGGATGGGATTCAGCCAGCTCAGGTGAACTGGATGCTAATTTTAACATCTGGTTCGCTGAACCGGTAGTTGCAAGGACTGGCTGGCCCTGCCCTTCCCCTGCCCTCCCCTCCCAGGAGTCTCCACAGGGCCTGTTTTGGATGCCAGGTAAGTACAGGGCCTGCGTGGAAGTTCTGGGAGGGCGAAAAACAGGCCTCACAGAAGTCCAGAAACGGGCCCGTTCCCAGCCTCCGGAGACCAGGGGGAGGGCATTTTTGCCTTTCCGGAGGCTCAAGGAAAGCCTCCGGAGCCTGGGGAGGGTGAAAATGCCCCCTCCCCCGGGTGGTGCAGGAAGCCAAATAGGCTAGGCCCACCATTGCCACGCTCACCCAGCAATCGGGCAGAGAACTGGTTGCTAAAAGTTTTGAATGCCACCCCTGGGCGAGGATCCGTCATAAGTCACTTCTTTCAGTGCGTCGCTAAACGCATGGCTGCAAGTCGAGGACTACCTGTAAATGAATGGTTGTAAGTTGAGGACTTTCCAATCGGCTGCCAATAACCTGTTCTCTGTTCTACCAACTGGATTTTCCTTCCCTGGGGAGGCTTTCCCTGCACCCAGGATTCTGCAATCAGTCCTTTCCCTACTTTGGCCCTATTATGATTGATAGGTGAACGCAGGTGATTGGCATTCACTCCTTCCCTCTTACGCGCACGCCTACAATATAGCCACCTCCACTGAGCACACGCGTGAACAAGCTGGTTACTTCTGCCACTCCTCTGCGGCAGACACCGGCAGGCGATGGGAGGGGATGTTGGCTTGCTTCGCTTCTTCTGACGGAGGCCGGGAAAGCAGAAACGAGTAATGATAACCCTTGATATAATCTTCCTGAGAGCCAGGGAGGTCCGTGGGGACATTGCAGAGGTTGGAACGCATGTATGTGGAGAGCTGGGGGATAGCCGAGGAACAGCTGGCTGTGGGGGAGGCTCGCTCCGACTTCACACTGATTTGGGTGTGCAAGGAAGGGGAGGCGGGAACGAAAGACGCCTGGTCACAAATCCGACTGGCTGTTCTGTAAGGAAAAGTGTGCAGAGAAGAGCAGCAAAGAGGATTAGAGGACTGGAGGCTAAAACATAGGAAGAACGGTTGCAGGAACTGGGTATGTCTAGTTTAATGAAAAGAAGGACTAGGGGAGACATGATAGCAGTGTTCCAATATCTCAGGGGTTGCCACAAAGAAGAGGGAGTCAAACTATTCTCCAAGGCACCTGAAGGCAGGACAAGAAGCAATGGGTGGAAACTAATCAAGGAGAGAAGCAACTTAGAACTGAGGAGAAACTTCCTGACAGTTAGAACAATTAATCCGTGGAACAGAAATTGCCTCCAGAAGTTGTGAATGCCCCAACACTGGAAGTCTTTAAGAAGATGTTGGATAGCCATCTGTCTGAAATGGTATAGGGTTTCCTGCCTAGGCAGGGGGTTGGACTAGAAGACCTCCAAGGTCCCTTCCAACTCTACTATTGTATTGTATTGTATTGTATTGAAATGAGTCATGTTTTCTCCCTGGGCAGGGCTGCGAACAATATTTGGCAGCTAAAACATTTCGGAGCTGGGCAATGTCTAAACATCCCACCCTACCTGAGAGCAGGACAAGAAGCAATGGGTGGAAACTAATCAAGGAGAAAAGCAACTTAGAACTAAGAAGACACTTCTTAACAGTGAGGATGGAACAGACATCTCCTGCAGCAGCCTGCCGGCCAAAATGGGGCACCAGGGGGCCATGTGTGCCCCCGCGCCTCGTTTTTTGGCCTCCCGGTCTCCATCAGCACTCTGCTGGCTAAAAATGGCCCATGCAGAGCAGTGGTAGGATTAAAAATTACTACCGGTTCTATGGGTGTGGCATGGCTCGGTGGGCGTGGCAGGGGAAGGATACTGTTAAATCCCCATTCCCTCCCGATCAGCTTGGGACTCAGGAGGCAGAGAATAGATGGGGGCGAGGCCAGCCAGAGGTGGTATTTACTGGTTCTCCGAACTACTCAAAATTTCCGCTACCGGCTTTCCAGAACTGGTCAGAATCTGCTGAATGCCACCTCTGGTGTGGAGGCCTTGAGTTTGACACCCCTGCTCCAAAAAGCACCTTTATCATTTATCATCTAAAAAGTCCACTTGCCTCCTGAAAAAGCACCTTTGGGACAACCGTGCCCTGGATGGCTGAGAATCTCTACAAATCTTTTCAGTTTTGCATCACAATCAGATTCCAGCTTTTTGGGACGCAGGAATTGCTCATTGTGGATACTAAATGTGGCCACAAGATGGCAGCAAGATCTTGCTAATGACTGTTCATCTGGCTTTGAGTCCAATTTATTGGAGAAATAAATCATGGATGTTTTTTTCAGAACTTCTCGTGGCACACACACACACACACACACTTCCACGTGCCTTTAGCCTCAGGAAGTGTCCAAGATTCTCCTCCTCTAAACAGGAAAAAAAACCTGGATTTCAGATTATTTACTAATCACAGTGTTGGAATGAGCCAAAGAGGAGGGTTGGATTAGAACCCGGAGCAAGTATCAAACGCTTCGGAGCCATTGCTTCTATTCCTGGGCAACATTCAGCCTTTTTTGTCAATAACTTGGAGGGAGGAATTGAGCAGATGCTTAACGAATTTTTTTACCAGGGACACAGAGCTGAAAGAGTCTTAGATCAGTGTTTCTCAACTTTAGCGACTTTAAGATATCTGGACTTCAACTCCCAGAATTCTCCTGCCAGCGTATGTTAAAAATTGCTAAGGTAGAGAAACACTGGCATAAATGAAAGTCGAAAGATTTAAAAAGATCTGAGAAGCAGACTGAATTTAATGGGGGGGGGGCATTTATTAGAATGAAACGGAACCGATTTATTTATTTATTTTTGCTGTAAGAAAAATGTAAACTACAGCATAGGATGGGGGAAAACCTACCTTCACAGTAATACCTGTGAAAGAAAGTTGCATGCCCTTGTTTTTCTGTTTTCTTAAAGCAGGGGAGGAATTACCAGGCTCTGATTCCTTGGAATGTGTTACCTATATACACTTTAGAGTTGATTCTTGTGTATATGTGAGAATGGAATTAAGGGTTCAAGTTATTGCATTTTGGGGTGCAGTCATTCAGCCAACGTTGAGTCTATCTAACAGTAATACCATCTGATCTAGCCCATCTTCCTTCCTTCCATCCAACCTTCCTTCCGTCCCTCCTTCTTTCCTTTTGTCCCTCCTCCTTCCTTCTGTCCCTCCTCCTTCCTTCCTTCCATCCCTCTGTCGTTCCTTCCTTCTGTCCCTCCTCCTTCCTTCCTTCCTTCCTTCCTTCTGTCCCTCCTCCCTCCCTCCTTCCATCCCTCCCTCCTTCCTTCCTTCTGTCCTTCCTTCCTTCCATCCCTCCGTCCTTCCTTCCTTCTGTCCCTCCTCCTTCCTTCCTTCCATCCCTCCGTCCTTCCTTCCTTCTGTCCCTCCTCCTTCCTTCCTTCCATTCCTCTGTCCTTCCTTCCTTCTGTCCCTCCTTCCTCCCTCCTTCCTTCCTCCCATCCCTCCATGCTTCCTTCCTTCCTTCTGTCCCTCCTCCCTCCTTCCTTCCTTCTGTCCCTCCTCCCTCCTTCCTTCCTTCTCCTCTTCTGTCCCTCCTCCTTCCTTCCTTCCTTCCTTCCTTCCTTCCTTCCTTCCTTCCTTCCTTCCTTCCTTTCTTCCATCCATCCATCCATCCATCCATCCCAGCAGCCTCAGGGAAACTGGGGCAGGGGCTGCCCTTTCCTCAGCACCCACTCCTTTTAACTGCTTGATGGCTGGGGTAAAGGAGCATAATCCTTATTAATAGCAGCCTAGCAGTTCGAAATCATGTAAAAATGCAAGTAGAAAAATAGGAACCACCTTTGGTGGGAAGGTAACAGCGTTCCGTGCGCCATCGGCATTTAGTCATGCCGGCCACATGACCATGGAGACGTCTTTGGACAGTGCTGGCTCTTCGGCTTCGAAACGGAGATGAGCACCGCCGTCTAGATCGGGAACGACTAGCATGCATGTGCAAGGGGAACCTTTGTCTTTATTAGGAAACTTTTGCCGGGGCTCAGATTGGAAAATCCCGGGGGGAGGTGGGGGATGTCCACTGGCTAAGGCACTCCCCACTACCACATCAGAAGAAACCCACAATCAGCCGCTGTTGTGTGGTTGGAAAAACTGCCTTGAATCTGCCGCTGAAGGCAACCAAAATACACAGCGTACCCCAAATCTACGGTTGAACTGTACCAAAGCTGACGAGCTGTTTATCTGCTAAGGATAAGATTGAGAATGTAGGTGGTTGAATTTAGCCAAGCAATTGCCTATCTACTAACCATACAGGCCCAAACATGGAGCAGTTTTGCAACTTAATTCAGGAGGAAGCGCCTGAAGCCACCAGGGGGCCTCTGGGGGGGGGGGTGGAGGGTGGAGGGGACTGTTTCCAAGAAAGCCACTGGAGCCTGGGGAGAGCGAAAAAAGGATGCCAAAAGCGGGGGGAAAGAGGGGGGGTTGCGCGCATAGCATTATGGGTGTGGGCACGCACACGCACGACCCCCCTCTGCTCCCCCCCCACTTTTGGCATGTGATCCAAAAAAGTTTAGCCATCACTGAAATTGACATGTCAGTTGAGCATGTGGTATGGACTTAGGCACAAAAGGGGTTTCCATGCAGTTGTTAGTCACTTTTTAAAGGTAAAGTTTCCCCTCGCACATATGTGCTACCTGTTCCCAACTCTAGGACGACGTCTCCGTGGTCACGTGGCCGGCATAACTAAACGCCAAAGGCGCAGGGAACGCTGTTACTTTCCCACCAAAGGTGGTCCCTATTTTTCTACTTGCATTTTTACGTGCTTTCGAACTGCTAGGTTGGCAGAAGCTGGGACAAGGAACGGGAGCTCACTCCGTTAAGCGGCGCTAGGGATTCGAACCTCCGACCTTTCTGATTGACAAGCTCAGCGTTTTAGCCACTGAGCCACCGTGCCCTTTTTGTTACCCTTTGCAACGTGGCAATTCTTACCCCGGCATTGAATATTCTCGGTGTGGCCAAGCCACCGTGGTGTTTCCTTGGAAGCCGAAGGAGTTTGTGGTGTTTTCCCCCAAAGTATATTCTGAAAGTCAAACAAGGGAAAAAACAAGAAGCAGTTTAAAGGGATAAAGTTTAAAGAATGTAACAATAAACAAGATTTCACAGCTCCACTGAAGTGGTCCATTGTCTTTATGACATGCTTGGAAGTTCTCAGAGACGACTAGAGGTAGTCCTCGAATTACGACCATTAATTTAACGTTCGTAATTCGTAGTTTCCATGGTGTTTTAAAAATGTATGACCAGTCGTCACACGTATGACTGTTGCGGCATTCCCATGGTCACATGATCAAAATTTGGGCTCTCGGCAACCGGCATATATTTATGACAGCATCCTGGAATCACGTGATTGCCATTTGTGACCTTTCCGACAAGCAAAATCTATGGAGAAGCCAGATTCATGTAATGACCGCACAATTAACTTAATGATCACAGCGGTTCGCTTAACGACCACATCAACAAAAGGTTAAAAAAAATGGGCACAAGTCACGTAACAGCTGCATCGCTTCGCGAAGGAAGACGTTTCGGCCCCCATTGTGGTTGTTAAGTCGAGGACTACCTGAAAACAAATATCTCTTACTGTAGATCCAAATCCCCTGCTACATAGAGTTAAAACATTGCATTAGAGGACTGAAGGGGCCTTGGAGATCTTCTAAGGCCAGTGTTTTTCAACCTTGGCCACTCTTAAGATATGTGGACTTCAACTCCCAGAATTCATCAACGCTGGCTGGGGAATTCTGGGAGTTGAAGTCCACATATCTTAAGAGTGGCCAAGGTTGAGAAACACTGGTCTAGATCAGATCAATCTCCTGTCCTGGACAGATGGAGAGAGCCAAGGAGATGATTTTGGAAAAGCAAAGTAGCAATTGAATAAAGTATGATTTAATTCAATTCAAATCTTTATTGTCAGAGTACATCATATGTACAATGGGATTGGCTGAACCTCCCTTTCTGCAAACCCCCCAACACAATACAACTCACAGTGAAAGATTAAAAAAAAAAATACAATACAATACAATAGTAGAGTTGGAAGGGACCTTGGAGTCTGAAAGGTTCGCCATCCCTGTTATATACAGAACAGTAAAGCCATGCCCAGGCTTCCAACTGTCTCTTATGGCCCTGTGCAACAAATACTATGTTTCAGTTACCAAACGGTCCCCCATTGGCTAAGCTGTTACTAAGCCCTATTCCAGTTCATGAATATACTCTGACAGGTTGCAACATCCCCCAGGGCCACTGATTAACATTTGGCCGCTTGGCAATCATTCCATTTCCTTTCTTACAGGATATATCCATGATAATACAATACAATAGTAGAGTTGGAAGGGACCTTGGAGGTCTTCTAGTCCAACCCCCTGCCTAGGCAGGAAACCCTATACCATTTCAGACAAATGGCTCTCCAACATCTTCTTAAAGACCTCCAGTGTTGGAGCATTCACAACTTCTGGAGGCATCTTCTGTTCCACTGATTAATTGTTCTAACTGTCAGGAAATTTCTCCTCAGTTCTAAGTTGCTTCTCTCCTTGATTAGTTTCCACCCATTGCTTCTTGTTCTACACTCAGGTGCCTTGGAGAATAGTTTGACTCCCTCTTCATAATAATAATCGCCAGCCCGGTGAATCCTGCTAACAAACATCCAGTCCTATTGCACCAAGTCAACTTTTTCCCCTCATTCAAGGTTTTTTATTTTTTAATACAATTAATACATTTTATAGGAACAAAGAGTTGTGCGGGTCTTTTCTTTTACATCTTCTCAATTACATAGTCCTTTTTACATCATAGTTTTGTTTTCACTTTCAGCCAAATTATTCTCTTCCATTGTTTTTCGTCTTTATAGTTATTTTTTCTGAATACATCAGCGATATCTTCAATTGACCCTTCAAAGTTACACCAACATTTCCTTTCTTATTTTCTCTGTTGGCATATTTTGCTATAAACGGCATACGTCCTCTAATTCGATTTAAGCATAGAGAGCATTTCTTTCAAGTTTTTTTCTACCATTAACAATATACGGTCATTTCTTTGTTTCTTAATTAGTTACGTAACAATAACAATCTTACTACTGTTCTCTTTAGTCTGCTAATATAACTCTTTTTTCCCGTTCTTCCTCTTTTAAGCATTTTCTCTGGTGCTCCCAAAAATCCCAGTTTTAATTCTTTTCCTTCTTCTCCCCCTTTCCTCTAACTCCGGGATGGCAAACCTATGGCACGCGTGCCACAGGTGACACGTGGAGCCATTTGTCAGGGCATGCGAGGCGTTGCCCTGTCAGCTGAGTTCAGCCTTTTTTAAAGCCATTTTTCGCCCTCCCCAGGCTCCAGAGGCTTTATAGGAGCCTGGGGAGGGCGAAAAGAGCCCCACCCCACCCCCGGAGGCTTCAGGAACTTCCCTGAAGCCTCCGGAGCGCAAAAAAACAGCCCCATGGGCAAACCGGAAGTTCAGGAATTGACTTCCGGTTTGCTCGTAGGGCCGGTTTAAGCCCTCCGGAGCCTTCAGGGACATTGAGGAGGCTTCCCTGAAGGCTCTGGAGGACGAAAAACCTCTGGTTTTTACTTCCGGTTTGCTCGTAGGGTCATTTTTTGCCCTCCGGAGGCTTCAGGGAAGCCTCCTGAAGGTCCCTGAAGCCTCGGGGGGGGGGGGGGGGGCAGGGGAGGCTGTTTTTGTCCTCCCCAGGCTCCTATAAAGCCTCTAGAGCCTGGGGAGGGCGAAAAAAGATGCAAAAAATGGGGCGTCGTGCCTCTCATGAGTGCATGCACACGTGTGTGTGTGTGTGACGTTTTGCATTATGGGTGTGGCACGCCCGCGCATGACCCCCTGCGCTCCCCTCCCTTATGGCACGCGAGCCAAAAAAGGTTCGCCATCGCTGCCCTAACTTCTTCTCTTTCTTTTCCCTATTTTTGTGTGCCATGCAGGGGTGGGTTCCTGCCAGTTCTAAGCTCTTCTATAGAAGAGGTTCCACAAATCTACAGTGCCGTTTAGAACCGGTTCCAGCTCCCTCCCTCCCTCCCCCCCCCCCCCCGCCCATCCGCACATCATCAAGATGAAGAGCGAGAGGAGGAATTCTGGGAGTTGAAGTCCACAAGTCTTAAAAAGCTGTCAAGTTTGAACACCCCTGGGTTTTTATTTCCTAAAGGGTTAGGGGTGCCAGGGTCTTGTAACTTGACAGCTTTAAGACTTGCACACTTCAATGGCAGAGTTCCTGAGCCAACATTTTGGTCGCTAAGCAAGAGCGTTGTTAAGTGAGTTTCACCACATTTTACAAGTTGGCCATGCCCACCCAGTCACATGACTGCCAAGCCACTCCCACCCGGTCACATGGCCGCCAAGCCACTCCTACCCGGCCACATGGCCAGCAAGCCACTCCCACAAAGCAGGCCACACCTACAGAAGAGGTTCTAAAAATTTTTGAAACCCACCACTGGCACCATGTGAGCTTATTGCACATCATGCAAGTCAATCGTACTATGTTGTTGTAGAGTTATTTTTCATTCAGGAGTCTGGTCTGGCTAGGCTCCTATATCTCCTTCCAGATGGTAGGAGAATAAAGACCAAGGTGTGAGTCCTGGGTGTGAGTCGTCCCTGAGGATTTTCCCCACTCTCCTAAGGCAGCGAACCCTTGCTATGTCGTCTAGTGGTATCTAGTGTTTTGTGCTTTAAGTCCAGGACCGAGAGCAAATGGGAGGAGTTTGTTTCCTGAACCTGGCCTACCTCAAAGGGCTGTCAACAACCATCCTCAGACCATCTTAGACAAATGGCTCTTCAGCCTTGGTTTGAAAACCTCCAGTGATGAGGTCCCCAAGAAACAGACACTGTGTCAGGCCTGCCGCCATCTTTTCATTTGGATCTTTGGCCTGCCACATTTTCTATTATTCTACTATGCATTTTCTATTGTGGGAAAATGGGAGGCGGGATTGTAAGGACTGAGGTGATATGTAGCCATAATATCATTCTTTCTAGAAAGCCAAGGTCATCCTTTGGTCTCTGCACCTCTGCACCTGACCGGAAATGGATAGGTGGAAGCTGCCAGCATGGCAGTGGGAGATTGGACCATGTGATGGGCTGGTGGGTGTGGGGGCAAGATCTTGAACTTTCAAATGGATGGGGAAAACTGAGAAGCTTTCAGATTTGGGTTTTCCCAGATGTGCCAACATGGCTCTCTTAATAAATTGGAACTTTGAGCAATACTTTGCCTGGGACTCTTGATTTATTTTTGGATGCTATTTGGAATGCTGATACACTGTTTTACCACTGAGCCATGGTGACGCAGTAGTTAGATTGCAATATTGCAGACTAATTCTGCTGTCTGCCGACTGCCAGCAGTTCGAGTCTTACCAGGCTCAAGGTTGACTCAGCCTTCCATCCTTCCGAGGTCAGTAAAGCGAGGAGCCTGATTGATGGGGGCAATAGGCCGACTCTATAAACAGCTTAGAGAGGGCTGTGAAGCACTGTGAAGGGGTTTATAAGCCTAAGTTAGGAGTGTCAAACTCAAGGCCCGTGGGCAGGATACTGCACGGATACGGCACGAGGGGTGCTTAGATCTGGCCCAGAGAGCCACCCTGGAGTGGCCCGCAGTGCCTCTACCAGCGAAAATGGGCTCCCGAGCTCACGCGGCCCTTCCAAGCTCCATTTTCAGTGGCAGAGGGTTGCGGGAGGCCATCCCAGCCGAAAACAGAGCACTGGAGACCATTTTCGTTGGCAGAGCATTTGGGCCACCACAGGTGCCAACACAAATGGTCATGCCCACTCTGGGCCCCCGAGATAAACCACAACCCTATTGCGGTCCTCAATGAAATCGAGTTTGACACCCCTGCTCTAACTGCTATTGCTACTAGGGTTAGGAAAATTTTCAAAGGACTTAGAAAGTTAAGCAAACATAGGTGCCAGAAGATCCTTAGGATTGGCCTCGGACATGATGAGATGAGGTACTTTATTCACACCTGGAAACCCTGCGTGGACCATACCTGATGGGGGGGAGGAGAGGAAGGGATATCCTGGTAGTCCACGTCCAGGGAGACCTCCAGCAGGCAATACGGGACTCAGGTTCTGAAGCCCAGGATGCAGTGGGCGCTGTGGGGAAAGAGAATCAGGTTCAAATCACCTCCTGTAATGTTTTTCCATCTACTGTACTAACCATCAAATGGTTCTTTTCAAGAGAGGACAGTATCCACAGCACAGCGGTTGAACTGTGGAGTTGTTGGCGTCCCCTGAGTGTTGTGGCCTGCCAGCGGCCAGCACGAGCTGGCAGCAGATTCAGACAGTGAGTAGATGGGGGAGGAACATGGACCAGTCCTGGAGTCTGTGGAAGGCTCTGATGAGGGCTCTACATCAGAGTCAGAGAGGGGGCCAGAGCCGTCTGACAGTTATCAGCTGCCTTCAGAGTCAGACAGCAGTGAGGCAGATGAACAGCTGGAGCCTGTTCCCAGTGTGCGCAGGCACAGAGTTGCCAGACGAAGGGAACAGCTAAAGGACAGGGGTCGACTTGGGAGTAAGGCCACAGGTGGAAGATGAATGGCCCCTCCCAGAGGGAAAAAAAGGGGAGCGAAAGGGGAGTGGAGTTTGCAGGAGACAATTAATTTGCTTAATTGGTTAGTGACTTTCCGAGACTCCTTGCCGAGTTTTGCAGATATCGGCCTGGCAGCTCTCCAAGCCAGAGAAGGTCTGTGACTGTAAATCCTCCCTTGAAAGACTTTGCTGGATTTAAATGAGCAGAATTCAGTCAATTAATAAAAGGGTTTTTTGTCGGGACAAGGAGTTTGCTTCATGCTCTTGGGAAGCCTCGGTCGGAACACTGAGTTTGGTTGTTTCTTTGCAGACGTTTCATTACCTAACTAGGTAACATCATCAGTGTCAGGGAGTGCAGGGTTTGCTCCCTGTTTGTAGATCATCAGTTTGCTTTGTCAGTTTTGGTGGGGAGGTGGATTCCTTTGCGCCCAATAAAATGGCCATTTTGTTCAAAGTTTTATCAATACACGTTTGTGTATCAGTACAAGCTGCCTTTTGTAGCCTGTCGACCACGGCCCCTTCAGCAGCCGAATCAGAGGAGAAGGAGGCATGGGAGTCAGGGCCACCATCAAGGCAACCTGAGAGCTACGAGGGGGAAGAGGGAATGGAGCTTGCAGGGAGAGAGGCAGAGGCAGAGCCTGGGCCACCCGTCAGCCTGCAGATGGAGACTCAACAGCGCCCAGATCTAGAAATGGCTGATGAGGAACAGCTGGGTCCAGCGCCTGATGCGTGGATGCACAGAAGACAGAGGAGAGGAGAGCAGTGGAAATCTATGGGCCGGTCCTTGGGACGGAAGAGCCACAGCTGTTAGCGAAGCCCCACCCACTCTGGGGATAAAAGGCAGGCGGGGGGGCGGGGCGGGGAGATGAGTAAATATGGCAGACAACTATTCATCTCCCTGCCAGATGGACTTGTTAGCCTGTGGCGAGAGAGAAACTTTTATCCTGTGGCGAGAGAGAAACCCGCGGCTGCTGGCACTCCTGATAAAGGAATCTTGGCGTTAACTTCAGAGGATTTGTCTGTTTGGAGAGCTGGGTAAGAACGCCGTCCTTGACGTACGATGGTAATTGAGTCCAGAATTACAATTCTAGTTGTCTTCATTAGGCGGGTCAGCACATAACCCTGTCCGATTTTGTGACTTTTTTAGCAGTAGTTATTAAGCGAAGATTGTGTTTGTCAAGCAAAGGTTGCTGTCTTTAAACAAATCCTTTATGCCAGTGGGTCTCAACCTTCCTAATGCCGCGACCCTTTAATACAGTTCCTCATGTTGAGGTGACCCCCAACCATAAGATTATTTTATGTTTTCCGAATGTTTTCGAAAATAGGTGTTTCCCGATGGTCTTAGGCGATCCCTGTGAAAGGGTCGTTCGACCCCCCAAAGGAGTCCTGACCCACAGGTTGAGAACCACTGCTTTATACCCAAGGGGTATTTATTTATTTTTGCCAGAAACTGGAAACTAGCCAAAAAATGCAGAAAATTGCATTTAAATGACCACGGGACACTACAAACGGTCATAAATGCAAACCACTTGCCAAGCAGCCAAAAAATGCAACCACATGACCGCAGGGGGGTGTGTGTGTGTGCGTGCGGCTATTAGAACGTCAAAAACAGGTCATAAGTAGCTTGGGGGAGGCAGTATAATTTTGAATGCTTGCTAAGCAACCAGTTGTTAAATAAGGACTACCTCTAATGCAGAAGAGAGGGTATACCCCAGTGATGGCTAACCTTTTCCAGATCGCATGCCAAAAGCAGGGGGAGCCGGGGAGGGGCGTGCCCACACCCATAATACTCCGTGTGCAACCCCCCCTCCGCGCATGCGCACGGGACCCCCGCGCCCACTTTTGGCCTGCGATCCATTTTTCGCCCCTCCCCCCAGGCTCCAAATGCTTCCTAGGAGCCTGGGGAGGGCGAAAACAGCGTCCCCTGCCCCCCCCCCCCCGGAGGCTCTCCTGAAGCCTCCGGAGGGCGAAAAACGGCCGAAAAAGGAGGCCAAAGTCAGCTGGCCAGCATGCGCCTGCGCGCTGGAGCTGACAGGGCAAAGCCTTGCATGCCCTAATAAATGGTTCCGTGTGCCACCAGAGGTTCGCTATCACGCTTGGAATACGGCATTCAGTTTTGGTCGCCACGATGTAGAAAAGAGTGCAGAGAAGAGCAACAAAGATGATTAGGGGACTGGAGGCTAAAACATATGAAGAACGGTTGCAGGAACTGGGTATGTTTAGCTTAAGAGAAAGAAGGACTAGGGGAGACATGATAGCAGTGTTCCAATATCTCAGGGGTTTCCACAAAGAAGAGGGAGTCAAACTATTCTCCAAGGCACCTGAGGGTAGAACAAGAAGCAATGGGTGGAAACTAATCAAGGAGAGAAGCAACTTAGAACTGAGGAGACATTTTCTGACAGTTAGAACAATCAATCAGTGGAACAGCTTGCCTCCAGAAGTTGTGAATGCCCCAACACTGGAAGTCTTTAAGAAGATGTTGAGCTAGCCATTTGTCTGAAACGGTATAGGGTTTCCTGCCTAGGCAGGGGGTTGGACTAGAAGACCTCCAAGGTCCCTTCCAACTCTGCTATTGTATTCTATTATCATGGGTATATCCTGTAAGAAAGGAAATGGAATGATTGCCAAGCGGCCAAATGTTAACCACGTGGCCCTGGGGGATGTTGTAACCTGTCAGAGTATATTCATGAACTGGAATAGGGCTTAGTAACAGCTTAGCCAATGGGGGACCGTTTGGTAACTGAAACATAGTATTTGTTGCACAGGGCCATAAGAGACAGTTGGAAGCCTGGGCATGGCTTTACTGTTCTGTATATAACAGGGATGGCGAACCTTTCAGACACCGAGGGCCCAAATGGAAAAATGTGTGCGTGCGAACGCATGCATTCAAGCGTGCATGCGCAAACACGTGCATGCTCATGCGCTGACATGTGCACTTGCGCAGCAGAGACCCAAAGACCAGCTGGCCAGCAGGGCATCCCAACACTGGCAGTGCGAGGAAAAGGTAAGGTATTTTCCTTTCATGAGCTTTTGTTTTGTCGCTTGCAGGGAAACAGAAGCTGACGAAAGGAACGCCCCGGAGATCTGACCTGGGGAGACAGCGCATGTGCCAGCAGAGAGGGCTCTGTGTGCCACCTCTGGCACGCGTGCCATAGGTTTGCCATCACAGGTATATGAGCTCGAGGGCACTAGCTTCTCTCTCTTTTCCGTTTTGCCTTCTCCATTTTGTGCTGTGTTTCTACTTGCTGCTTCTCTTCTCTACAACGTGGAAAAACCTTCAAGGGTGTCGTATGCCTTATGTGTTGTTATGTCTATAAAGGCGTTTTGAATCCTGCTGAGTTGTCTGATTGTGCGTGCTGCAACAAACTCTGATGCAACGGCCGTGTGAAAAGCGGTAACAAGTCACTTCTTTCAGTGCCGTTGCAACTTTGAACGGTCACTAAATGAATGGCTGCAAATCGAGGATTTCCTGCATTCTATTCCACCCACCACTGGCTTTCACCCTTCTTCATCTACATATGATCTTTATCCCCTTGGCATTTTGCCTGTGTCTCTTGCCCAAAAGTTGAATGTTTGGATCATCTGATTCTCATTGGCTCAAGGTTGACTCAGCCTTCCATCCTTCCCAGGTGGGTCAAATGACGACCCAGATTGTTGGGGGCAAGAGGCTGGCTCTGTAAAAAGCTTAGAGAGGGATGTAAAGCTCTGTGAAGCGGTATATAAGTCTAAGTGTTAGGGAGGGAGGGAGGGAAAGAAGGAAGGAGACAGAGGTGGCATTCAGCAGGTTCTGACCAGTTCTGGAGAACCGGTAGCGGAAATTTTGAGTAGTTTGGAGAACTGGCAAATGCCACCTCTGGCTGGCCCCGCCCCCATCTATTCTCTGCCTCCCGAGTCCCAGCTGATCTGGAGGGAATGGGGATTTTGCAGTAACCTTCCCCTGCAGTGGGGAGGGAATGGAGATTTTACAGTGTCCTTCACCTGCCATGCCTACCAAGCCATGCCCACAGAACCAGTATTAAAACATTTTGAATCCCACCACAGGAAGGAAGGAAGGGAGGGAGGGAGGAAAAGGAAGGAAGGATGGGAAAGGAAAGTAGGAAGGAAGGGAACGAATGAAGGAAAGGGGGAGGGAGGGAAAGGAAGGAAGGATGGGAAAGGAAAGGAGGAAGGAAGGGAAGGGAAGGGAAGGGAAGGGAAGGGAAAGGAAAGGAAAGGAAAGAAGGAAGGAAGGAAGGAAGGAAGGAAGGAAGGAAGGAAGGAAGGAAGGAAGGAAGGAAGGAAGGAAGGAAGGAAGGAAGGACCGACTGACCGTGGTGTTACAGTGGTGAGAATGCAGTATTGCAGAATGACTCTGCTCACTGCCAGGAGTTTGATTCTGACCGGCTCAAGGTTGGCTCAGCCTTTCATCCTTCTGAGGTTGGTAAAACGGGGGTCCAGATTGTTGGGGGCAATAGGCTGACTCTGTCAAACGCTTAGAGAGTACTATGAAACAGTACATAAGTCTAAGTGCGATTGCCATCCATCCCCCAAAGCAGAAGGATGTTGTTGAGTGACTCACAGTGGATGCTAGATTGTTCCTGCTTGCAGAAAGCTGTCCTTCCATCCGACGGGAGTCAGCCCCCAGGTAGAGCGGAGGAGGCGTTTTGCTTGACAACACACGGCTGAGGTTGCTATGGGAGAAGATCGAGTACCCGATACCTGCAGAGTCAGAAAAGACATAAAAACCAGGCTGAAGACCCAGCTCCTGATTACAGATTAACAGAGTTGGAAGGGACCTGTAGGTCATCTAGTCCAACCCCCCGCCCAAGCAGGAGACCCTACACCATTTCTGACAAATGGAAGTCCAGTCTCTTCTTGAAAGCTTCCAGTGATGAAGCTCCCACAACTTCCAAGGGCAACTTCTGTTCCATGGGTTGATTGCTCTCACTGTCATAAAATTTCTCTTTATTTCCAGGTTGAATCTCTCCTTGATTAGTTTCCATCCATTATTCCTTGCCTGGCCTTCGGGTGCCTTGGAAAACAGGTTGTCCCCTTCCTCTCTGTGGCAGCCCCTCAAATATTGGAAGACTGCTATCTTGTCTCCCCTGGTCCTTCTCTTCAATAGACTAGCCATGCCCCGTTCTTGCAACCGTTCATTATGTTTAAGCCTCCAGTCCCCTTAATCATCTTGGTTGCTCTTCTCTGCCTTCTGGGCATTCTGGGAGTTGAAGTCCACAAGTCTTAAAGTTATCAAGATTGGATACCCCTGGGCTAAACAGACCCAGTTCCTTTAGGTCACCTTTTTCTAAAGGTGTGCCAAAACTATGTGCACCCATGTTATTGTGTGCGCGCGCATGGCCTGTGCATGCGCAAGCAACCCAACTAGTGCATGTGTGAGCATCCCACCACCACCACACATATGCGAGCGACCCCCGCGCAGAGGAAAATTTTCGCCTTCCCCAGGTTCCGGAGGCTTTCCTGAAGCCTGGGGAGGGCAAAAATGGGGAGTTATTTATCCAGTTATTTATTAGGAGCAACATGTCAGCACAGAGCAATATTTGCTGGCACAGCAGCCCTCAGCAACCTTCAGGTCCGGTGCGCATGCGCGTGCCAGCCAACTGATTTTCAGACTTCTGGGCGGGGAGGGGCGTGGGAGACCATTTTTGTCCTCCCTAACTTCTGGAGCCTGGGGAAGGTTAAAAACAGCCCAAACAGCCCAACCGGAAGTTCGGGAACAAACTTCCGGTTTGCCCATTGGGCTGTTTTTCGCCCTCCCCAGGCTTCAGAAAAGACTCCGGAGCCTGGGGAGGGCGAAAAACAAGCCCAACTGGCCAACCGGAAATTAGTTCCCAAACTTCCGGTCCCCCCGTTGGGCCTGTTTTTCGCCCTCTCTAGGCTCCGGAGGCTTTCCTAAAAGCCTGGAGAGGGCGAAAACGCTCTCCCCCGGCCCTCCGGTAGGCTGAAGCTGAGGGCTGCCGTGTCGGCAAATATGGCTCTGTGTTGGCATGTTGCTCCTAATAAATAACTGGATTTCTTTTGAAGCTTGGGTCGATGCTCATGATTTAATTAGGGCATCCGTCGGAACCCTGCCACCCTCCCCCCAGGCTTTATGAGTTGACACTAGCTGTACTTGGTCGTAGGTTGTGGATTACCTGTATTGGAGAGATGAAACCCAAGAATTTCATCCAGGCTCTTATGGGAATGACATACCTGGTCCAAGGGTTGCTGGAGACCGCACCGAAGGGAAGGCTGGCTTGGGAACAGTTGGCTTGAACTGCTGGAGACGGCTCTGTTGAACAGGAGATTCACCTGAATTGCTTGCCCCACTCTCACCTCCGGAGGGGGGAGTTCCCATGGATGCCCCCTCTAGGCTAGACAGGGAAGCAGCCGACTGCAAGGAAGAGAGAACATCAAAAAGGATCAGGTGTCAGGCCTGCAGTTATATTCCTTTTTAGGATCTTTGGCCTGCCATACTCTCTATTATTTTCCTATACTGTTTCATTAGTGTAGTAATTGGGAGGGGGAATAGAAAGGAGTGGAATTGTGGAATGTATTGTTGTCATTCCTTTCTAGAAGCCCAAGGTCATTTTTTGTTTCCGCACCTCTGCACCTGACCGGAACCAGCTGGGTGGAGATGCCAGCGTGGCTGAAGAAGATTGGACCATGTGATGGATTTATGGGTGTGGGGATAAGATCATGAACTTTCAACTGGGTGGAATCCCAGGAAGCTTTTAGATTTGGGATTCCAGAGATGTGCCAACATGCCTGTCTTATTACATTGGAACTTGAAGGATAGCTCTGCCTTGGCCTCTGATTTAATTCTGCATGATATTTGGAACGCTGACACAGGAGGGGAAAAGTTGACTATATGGGCTCTTTTGAGCTAGAATGGAATGAGCCGGTTTGTTGAGGACATCCTGGGAAGATCTGATGAAAATCTCCTTCTATATCAGGGGTGTCAGTGTTCTGAGTAACACACCCATTGAAAGCATAACTTTGAGGCAGGTAGATTCATCAAAGGATATGCTTATTGAATACATCCAGGGGTGGGCTGCTGAGGGTTCACACGGGTTCGGGCGATCCTCTAGCTAGGATTCTGCCCAGTTCGGCAAACCCCCAAATGCCACCTCTGGCTGGCCATGCCCACCACGCCCCTCCCCTCCCAGGAGGCCTGTTCATCACGCCAGGTAAGTGCAAGGCCCGCACAGAAGGCTCAGGGAGGCAGGAAAATGGAACTGGAGGTTCCAGAATTCCGGATACGGGCCTGGTGGAAGCAGTTTTCGCCCTCTCAGAGGCTCGAGGAAAGCCTTCAGAGCCTGGGGAGGGCAACAAACGCCCCCTCCCGCCGTGGTGCAGGAGGCCAACCAGGCCACGCCCATCATGGCCACGCCCACCCACCAACGGGGCAGCGAACGCGTTGCTGCAATTTTTGAAGCCCAACCCTGGATAAATCATATAGGCACAGCCGGTAAAAACCAACTCTGACAGTTCCTGCTGTTTTCACCTAATTAAACAAATCAAACTCCCCCCTCCCTCCCAGATGTCACTGGTCACATTGTCCAATGAAGATGGAAGGCAGGCTCTTCTCCCCTTTCAATGGCCACCTGTTTCAATGACCTTGGTTCTCACAGGAAAGCATTTTGTTTTGTTTTGTTTAGATAGCTGGGCTATCTATTCCCCCCCCCCTAATCTAGTTCCACTGATTAATTGTTCTAACTGTCAGGAAATTTCTCCTTATTTCTAGAATTGTTCTCCCCTTGATTAGTTTCCATCCGTTGCTTCTTCTCTTGCCCTTTGGTGCTTTGGAGAATAGCTTGACTCCCTCTTCTTTGGGGCAACCCCTGAGATATTGGAACACTGCTATCATGTCTCCCCTAGTCCTTCTTTCTATTAAACTAGACATACCCAGTTCCTGCAACCGTTCTTCATATGTTTTAGTCTCCAGTCCCCTAATCATCTTTGTTGCTCTTCTCTGCACTCTTTCTAGAGTCTCCACATCTTTTTTACATCGTGGTGACCAAAACTGAATGCAGTATTCCAAGTGTGGCCTTACCAAGGCATTATAAAGTGGTATTAACACTTCACGTGATCTTGATTCTATCCCTCTATTTATGCAGCCTAGAACTGTGTTGGCTTTTTTGGCAGCTGCTGCACACGGCTGGCTCCTATTTAAATGGTTGTCCACTAGGACTCCAAGATCCCCCTCACAGTTACTACTATTGAGCAAGGTACCACCTATACTGTACTTGTGCATTTCGTTCTTCTTGCCTAAATGTAGAACCTTACTCTTACTGAGTAAGAGTACCGATGAATCCAAAGAGCTCACATGGAAAAAGGTAGAAGTATCACATATGAAATTCTCCTCATCTGTGCACGATACATATTTTTCATGTGACTTGCAACTTCTGGCAAGCAATTTCTCCCACTACCATCTGTTCTCTCCTTTACGGCTACCCATGCATGCATTTTAAAACATCCAGTTCTATTTCTACTTTGGAACTGGTGACTCAGTTGCAACATTTATAAAAAAAATAAAAAGTGAGCACATTTCTGGGCCAGCCTGTTGAAAGTCTGTTCCTATCTGGCTGGAAGCATTTTTCTGGAAGTTTTCCAAGCTGAGTTTGGCACCGTTCCAATCCAAAAGGCTCAAAATAGTATCTGAAGCCTTCCACTACTCAGTCAAAACAATCCTTTCCAAATGTTTAACAGTAGTTTGCATTCAACCTATTTGGCCCAATTCTACTATATATAATATATATATAATGCTTGTGTTGTATTTGTGCTGATAAATAAATAAAGGGAGACTAGTATAGATCTATTTCAACCTATTTAGGTCTCATCAGCTAGCCATACCCTTTGGGCATACCAGGGGTTGTAACACAAATACATACATACATACATACATACATACATACATACATACATACATACATACATACAGTGACGTGCGGTGAGGTTTATGACTGGTGAGGCACTGACACAGTGCTGAGTTTCAAATATTTTTAGACTTGTGGACTTCAACTCCCAGAATTCCACAGCCAGGCATGCTCAGTTCCAATTTAAAGTGACAGCATTTGTTTTTCTCCTTTGCTCCTTCTTTCTTTTTCTTTTTCTTCTCCTTCCCCTCCTTCCTCCCTCTCTCCCTTCCTCCCCCTCTCTCAAACACACACACACACACACACACACACACATACAGACAGAAGTTGGATTGGACTATCTCTCCTACCCCTTCCCTCTCTCACTCACTCTCAAACAAACCCCCCCACACACAAAAGTTGGATTGGATATCTTTTCCAGTGGCTTGAAGAGTCTTTGCCTGGCTTCCTGCCTCCTCCTGTGGTCTCCTCAGTGCTCGCTTGTGCTCTCCCTCCCCAAGTGTAGTTTGATTGCAGGTGGAGCCACGTTGCCTTTTCAAACTTGTAATCAGTGAAGCTGGGCTAGATTTTTATATAGTTTTATCCAGTGAGGTTAAGCAGAGTCATCCACGGTGAGGCAGCAACTAGCTCAGCTTTTTCCTTTTCCTTTTTTTTTTCATGATGAGAGTGGTGAGGCTGTGCCTCACTTGCCTCACCTGACTGCACGTCACTGCATACATACATACATACATACATACATACATACATACATACATACATACATTAAAAAGCATTTCAAACCCACCTTTAGGGACAAATGAATGGAAAATTCATAGCAGGACCTGTACAGATATTTAAGTTACTGTAGATTTTAGGGCAAATTTCTGCAGTCTGCACTGAACAGTCCTTGCACTTAACTTCACATTGCATTGCGCCATTTCATCTTGTGATGATTTTCTTCTGTCACGTAGGCACAGTCTCTTAATTCTTCTATCATCACTATGCTGTTGTGCAACTTTTCCTGACTTTACCAGTGTGGTTTTGTAGTGACTGAGTCTCCTTATACCTCTTCAAAAGCCACCTTTGGTTAAGTTTCCACCAATGTTTCTCCTAATTTCTTCATAACCGTAGCCTTGTTCACTTAATAATACTATTTTACATTGCTTTCTGGGCACAATTACTTTTATTTTATTACGTTTTACAAGCCCACTAAATGAAAGAACACAACAAAACCCAACCTTGATAGCAATCGCATAGCACACCGACAAATGTCCTCCTCTCAGCTTCAATACATGACATCAATAACTGAATTCTACTGTGATCTTATTGCCACATTGCCAAAACGAGATGACACCTGATTGACTCTCTAAACACTCACTGGCTACAATCAGATGAAGGAAAACTACCAGATATCCCACCTAAGCAAGTTGTGTTTCCTTTTTCTGGTTATTTGGCTATAACTTTTCGTCGAATATAGATAATTGAACAACTTTGTTGCATTACATTCTTGGTTAAATTATCTTTCTATTGATATATAATTTTATGGTACTACCCCCCCCCAAAAAAGTAGCGCTGTTAACCATCAAACCTCAAAAATACACTTTCCCCAAAAGGTTCCCACAATTTTGGCCACTCCTATACAACCATATTTGAGCCCAAAATGTCTGTTGCTAGTATAGTGAACTTTGCCCCATTTTACAACCTTTCCTGCCACGGTTGTTACGTGAGTCACTGGAGTTGTTAAGCTAGTTGCACAGTTGTTAAATGAATCTGGCTTCCCCATTGACTTTGTTCGTCAGAAGGTCGCAAAAGGTGACGAGATGACCCTGAGACATTGCAACCATCATAAATATGGGCCAGTTGAAAACATCTGAATTTTGCTCATGTGACCATGGAGATGGTGCAACAGTCGTAAGTGGGAAACACGGTCATAAGTCACTTTTTTTCAATGATGTTGTCACTTCAAACAGTCATTAAAATGAACTGTTGTAACTGGAGGTCGTGTTTTTTTTTTCAATCCAAAGCAATACTTACACAAAGTTTTGGCCGGGCTAATCTAAGGTCCATTCCTTCATCAAGCTGCCTCAGTTTCTCAGCTGGGTCCAAAGCTTCTACAAGATCCATTTCTGTACCTTCAAAGCCCAAACCTTTTCGTTTCAGGGTCTGCACAGATTTAAATATATTAATAATATATATGTAAAAGTCAAACAAATATAATATCATTAAATGAAGCCAATCTGAACTGCAATGGAGTTACATGCCCAATTTGTGTTTGGTTTATACAGCTGTTCTTCGACTGACGATTGCAATTGAACCAGGAATTACAGTTGTAATTCAATGTAGTCGTTAAGTGGGTCACCATATTACCATACCTGATTTTATGATCTTTTATGCAGCGGTCATTAAGTAAATGTGGTGGTTGTTAAATAAATGCCCAGTCATTAAGTTATGACCACCTCTATAGCACTTTTTAAGATTTACAACATTCATTTCAACAGAATCACAGAGTTGGAAGGGACCTTGGAGGTCTTCTAGTCCAACCCCCTGCCTAGGCAGGAAACCCTATACCATTTCAGACAAACGGCTATCCAACATCTTCTTAAAGACTTCCAGTGTTGGGGCATTCACAACTTCTGGAGGCAAACTGTTCCACTGATTAATTGTTCTAACTGTCAGGAAGTTTCTCCTCAGTTCTAAATTGCTTCTCTCCTTGATTAGTTTCCACCCATTGCTTCTTGTTCTACCCTCAGTGCCTTGGAAAATAGTTTGACTCCCTCTTCTTTGGGGCAACCCCTGAGATATTGGAAGACTGCTATCATGTCTCCCCTAGTCCTTCTTTCTCTTAAGCTAAACATACCCAGTTCCTGCAACCGTTCTTCATATGTTTTAGTCTCCAGTCCCCTAATCCTCTTTGTTGCTCTTCTCTGCACTCTTTCTAGAGTCTCCACATCTTTTCTACATCCTGGTGACCAAAACTGAATGCCGTATTCCAAGTGTGGCCTTACCAAGGCCTTATAAAGTGGTATTAACACTTCATGTGATCTTGATTCTATCCCTCTGTTGATGCAGCTTAGAACTGTGTTGGCTTTTTTGGCAGCTGCTGCACACTGCTGGCTCATATTTAAATGGTTGTCCACTAGGACTCCAAGATCTCTTTCACAGTTACTACTACTGAGCAAGGTACCACCTATACTGTACCTGTACCTCTTACTGATGTTACCTGGTTGGGTTAATGAAACACTCCCTACTAGCACTGATACCTAGTTTGGGTAATGAAACATCTACAAGAAAACAACTAAGTTTAGAGAGCACCAAGTACCCCACAGATAGTTTCTAATGTCCCAAAATCCAATGAGCATTTTGAGGAAGCTGAATTTCAGGAGTCTGTAGAGATTCTCAGCCATGGTTGTCCGATAGGTGATTTTTTTTCAACAGGCAACTGGACTTTCTTGTTTTTTCTTTTGAAGACGTTTCGCTTCTCATCCAAGAAGCTTCTTCATCTCTGACAGGATGGTGGGGAATGGAAGGATTTATATTCCTTGCAGACAGCTAGTCATTTGCATTCTTTTAGAGGGTCCTTGAAGCACTTGGAGGTTTATTTATGTCCTCTATTGGATTTATCTATGCTATCTATTGGCTCAGTGGCTAAGATGCTGAGCTTGTCGTTAAGAAAGGTTGGCAGGTCAACGGTTCAAATTCCTAGCGCCGTGTAAGGGAGTGAGCTCCCATTCCTTGTCCCAGCTTCTGCCAACCTAGCCGTTCGAAAGCATGTAAAAATGCAAGTAGAAAAATAGGGACCACCTTTGGTGGGAAGGGAACAGCGTTCCGTGCGCCTTCGGAGTTTAATCATGCCGGCCACATGACCACGGAGACGTCTTCGGACGGCGCCGGCTCTTCGGCTTCAAAACAGAGATGAGCACCGCCCTCTAGAGTCGGGGACGACTAGCACACATGTGCGAGGGGAACCTTTACCTTTACCTACGTCCTCAGGATTACCTGAGTGGTGTTTCTGGTTCCTGTGAGTGACCCTGAGGACACAGGTAATCCTCCAAGTGCTTCAACCACCCTCTCAAAGGATGCAAATGACCAGCTGTCTGCAAGGAGTATAAATCCTTCCATTCCCCACTATCCAGTCAGAGCTGAGGAAGCTTCTTGGATGAGAAGCGAAACGTCTTCAAAAGTAAAAAAAAAAAAAAGTCCAGTTGCCTCCTGAAAAAAAGCACCACTTGGGGCTGAATTTCAGGAGCCTTCCCATGTTTTACCTCCAGAATATCCGAGTTGGTTCGGCTCTCGTGAGGCTCGCTGTACTCCGTATACTTCAAGAGAACCTTGTCCATGTCCGTGCTGGCGTACTGGAAGAGACGGTTGGTGCTGTTGAAAATGATCAGGGCGATCTCACAGTCGCAAAGGACGCTCAGCTCGTAGGCCTTTTTCATCAGCCCGAACTTCCTCTTGGTGAAAGTGACCTGAAAAACGACGGGGGAAACAAAACACAGGAAGTCCTCGACTTTAAAAACCACAACCTAGCCCTACATTTCTGTTGCTGAGCGACACACTCGTTAAGTAAGCTTGGCCGCCTTTTACGACCCTTCTTGGCACAGCCGTTAAGTGAACCACTGCAGCTCTGAAGTCAGCCACACGATTGTTGAGTTGGATGTGGCTTCCACCATTGACTTTGCTGGTTGGAAGGTTGCAAGAGGGGATCACAGGACCCCGGGAATGCTGCAACCGTCATAAATACGAGTCAGTTGCCAAATGCCTGCATTTTGATCCCGTGACCATGGGGGTGCTACAACAGTCGTAACTGTGAAAAACAGACGTAACCTTCACTTTTTTCAGTGCCCTTGTAACTTTGAACGGTCACTAAATGACGTAAGTCGAGGACTACCTGTAGGAAGAGGGGCAGATTTGGCCAACTTGCAACTGGGGGGGGGGGCAGGAACCTAAAACCTACAGAATCATCTGGCACTCAGTTTTCGTTAACACAAAGGGGTGTCAAACTCAAGGCCTGGGGGCTGGATCCAGCCGGTAAAGTGCTTAGATTCCAGGGTGGGGCCATCCTGGAAACAGCAAAGGACCGGCCAACGCTGCCTCTACCAGCGAAAACAGAGCTCAGGAGGGCTACAGGTGGCCTTCCCCAGCTCCATTTTCACTGGCAGAGGGTTGCAGGATGCCATCACAAGCAAAAACGGAGCCATGCCCACCAGTAGTGGGATTCAAAATTTTTTACTACTGTTTCTGTGGGTGTGGCTTAGTGGGTGTGGCATGGCTTGGTGGGCGTAACAGGGGAGGGATACCAGGGGTGGGTTCTGGGACAAGTTTGCCCGCGCTTGAGGTGCACTGTCAGGGGTAAACTGAGCCCTGTAATTAACGAGGTATGAATCGTGGCATTTCCTTGAAGCATACTTCTTAAATAAGCAAAATAAACCCGAGATATATTCTAAGGAAAACATTTTATTGTAAAGAAAGTAAAAACAAAATTTACTAGCTAAATAATTACATTTTGGCAAAGTTCCTGCCTGCCTTGGCAGACGAGCAAAAGAAAGTGAAAGAAAAAAAGTGGAATGTGTGACATGCGCAGCGAAGCTTAGAGATAAGAGTCACTTCATTCTACCGTATAACTCAGAACGTAAGCACAGCTGGCAAACCAAATAAACGCAGTGACATGCACTACTAAAAAAAATGCTTCTGCGCATGTGCAGAAGCAAAAAACAAGATGACGGCGTCTATGGTGCTGCAGCGAGAGAACCGGTTTGGGGCGTGGCAGGCCGAGTTACTATCTACTCATCCGAACCGGTCCGAACTGGTAGAAACCCACATCTGAAGTATACTGCAAAATCCCCATTCCCTCCCGATTAGCTGGGACTTGGGAGGCAGAGAATAGATGGGGGCGTGGCCAGCCAGAGGTGGTATTTACTGGTTCTCCGAACTACTCAAAATTTCCGCTACCAGTTCTCCAGAACTGGTCAGAACCTGCTGAATACCACCTCTGATGCCTCCCCTGGCTACACACCCTCCCCCCCCCCAGAGGTCAAACACAATCCTGATGCGGCCTTCAATGAAATTGAGTTTGACACCCCAACTCTACTTCCTCCATAAGCCCTCCATAATGTTATTCAGGCCCTTCTTTCTCCCGCTCTTCCTTTGCTTCAGAAAGCTTTGGGCCTGCATTTCTCCGCCGTGCAGCTAATCCAGGCCGCTGATGGTTGTTGACATAACTGTCATCTCTGCCCAGAGAAACTCTGATATCTCGAGTTAACTCCCAAAGACAAAATGACTCTGAGAAATGTAGGTTGAGATATGTCTCATTTTATCCCCAAACCATCCTGGGAGAAAACTGGACTAAGAAAAAAAAGAATTACCCAAAGTCACTTAATGTTTGTGATTAATTGGGCGGAGTTCCTTTAATAAGGGTTATGAGTCAGCAATTTTTAAAATCTTTTCCTTTCTGATAAAGCTCATTTTTCTTCTTCTTTATCTTTCCTCTCTTCCCTTTTGGCTTTGCCCCTTTCCCCTTTTTTCCTTCCTTTCTTCTTTCCTCCCTCTCCCCTTTCCTCCCCCTCTTTTCCTCCTCCCTTCCTTCCCCTTTTCCTGCTTCCTTCCTTTCTCCTTCCTTCCTTCCCTTTTCCCTCCTTCCTCCCTCTCCCCCTTCCTTCCACTCTTTTCTTCCTCCCCCCCTCTTCCTTCCCCCTTTTCCTTTCTTCCTTCCCATTTTCTTCCTTCCTTCCCTTTTCTCCCTTCCCTTTTTCCTCCTTCCTTCCTTCCCATTTTCTTCCTTCCCTTCCCTTCCCCTCTCCCATTCCTTTCCCTCTTTTCCTTCCTTCCTTCTTTCCTCCCTCCCCCTTCCCCTCTTTTCTTCCTTCCTTCCTTCCTCCCTCCCGCCCCCTTCTTTAAGATAGTCCTCATCTAACAGCCACTTGATTTTTTAAATGGCTATTTCAATTTTAAAAAAATTTCCCCAGCTCCCGGCCATCTGTAGGTTGGCTACAGATGATGGGAGCTGTAGTCCAAAGCAGAAAAAATCTGGCCAGAGGGCCGTCTGATTGCTAGTCCCCTTCTGCTTTTGAGGCACTTACCTGCCGGTTCCGTTGGTCCAAGATTCGGCTAATCTGTATCTTTTTTCGGCCCATTGCAGTCCGGGGCAGATGAAAGAGCTTCCCTAAGATGGAAGGGAAAAAAGGGAGTTATTTGTGTATTCAGGAATTTTTACACGGGCAAAACCAGATTTGAAGCCAGGGTTGAATCTACGTCCAAACCAGCTTCATCATCACAGCTCCTATTCTGTGAATATGGAGATTTTTCACATTTTATGGAAATCCAAGGGATATTTTTAGCTGTTGCATGAACTACTGATCCTAAAAAGGGGGGGGGGGGGAGAAAGGAGTCACGTAGCAACGAAGCCCATTTCAAATGACTTGAAAACCACGATTACAAAGTTAGTCTGTGACCTGGGATTACTCCAACTCTGGAGGCACCAGACAAATGCTCCAACTCATTGTGACCTGCTGCTCACAACAAGCCTCAAAATCAACTACAGTCAGTTTTTCCATTCCTCTGCCATCCATAAAACATGATTTCTGGAAAATATGATAAGGCAACGAATAGATCTGAAACCTGAGACATTTTTATTGGGCATGCTTCCAGGAAATTATAACAAGAGTAACACATACCCTGTTTCTCGAAAATACCCCCCCCCCCTCGGATAATAAGCCCAATCGGGCTTTTGAGTGCATGCGCTAAAATAAGCCCTCCCCGAAAATATTGCAACACAGCAGCAGCCATGAGGTGACCACGCTCGCTGCCCCCTGCACCTCAAAAATGATAAGACCTCCCCGGAAATAAGGTTGTGCTTATTTTTTGGGGAGGGTGTGTGTCAAATGAAAATAAGACCCTGTCTTATTTTGGGGGAAACACGGTATTTGGTTCTACACATCCTAACAGCAGCTAGGATCGCATATACACAATGTTGAAAAACCACAGAAACTCCTGCAGATGATATTATAATCAAAAAATCCTGGAATGTGCAGAGACGGAGAGGTTAACCCTAAAAATTAAAGGAAAAGAAGATTTGGACTATTTCATGACATGGGAACTATTCTATAGATGGTTAAATGACAGATATTGAGGTTAGAGGAGAGGAATTAGGTGAAACATGGTTTATAGGAGAAAGAAAAACAGAAGAGTGAATATCTTTGGTGGTTATATAATCGATACTATAATGGAAAACAATATATGTTATAATACGATGGATGTTATCGCTTATTTGTCTATAAATTGGGTTGCCACAAAGAAGAGGGAGTCAAACTATTCTCCAAGGCACCTGAGGGTAGAACAAGAAGCAATGGGTGGAAACTAATCAAGGAGAGAAGCAACTTAGAACTGAGGAGATACTTCCTGACAGTGAGAACAATTAATCAGTGGAACAGCTTGCCTCCAGAAGTTGTGAATGTCCCAACACTGGAAGTCTTTAAGAAGATGTTGGATAGCCATTTGTCTGAAACGGTATAGGGTTTCCTGCCTAGGCAGGGGGTTGGACTAGAAGACCTCCAAGGTCCCTTCCAACTCTACTATTGTATTGTATTGTATTGTATTGTATTGTATTGTATTGCAAATTACCGCATATTTGTTTATATATATACAATTATAATGACAATGATGTTTGTATGCTTGTATGTTAATACCTTGGATACCTAGAGGGAACACTGCTCAACATAGGAAATGTATGATATAAAACAATAAAAATATTTCAAAAAATAATAATAATAAAGTTGCTGAGGTTGACAAAAAGAAAACCCCATTATTTCAATGGGCTGCATTAAAATAGGCGAATACATAAAGAAACTTTTAAAAAGTTTAGAAAGCTGGCAGCTGGCAGTGACAATCTCAGGCTCATGTTATCACCATAGGTAACCTTCCCAGCCGTCTACCGACAAGTAAAGTCAATGGCAGGAGCCAGATTCGCTTAACAACTGCAATGATTCACTTAACAACTGCAATGATTCATTTAACAACTGGGGCGAAATTCACCTAACTGTCTTGTTTAGCAACGGAAATTTTGGGCTCAACTGTGGTCATAAGTAGAGGGCTACCTGCATATTATAAATATTACTATGCAGGTAGTCCTTGACTTACAACAGTTCGTTTAGCGACCATCCGAAGTTACAACAGCACTGAAAAAAGTTACATATGTCCGTTTTTCACAGTTATGCCCTTTGCAGTGTCCTCATAATTACACGATCGAAATTTGGATGCTTGGCAACTGGTACCTATTTATGACTGTGTCCCAAGATCCTGTGATCCCCTCTTATGACTTTCCGATAAGCAAAGCCCATGGGCAAGCCAGATTCACTTAACAACCGGCTTAGTAAATTATCAACCGCAGTGATTTGCTTAACAATGGATGCAAGAAAGGTCGTAAAACGGAACAAAACCCATTTAACAAACGTCTCCGTTGACAACAGGGGCTCAATTGTGGTCGTAAATTGAGGACTACCTGTGTGACACTTTCAGCATCTTGAGAATCCAGCCCTAAGGGCACCACGGAGAATCCGAAATCGGCTCTTGTCAGTTTCAGGGACTTTTCCATTCACATTGGTGGATTCCAAGCGCTGGTACATTTTCATTTCCCTGCCCTGCTGTTTTGCTCTCTTATCTTTGGCGTTTTAAGCATCTCGGATTATATTTAGCTGATCAGAACTAATTTTAAAGAGATGGAAGGAAACGGTGACCAACTTCCCATGACCCCAACGCGGACGGCTCAATGTGTCATCACCCACGCAGGGGCACCAAAAGGTGCACTCAAGAGAGATGTTGATCCGAGGGCCGTGATGGGAAGGGGAAATTGGGGGGGAAAAAAATTCCCACGGGGAAGCCCCTTCCCCCCCAAGCCTATTCCCAGACAGAAAACATTTAATTTGCAAAAGGCAACCCTCTCAGTTGTTTAGAAGCGGTCACAGTAATTTACAGACAGGGCACCAGTTGGAAACTGAGGCAGACTAGAGACGGGCAACAAGGACCAACAATTTCATGCTGGAACAGTTTTCTGCTGCCTCAGAGATGGAAAACACTGCAAATGTGTTTGTGTGTTTGTGTCTTCTTTTCTTTTTTATGCACTCCCCACCCCACCCCCGCAATGTCTTGCTTATTTTATTTTTTTATTTTAGTGAAAAAAATTCTTTTTTCTTTTGTAGTTTTATAATTTTAACTTTTTGAATAACTATAAAACGTTTGACGGCAAAAACGAACTGCAGGTAGTCCTCGGCTTATAACGTTTTGTTTAAGTGACCCTTCAAAGCTACAAGGGCACCGAAAAAAGTGATTTATTTACACTTACAACCGTTGCCGTGTCCCCGTGGTCATGTGATCCAAATCCAGATGCAACAGGTTCAAATGGTTCTGCAGTGCCCCATGGGTCATGGGATCCCTTTTTATAACCTTCTGACAAGCGGAGGCAATGGGGAAGCAAGATTTACTGAACAACCGTGTTACTAACTTAACAAGCAATGATTCACTTAACAACGGTGGTAAGAAAGGTCGTTAAACATGTGGCATGGCTTGGTGGGGTGGCTTGGTGGGCATGGTAGGGGAAGGATACTGCAAAATCCCCATTTCCTCCCGATCGGCTGGGACTCGGGTGGCAGAGAATAGATGGGGCGGGGCCAGCCAGAGGTGGTATTTGCTGGTTCTCCAAACTACTCAAAATTTCCACTACCGGTTCTCCAGAACCTGGTCAGAACCTGCTGAATCCCACCTCTGGGGCTTTGCTTGTTTGCGCGGCCTGGTTTCTGGCATGCTGTGGCACCATGCCGGTCCACAAACCACAGGTTGGGAGCCCCTGTTTTAATCAACAGAGTTAAAACTTTGCAGGCCAGTGTTCTAAGTTTGGAAACATGGACCAGCTTGGGTTTCATTAGGTTTGTTTTAAGGGGGTGAGTTTTAATGTTATTTATTTACATATTAGATAATTATCTCACCTTTATTACTTTGCATACATAATACAAAGTAATACAAAATACTCAAGGCAGTGAAGGTACATGATACAAGTAATCCTCGACTTACAACAATTCATTTAGCAACCATTTGAAGTTACAATGGCACTGAAAAAAGTGACATATATGATAGTTTTTCACTTACGACCATTGCAGCATCCTCTTTGTAACACGATCAAAATTCCATATTATATTTCAAGTTTATAAGAGTTATGCTACAATTTTCTTTTTCTTTTTAAATGTGACTTCCTTTCTTCCTTCCTTCCTTCCTTCCTTCCTTCCTGCCTGCCTGCCTTCCCTCCCTCCCTCCCTCCATATCTATCTATCTATCGATCGATCGATCGATCGATCGACCGACCGACCGACCGACCTACCTACCTACCTACCTACCTACCTACCTTCCTTCCTTCCTTCCTTCCTTTCTTTCTTTAAAAGCATCCTGGCAGCTACGGCCTTCGAAAACATAATTTGTTATGAGTAATTGAATATCTCACTTTAAAGGGATTATGAATCACTGCCAAACATAAGCTAAAAATAAGTAACAATGACAACACTATGCAAACCACTGAATGGCACTGAGCACTGTAGTAAGTTCAGTCTCAATTACTAAGGATAAGTGACTGAGTCACTTATCTTATAAAATTGAACTATACATTGCCATTTTCAAGTCTTTCTCTAAAGCGGTGTTTCCCATCCTTGGCAGCCTTCAGTTTTATGGGTTTCAACTCCACACATTGAAAAGTCACCAAGGTTCAGAAGCACCACCCAACATTACTGGAACTGTGCTGCAAAAGCTGACCAACAGATGGCAGCAAAGAGATAAGAAAAATCCTATCTTTCTGCTTCTATCTAGTGGCCATCTACCTTTCTGCAGAATTTATCTCATAGTCCTAATTCTGGCAATCTTAAACACGCAAAGAGCCACAAAGGTCTTAACTGGAAGCCCCCCCCCCCTGTTCAATTCTGGAGCCAAGTGGAAGTCCGGTTCCCCCACAATAGAGTCTCCTGCAAGCACGGCAGCCTTTTTACTCTACCTGTCCTAACCGAAAGCCCTATCAATTGTACAGCTGACTAGTGACAGGGAGCCGCAGCAGAGGGATGGAAGAGCCACTTGTGGCTCCAGAGCCTCGGGTTGCTGACCCCTGTCCTAGTTTTTTCCTCCCTAAAAGGGAGAGCCTGGCATGTTGTTTTTCAGCAATCCTGATCAACAAAACAGAACCTGAGAACTACTTGCATCCCTGGGGCCACAAGTCGACCCATTCCTGCCCCGAATGAAAACCGCTCACCTACACACTGCAGCTTCCGTTAAAGGAGGAAGAGAACGAGTCTCAGCTGTTTTGATGCTTTTAAAGCAGGGCTGCCTGAAAACAGAGAAAGACGACAAGTAGGGGCTCTATCAAAACTTTTACAAAGGCTGAGGAATAAGCCAATCAATCGAAGGTATAAAAAAAAAGGTGAACTTGATGTTTGTCATGGCTTAGAAGGCAATTGTGAGAATAAAGCTTTAGCTCCATTCTGTACCCAGGAAGACAATAGCGGGTAGAGACCTGATTGGCTGGCAAATCTTATGTAAAGAAATCCAGAGGTTTCATCAGCCACGTCTTCCCTAGAAAGCTCATTAAGGGAAACCGGAAAGCAGCGCTGATTTCTCATCTGCCAAGGGCTAATTATGGAATAAAAGTTAATATTATAGATTTTAATGGATCCAAGCATCCCTGCTCCAAACAAGGGAGCAGGCCGTATTTCTCAGCTATAGAATTTGGGTTTGAGATAATTTTTATAATGGGTATTGTAGGAAGTTAGCACCCACCACCCCTCTCCTAGAAAAATGAGATATTTTAGGAAATATTAAAAGGACAGAATATTTCCCCTAAAAGGGAGGCAGAAACTCACCCCACAACCCCACCTTTCTCAATTAAGGCCTGGGCCAGTTTATTCTGCATAACAAAGATCTACCTCCTTCAGGCAGAGCCATAGGAGGAATTGCCCAAAGCACCTTCATTACGTCATCACCCATGTTAGGGATGTAACCCTAGTCTTGGCTTGGCAATGTGTATGTATGTATGTATGTATGTATGTATGTGTGTATGTATGTATATATATATGTATGTATATATATATATGCATAAGCCATGATTGTAACAATCTATCTGTTACTTTAAATGCAAGTGAGATGTAATTGGATGCTGTTGCTTTAAGCAGCCATAAAAGGAAGTAAGAACTATTACTGTTTGCTCCTGATTGTTCCTGGTTGTTCCCCGTGCTTGGTATTGGGATTGAATACTGTGTATTGGATGGTGGCTACTCTGTATATTAGTTACCTGTCTACATGGTGAATCGTGAGTTGAGCATCTATAATATAATACAATAATACAATAGTAGAGTTGGAAGGGACCTTGGAGGTCTTCTAGTCCAACCCCCTGCCTAGGCAGGAAACCCTATACCGTTTCAGACAAATGGCTATCCAACATCTTCTTAAAGACTTCCAGTGTTGGGGCATTCACAACTTCTGGAGGCAAGTTGCTCCACTGATTAATTGTTCTAACTGTCAGGAAATTTCTCCCCAGTTCTAAGTTGCTTCTCTCCTTGGTTAGTTTCCACCCATTGCTTCTTGTTCTACCCTCAGGTGCTTTGGAGAATAGTTTGACTCCCTCTTCTTTGTGGCAACCTCTGAGATATTGGAATAATGCTATCATGTCTCCTCTAGTCCTTCTTTCTCTTAAGCTAAGCATACCCAGTTCCTGCAACCGTTCTGTAAATCAACGTGTTGTATCATAGACTGTGTATATAATTCAAGCCTACTTATAGCTTGTTTTGGAGACTGTTTATCCTATTTTGTTAACAAAAGTAAAGCTATCCTTGTTTTACCTTCGGTGGCTGCAAGTAACTATTCAGCGGCACATTCGTTACTACCTTCTGCTACTCAACTCTAATCTCCGAAAGGAGATATACTTAACAATCCAGCAAAGCTCAACCAAGCCTGGGACACAAACACAACCTACAAAGTTACTCTTGCATGGCCCAATGGGAGTCTGACAACCAGAATACAAGCTCAAATTCAAAAGCCCAGAGAGGGCATAAAACCCAGGCACTCTCAGCATCTCTTTCCTCTTTTTGCCCAGGATCTCAAGCCATGTGGTCCTGTCCACCATTAAACCATCTTTCCAAGCAGTCTCCATGTTTCCAGTGTCTTTCTTCCCATTCGGAACTGAACCCAGATGGACATTTCTTCCAACAAGATGAAACAATTAAGTTTCTAATCTTTCTGATGCTAAGTCAGAGTTGTGCGATCTGAATCAAGAATGGCCTTTGGAAAGTTGACCTTTCTCCAAATTTTTGACTCCATTTTGGAACTCCCACATAACACCTTTGCTGCGCGGGCTGCACTGGCTACCTGTGGCTTTTCGGGTGCGTTTCAAGGTGTTGGTTATCATCTTCAAAGCGCTCCATGGCACAGGACCTAGTTATTTGCGGGATTGCATCCTGCCCCATACATCCCTTCAGCTGATTTGCTCTCACAGAGAGGGACTCTTCCGGGTGCCGTCCACTAGGCAATGCCAGCGGGCGACGCCCAGGAGTAGGGCCTTCTCTGTGATGGGCCCGACCCTTTGGAATGACCTCCCCCCAGATATCAGGACTATCACCGACCTCCGCTCCTTCCGTAAGAAACTAAAGACCCACCTGTTCAATCTAGCCGGCCTGGCCTAATTCCTAATTCCCAATTTTAGTTCCTCAAGCCTGCATTTTTAAAATTTTCTAGGGGTATACTTTTAGTTGTTTTTAATTTAATTTTTAATTTTTACTTTTTGTACAGTTGTATGAGGTTTAATTCGTTTTTAAGGGTATGGGATATTCGTCTTTTGTATTCGTTTTAATGACACACCTGTACACCGCCCCGAGTCCCTTCGGGGAGAGGGGGCGGTCTAGAAATACTGAAAAATAAATAAATAAATAAATAAATAAATAAATAAATAAATAAACTGGAGGTTCCTATGCTTGGCGAGACTGATTTTGTATGGTGAGATCCTCAATATTCCTATTAAAATCATTCATACCTGCATCCCAACATCCTGTGTGTATCCACACATTGCATATCCCTCCTTGTGGATACAATATGAGCAGCATCAGTACAGGTAATCCTCGAGTTACGACCACAATGGAACCCAAAATTTCTGTTGTTAAGTGAGACGTTTGTTATGTGGGCTTTGCCCCACTTTATGACTTTTCTTGCCAAGCCGGGTCATTCCTTCCAAGAGGCAACTTTCCCATCGAATGACTCGCTGCCCTAGACTCGAGGAGACCTTCTGCAGTCTCTCTCGTCTGGCCGGGATGCCAGCGAGAGTGTTGGGCTGAAGGAAGGAGGGATACACACGCTCACGCTCTCCCTCCCCCCCCCTCTCGCAAATGGCAAATCCGAGCAGCCGCTGCTGGGAGCCCGTCCCATGCCTTCTCCCAACCCCCACACCCCTTCTCTCAGCTACTTTCTGCCTTGTGGACCTAGAACTGATTGCTGACTCCAGGCTGGCTCTCCTCTCTTATCATCGTGGAAGACGTCTCACAAAAACCACTGCGCGGCAGTTGGAAACTGCTGCAGGGTGTTTTGTTGCCATGTGCGCGGCCGCGCACCTGTGCAGCTTAGAGGGAACATAGCTCCCAAGCTTTGTTTTCGGCTGCCATGGCCTCCTGCAACCCTCTGCCAGTGAAAATAGAGCTCGGGGGGGGGGGGAGGGGGCTGACAGAGGGTTGCAGGAGGCTGTGGCAGCCGAAAATGGAGCTCAGGAGCCTGTTTTTTGCTGGCAGAGCGCAAAAGCGCTCCTGACACGAATGATGTCGAGTCACGCTCCTCCCCCCGGCCACACCACGCCCCCCCCAAGGTCAAACACAACCCTGATGCGGCCCTCAATGAAATCGAGTTTGACACCCCTGGAATAGTGTGCATTTTGGGATAAAACTGAACTTCAGCTGCGTTTCTGGCACACTCATCAAAATGTGCCCAGACTAATAATGCGCTTTCTATTAAGCATGGTTATCCTCATGATTTAAGACAAGCAAATCTAGTCTCATCTGAGGAAAACAAGCGATACACAAACGTGAAAAATAGATAAATATAAATTAATAGTCCAACTGTTTGCAGGCTGTTTTCTGCAGCATCCTAGCGTTCCACACCCTTGGATAGCGAGCATATACAGGTAGTCCTCCACTTGCAACAATTCACTTAGTGACTGTTTGAAGTCACAACGGCACTGAAAATAAGTGACTTATGACGGTTTTTCACATTTGTGACCATTGAAGCATCCCCGGGGTCACACGATTGATATTTGGATGCTTGATGACTGATTCACATATATGACGACTGCCGTGTCCCAGGGCCATGGCATCAACTTTTGCGACCTTATGACAAGCAAAGTCAAGGGGGAAGCCAGATTTGCTTAATAGCCGTGTTAACTGCAGCAATTCATTTAACAAATGTGGCAAGAAAAGTCTTGAAATTGGGCAAAACCCATTTAAGAAATTTCTTGCTTAACTTAAATTTTGGGCTCCATTGGGGTCATAAATTGAGGATTTGCCTGTACTGGAGGGCATAACATCTGACATGACACTAGAAGATAAAATCATGGAACTGTGTCTACTTTTACTTTGGCCATATCATATGGCGGAAGGAAGCAATTAGGTTTGGAAGAGTTAGTGGTAAACAAAGATGATGAGGGGGCTAAAACATATGAAGAACAGTTGCAGGAACTGGGTATGTCTAGTTTAATGGAAAGAAGGACTAGGGGAGACATGATAGCAGTCTTCCAATATCTCAGGGGTTGCCACAAAGAAGAGGGAGTCAAACTATTCTCCAAGGCACCTGAGGGCAGAACAAGAAGCAATGGGTGGAAACTAATCAAGGAGAGAAGCAGCTTAGAACTAAGGAGAACTTTCCTAACAGTGAGAACAATTAATCAGTGGAACAGAAGTTGCCTCCAGAAGTTGTGAATGCTCCAACACTGGAAGTCACTTAAGAAGATGCTGGATAGCCATCTGTCTGAAACGGTATAGGGTTTCCTGCCTAGGCAGGGGGTTGGACTAGAAGACCTCCAAGGTCCTTTCCAACTCTGTTATTCTATTCTATTCTAAAAGGAAACCAGGCCATCAAAGAAACATGGGGACCGGACAGCCCCCAAAATGTATCATCACCCCTAGCCCTCCTCTCCGTTAGAGACATTCCCAGGTCCTGCAACCATTCATTCTCTAGAAACTTCTAAAAAGCAGTTGCAAGAGAGGATAATTTGTTCTCCATTAAAACAAAACACAGGACCGTGACTTGGGTTGAAATTGAAAGAAAGCAAAGCCAGGCTGAACAATAGGGGGAACTTCCTGTTGAATTCATTTCAACACTGAGCTACAAATATTCTCCTTTATTGGTATGCAGAGAATTACTTACTACCATGTTTCCCCCCAAAATAAGACCAGGTCTTATATTAATTTTCATTCCAAAAGACGCATCAGGGCTTATTTTCCGGTTAGGTCTTATTTTGGGGGAAATACGGTACTAAATGCATCCGTCTGGCTTAACGATCTTAACTGGGGCTTATTTTGGGGGTAGACCTTATATTACGAGCATCCTGAAAAATATCATGCTAGGACTTATTTTCTGGTTGGGTCTTATTTTTGGGGAAACACAGTAATACTGATGATGTTACCTCGTTTGGGTAATGAAACGTCTGCAAGAAAACAAGCCAGCTCAGAGAGTACCAAGGACCCTTCATTTCAACACTGAGCTACAAATATTCCTTATTGAAACTTCAGGTTGGTTAGAGATGTGGAATACAGGTGGTCTTCAATTTATGATCGTTTGTTTAATGACCATTCAAAGTTACGATAGCACTGGAAAAAAGTGGCTTGTGACTGGTCCTTGCATTTATGACTCTAGGACAAGGGTGTCCAAACTTGGGAACTTTAAGACTTGTGGACTGGGGAATTCTGGGAGTTGAAGTCCACAAGTCTTAAAGTTCCCAAGTTTGGACACCCCTGCTCTAGGAGATGACCAGGCTGAGCCCAAGGGAGGGGTCAGGCATGTCATCAGTCTTGAGTCCCTTCAGGTCCACAAGAGATCTAAGTCTACCTTAAATTCTGTTGACTCTTTCTACCGCCCATTTGCTTGACTCTTGGTAGTTCAGATTCTTCTAGAGAAACTTATACTCATTTGAACAGCCACACTTCCTGATTTCTTGCACCTGATAGTGACGGTCGCAGAGCCCCCTATGGTCATGTGATCAAAATTCAGGTGTTTGGGAACCAACACTTACATAAGAAGGTTGCAGCCTCCAGGGGTCAAGTGATCACCACATACAATCTTCCCAAGGGATTCCAACGGCAAGGTCAATAACGAAACAACAGGGATGGAAGGGGCCTTGGAGGTCTTCGAGTCCAAACCCCTGCTCAAGCAAGAAAGCCTACACCATTTTCAGACTGGTTGTCCATTCTCTCCTTAAAAACAACCAGTTTTGGACCATTCAATACAATACAATACAATAGCAGAGTTGGAAGGGACCTTGGAGGTCTTCTAGTCCAACCCCCTGCCTAGACAGGAAACCCTATACCGTTTCAGACAAATGACTATCCAACATCTTCTTAAAGACTTCCAGTGTTGGGGCATTCACAACTTCTGGAGGCAAGCTCTTCCACTGATTAATTGTTCTCACTTAATTTTTCCTTAGTTCTAAGTTGCTTCTCTCCTTGATTAGTTTCCACCCATTGCTTCTTGTTCTACCCTCAGGTGCCTTGGAAAATAGTTTGACTCCCTCTTCTTTGTGGCAGCCCCTGAGATATTGGAAGACCACCTGGCCACCTGTTTCAATGACCTTGGTTCTCACAGGAAAGCATTTTGTTTTGTTTTGTTTAGATAGCTGGGCTATCTATTCCCGCCCCCCCCCTAATCTAGTTCCACTGATTAATTGTTCTAACTGTCAGGAAATTTCTCCTTATTTCTAGAATTGTTCTCCCCTTGATTAGTTTCCATCCGTTGCTTCTTCTCTTGCCCTTTGGTGCTTTGGAGAATAGCTTGACTCCCTCTTCTTTGGGGCAACCCCTGAGATATTGGAACACTGCTATCATGTCTCCCCTAGTCCTTCTTTCTATTAAACTAGACATACCCAGTTCCTGCAACCGTTCTTCATATGTTTTAGTCTTCAGTCCCCTAATCATCTTTGTTGCTCTTCTCTGCACTCTTTCTAGAGTCTCCACATCTTTTCTACATCGTGGTGACCAAAACTGAATGCAGTATTCCAAGTGTGGCCTTACCAAGGCATTATAAAGGGGTGTTTAACACTTCACGTGATCTTGATTCTATCCCTCTGTTGATGCAGCCTAGGACGGTGTTGGCTTTTTTGGCAGCTGCTGCACACTGTTGGCTCATATTTAAATGGTTGTCCACTAGGACTCCAAGATCCCTTTCACAGTTACTACTATTGAGCAAGGTACCACCTATACTGTACCTGTGCATTTCGTTTTTGTTGCCAAAATGTATTCACAACATCTGGAAACAACAGAGGAAGTTAGATTTGCTCAACTGATTAACCTTCACTTAATGACTGTGGCAATCAGGTCGGAAAATTGGTTTTGACTCATTTAACAACCACAGTGCTTAGGGATGGAAGTTCCAGTCCCAACTGTTGTCATAAGTGTAAGATGACTTGTTGTGGAATAATATGACATTGGTAGACTCCTGCTTTGGAGACAGTCAATCAGGGGATGGATTCCCACCCCTCATCATGGACCTGATCAGTTCTGGAAAAGACTAAAGCCACCGATGGCAGCAATGTTTACTCAAACATTAACCAACGTTCTATCAGCAAAGCATTGCCTCTCCGTCCGTTCTGGGAAATTTCTTTTTTCTAAACAACAGAATCGGTGGCCTTTTGAAAAAGTTTGAAAACCCCTGATTTAGTTCACACCTTTTCTGACTTCCTAAAAAAGGATGTGAAAGCCGCAGTTGACAAAAGCGATGATAGGTAGCAGAGTCTCTCTATGGGACCCTTGGGTGGCAACCGTGACGCTAAGAAAAAGGGAAAGGGGTCTCCAAACTTGGCAACTTTAAAAAGCATTGGACTTCAACTCCCAGAATTCCTCAGCCAGCCTTGTTGCTGTGGTCATTAAAGTGGAAGTCCATAAGTACAAAAGAATAATGGAGTTGGAAGGGCCCTTGGAGGTCTTCTAGTCCCAGCCCCCTGATCAATCAGAAAACCCTATCCCATTTCAGATAAATGGCTGTCCAACATCTTCTTAAAGACTTCCAGTGTTGGGGCATTCACAACTTCTGGAGGCAAGCTGTTCCACTGGTTAATTGTTCTGTTAGGGAGTTTCTCCTCAGTTCTAGATTGCTTCTCTCCTTGATTAGTTTGATGCCATGGCCTCTTAAAAGCCTCCAGAGTTGAAACGGCCACAATTTCTGGAGGAAGGACACTCCACTGATTAATTGGAAAAAGAAAATCCTTCTTTCTAGGCTGGTTCTCTCCTTGATTAATTTCCATCCAGTGTTTCTTGTTCTGCCTTCAGGTGCTTTGGAGAATAGCTTGACTGCCTCTTCTTTGTGTCTGCCCCTCAGATATTGGAACACTCCTATCATGTCAACTCCTAGTTCTCCTTTTCATCAAACTAGGAAAGGTAAAGGTTCCCCTCGCACATATGTGCTAGTCGTTCCCGACTCTAGAGAGTGGTGCTCATCTCCGTTTCAAAGTTGAAGAGCTAGCGCTGTCCGAAGACGTCTCCATGGTCACGTGGCCGGCATGACTAAACGCTGAAGGGGCACGGACCACTGTTACCTTCCCACCAAAGGGGGTCCCTATTTTTCTATGTGCATTTTTACATGCTTTACAACTGCTAGGTTGGAAGAAGCTGGGACAAGTAATGGGAACTCACTCCGTTATGCGGCAGTAGGGATTCGAACCGCTGAACTGCTGACCTTTCTGATCAACAAGCTCAGCGTCTTAGCCACTGAGCCACCGTGTCCCCTTTATTAAACCCAACATTCCTGCAACATATGTTCTTCATATGTTTTTGTCTAATCATCTTTGGTGCTCTTCTCTGCCCTCTTTCTAGAGTCTCAACATCTGGATGCAGCATTCAAAGTGTGGTCTTACTAAGGCGCCATAGAGTGGTATAAACACGTCACGTGATCTTGATTCTATCCCCCTGTCTTAAATTTCCACGTTTGAAGACCCCTGATTTAAAGTTTGAATGAAGATGCTCTAATCTGCTGGCCTGGAGGGCATGAGGATGTGCAAGGAAGTCAGAGGGTGGGCTTAATGGTATATGAAGGGGCTAAAATGCAAGTCAAAAGAGAAGAATTGATGCCATTTGAGTTATTAGGTAATGGTAAAGGTAGTAGGTTCCCCTCGCACATATGTGCTAGTCCCTCCTGACTCCAGGGGGCGGTGCTCATCTCTGTTTCAAAGCTGAAGAACCAGCGCTGCCTGAAGAAGTGCCCGTGGTCATGTGGCTGGCATGACTAAATGCTGAAGGCGCATGGAACGCTGTTACCTTCCCTCCAAAGGTGGTTCCTATTTTTCTACTTGCATTTTTACGTGCTTTTGAACTGCAGAAGCTGGGACGAGGAACGGGAGCTCACTCCGTTAGGCAGCGCTAGGGATTTGAACCGCCAAACTTTCTGATTGACAAGCTCAGCATCTTAGGCATTGAATCACCACGCCCCTATTTGAGTTATTAGGGGTAATATTAACATAGGAATCCATAGCTTGGTGATTAAGGGCATGTTATGCTCCAATGAATGGTGACAACAGGAGGACCGGATATACATTTTGGGGGATTTTGCGGTACATTCTGTTGAAAAAAAAACAAACCCAGTCAAATTAATCTACCAGATAGACACAAGCTGAGGGGCTACAGAAAAAGAGATGCTGCCATTGAGAGACCCAGGTCTACTAATATGTACATACAGGGAGTCCTTGGGTTGCAATCATTCACTTAGTGACCGTACTTATGACCATTTTTCACACTGTTCTAGGCTGCATCAACAGAGACATAGAACCAAGATCACATGAAGTGTTAATTCCACTTTATAAGGCCTTGGTAAGGCCACATGTGGAATACGGCATTCAGTTTTGGTGGCCACGATGTAAAAAAAATGTGGAGACTCTAGAAAGAGTGCAGAGAAGAGCAACAAAGATGATTAGGGGACTGGAGGCTAAAACATATGAAGAATGGTTGCAGGAACTGGGTATGTCTAGTTTAATGAAAAGAAGGACTAGGGGTGACATGATAGCAGTCTTCCGATATCTCAGGGGCTCCCCCAAAGAAGAGGGAGTCAAACTATTCTCCAAGGCACCTGAGGATAGAACAAGAAGCAATGGGTGGAAACTAATCAAGGAGAGAAGCAACTTAGAACTGAGGAGAAACTTCCTGACAGTTGGAACAATTAATCAGTGGAACAACTTGCCTCCAGAAGTTGTGAATGCTCCAACACTGGAAGTTTTAAAGAAGATGTTGGATAACCGTTTGTCTGAAGTGGTGTAGGGTTTCCTGCCTAAGCAGGGGATTGGACTCCAAGGTCCCTTCTAACTCTGTTATTCTATATTCTAATACAACCATGATGTGGATGGTTATCTCCATAGACACCTGGTGCATATATATATATATATATATATATATATATATATATATATATATATATATATATATATATATATATATATATATATATATATATATATATATATATATATATATATATATATATATATATATATATATATATATATATATATATATATATATATATATATATATATATATATATATATATATATATATATATATAATTTAAATTTATTTAAACATTATTATTAAACTTATTTTTACATCCTTGTTACATCCTCAAACCCTCACAGCTTCATCCTTAAACTGTCTTCTGTGGACCTCACCCCATTCCTAAGAGGTCCTAAGAGGTCCACATAAAGGGCTTGTGCATAAGCACACCAGAGTGCCTAACGTTCCTGTCCTACGGTCCCCATTTATTTGCATTCATTTCTTTCATTCGTGTCCATGTCTATTATTTATACCTGCTATCTTGTACATGTTTGACAGAGTAATAAATATAAAACACAAATACAAAAAAGGATCACGAAAGAAAAGGGGTAAAAATGAGAGACACGGAAGAGAAAAATTTCTGCCAAAAAAAAAAAGGTGCGAGAAAAATATCGTGCAATGGGTACAAAGAAAAAACACGGTTGCAGAAGAATGTAAAGTAGTTTTAAAAAGGGCAAGGACTGTTACCTTATAAGAGGTTAAGAAAACGAAGAGAGATTTTGAAATAAACGAAAACTTGTTTCGAAAGTCATTCGTAGCAGATCAACAAGAAGGGTTCAGTGGAATAAATGAAAAATTTAAATATCATGAAATGATTTGGATGAAGCCACTGGCAGAAACATCTACAGCATTTCTGTAGATATTTGCATGGGGACAACAGCAATGAGTTTGCAGTCTGTAAAATCGGGGTCGACTCACTTAATGACCACTTTGCTTAGGAACGGAAAGTTGGTTCCAATTTTGGTATAAGCAGAATCAACCTTCTAATTGCTTATATATGACAGCTGTTAAAAATTGGTAATTTTCATTTAGGACCATGAAATTAATTTCTTTCAGAAGCAGCATTTGAAACTGCCTGATGCCAAAAAAAAAAAAAATTGCACTAGAAAATCTCCAAGATCCCTTTCAACACTTTTATTCTGTTATTCAACAAAACCAGTAGGTTTTTTTATAAGATTTGAATTCGCATTACATACATTCCTCCAAAAATGTTAGGCCGGAATGCCATTTCCTTTCCTTTACCGTCTATGATTTGTGCTGAAACAAACATAGCTGAGATCAGTGTAAACTAGCTAATAACGAGTTCTGAGTTTTGAGCAGTTAATCAAGTACTTGATCTTTTTAAACAAGGACATTTTTCTCTGTATTTAAAATGCAGAGTCAACCCCAAACAAACTGCCTTGCACTTGCAAGCGAATAAAGAACCTAGCAGGCATCGCAAATACACCGACATACACAAACTGCTGGGCCCCCTCTATTTGGAAACCCCAAATGTGTCCCTTGGAGTACTGCCCAGAGGTTTGTATTCCGCCATTCTCCCTGGTTTTGTTTGCGTTTCTAAACATTTAATCCTGGGAAGAATAATGTGGAAACAAAAGCCAAAAATAAGAGCGTCAGACCATGCCAAGTTCAAAATAGAACAGACAGCAGGAAACTGCCAGCCTCAGCTCTGTTGTGACCACAAGAATAGGTAGCCAGGAAGAGAGATTCTCCCTGAGCAAAGGGGAAAAAAACTCCTTTCACACAAAGCTTCTGTATTTCTCTCTTATTATCTCCTTAGAACCCAGGAGGCAGCCAGTGGAGCTAAGCTTGGATACCTTTTCCCAAGGATGTGTGGACAGTTTGAGATTCTGTGGCTGTGTTTGCTTTGAGATTGATGCTTGGTCCAAGTTCTTAACTTTATGTCAACCCCCAAAGGATCCCTGGCCTGCTCTCGAGTTGCCATAAGAAAGGGGGGATGGGAAACCGATGAAATGGCACGGCAGCCAAAGACAGATGTTCATTCCAGACTTATCTCTGTCAAGGCTGCATCCCAGGGTTACTTACACTCCCGGGAGGGAGTGATCTCTACAACCTGGGAAATTGCCCCGTTGACTAATGTGATGGATGACACACCCTGGGGGGAGGGGGGAAACAGGGTCATGATTGGGCCGTAAATTACGTGGGGTCAGAGCTGGCTTCACTTGGGAATGTACCGACATGAAGCTCCTAATAAATAATTGGGTTTCTTTTGAAGCTTGGCTCGACGCTCATGATTTAATTAGGGCATCCATAGTAACCCTGACATTTCAGAAGTTGCTCAGTCCAAGTTCTGACTCTAGACCAGGGGTGTCAAACTCAAAGCCTGCAGGATCCGGCCTGCGGTATGCTTAGATCTGGCGTGCGGGGCCGCCCTGAAAACAGCAAAGGACCGTCCCACAGCGCCTCTGCCAGCAAAACTGGAACTTAGGAGGGCTGCATGCAGTCGTCCTGAGCTCTCTCTTTGCTGGCAGAGGATTGCGGAAGGCTATTGCATCTGAAAACGGAGCTTGCGAGGGTTACGGGTGGCATGCCCAAGCTCCGTTTTTGCTGGCAGAAAGTTGCAGGAGGCCATCGCAGCTGAAAACGGAGCTCGGGAGCCCGTTTTCGCTGGCAGAGCGCTCGGGTCACCACAGGTTCCCTGACACAAGTAACATCAAGCTGTCCACGCCCACTTTGGCCCTCCAAGATCAAACACAACCCTAATGTGGCCCTCAATTAAATTGAGTTTGACACCCCTGCTGTCAGGCCTGTAGTTATGTTCTTTTCAGGATCTTTGGCCTGCCACACTTTCTTATAATTTCCTATGCTGTTTCATTAGTGTAGTAGTTGGGAGGGGGGAACAGAAAGGAGTAGGATTGTGGAATGTATTGTTGTCATTCTTTCTAGAAGCTCAAGGTCATCTTTTGTCTCTGCACCTCGACACCTGACCGGAAGCAGAGGGGCGTAGATGCCAGCATGGAAGATGATGATTGGAGCATGTGATGGATTATGGGTGCGGGGATAAGATCATGAACTTTCAACTGGGTGGAATTCCAGGAAGAGAATCAGAGTTGGAATTCCACAGCAGTGCCAACATGCCTGTATGATTAAATTGGAACTTTAAGGATGTTTCTGCCTTGGTCTCTGATTGATTTCATGCATGGTATTTGGAACGCTGACACCTGCTTTAGAATTTCTGACTTTAGAAGTTCTTTTCACACACAGGAAGAAGATTTGGGAGCCACCAAAGAGAAAGTCCTTTCTCCATGCTTAGCCCAGGAAGATTTCCTCAGTGAGGTCCTTGGTGTTTTCTGAGTTTGGTGGTTTTCTTGCAGATGTTTTATTACCAAACTAGGTAACCCCATCAGTGCTAGGAGGGAATAGGGTTTGCTCTCATTTTTATATACGAGTGGCTTGCTCTATCACTGTTAGTGGGAACGGTCTTGGTGGGTCTTTGAGAGTATTGTTTACTCTTAGCTTGCTTGCCTGCGTAGGTTAGTCTGCTCTATTGTATTCCCTGTAGCTACTTATGGTTATGACAGCAGGACCTTAAAAAAGGTAATACAGAAGGACAATTGACTATTTTGAGCTGTGATGCTGGAGAAGGCTCCTGCATATTCCTTGAACAGGAAAAGAGACTAATAATTAAATACTGGAACACACAACAGTGGACATGTCACTAGAAGGCAAAATCATGAAACCGCGTCTCCCTTATTTTAGCCATGTCATGTGGGAGAATTTGCTGGAGAAAGCAATTATGTTTGGAAGAGTTAGCGGCAAAAAGAAACCAGGCTGCCAAATAACACGGTGGCCGGTCACATCAAAGCTGACATAAGCCAGAGCACAGGAAAACTCAAAAGAAATAGTGCAAGATCAAAATATATGGGGGCACATGACCCATAGAATCACTAGGAGTCAGACATGACTGAATAGATAGCAGCAGCATCATGTTTGTCTGCTTTAGTAGTTCCTTGATAGGGGTATTGTTTACTTGATTGTTAGTCAAGTGTTAATCATGGCATTAATTGCAACATAGATACATAAATGTTCTACATTTAGGCAAGAAAAACTAAATGCACAGGTATAGTATAGGTGGTACCTTGCTCAACAGTAGTAACTGTGAGAGGGATCTTGGAGTCCTAGTGGACAACCATTTAAATATGAGCCAGCCGTGTGCAGCAGCTGCCAAAAAAGCCAACACAGTTCTAGGCTGCATAAACAGAGGGACAGAACCAAGATCACGCAAAGTGTTAATACCACTTTATAATGCCTTGGTAAGGCCACACTTGGAATACGGCATTCAGTTTTGGTCACCACGATGTAGAAAAGATGTGGAGACTCTAGAAAGAGAGCAGAGAAGAGCAACAAAGAGGACTAGGGGATTGGAGGCTGAAACATATGAAGAACGGTTGCAGGAACTGGGTATGTCTAGTTTAATGAAAAGAAGGACTAGGGGAGACGTGATAGCAGTCTTCCAATATCTCAGGGGCTGCCACAAAGAAGAGGGAGTCAAACTATTTTCCAAGGCACCTGAGGACAGGACAAGAAGCAATGGGTGGAAACTCATCAAGGAGAGAAGCAACTTAGAACTGAGGAGAAATTTCCTGACAGAACAATTAATCAGTGGAACAGCTTGCCTCCAGAAGTTGTGAATGCCCCAACACTGGAAGTCTTTAAGAAGATGTTGGATAGCCATTTCTCTGGAACGGTATAGGGTTTCCTGCCTAGGCAGGGGGTTGGACTAGAAGACCTCCAAGGTCCCTTCTAACTCTGCTATTGTATTGTATTGTACTCTACAGCAGGGGTGTCAAACTCGATTTCATTGAGGGCAGCATCAAGGGAGGCCAGGGTGGGCGTGGCCAGCTTGATCTCGAAGAGACCAGGGTGGGCGTGGCCAGCTTGATCTCTGGGAGACCAGGGTAGGTGTTGCCAGCTTGATCTAGGGAGGCCAGGGTGGGCGTGGCCAGCTTGATCTCAGGGACGCCAGGGTAGGCGTGGCCAAATTGATCTCGGGAAGGCCAGGGTGGGCATGGCCAGCTTGACATCACTCGTGTCAGGGCTCCTGTGGCCCAAGTGCTGCCAAGTTCTGTTTTCCGCTGCAACGGCCTCCTGCAATCATCTGCCAGCGAAAATGGAGCTTGGGAGGACCACAGTTCATCTAGTGACAATTGAAAGTTACAACAGCACTGAAAAAAGTGACCATTATGAGCATTTTCACACTTACGACAGTTGCACGGTCCCGGAGTCATGTCATCCTCTTTTGCGACCTTCTGAAAAGGAAAGTCAATGGGGAAGCCAGCCTAACAACCGTGTTACCCATTTAAACACTGCAGTGATTCACTTAACAAATGTGGCGAGAAAAATCGTAAAATGGAGCAAACTCACTTAACAAATTTCTCACTTAGCAACATCAACTTTGGGCTCAATGGTGGTTATAAGTTGAGGATGACCTGTAACCACAATTGCCATATTCAGTGTACATAATACATAAGCAAACTCTAAAAATAAAATGAAAACGCACATCCTACTCATTCTATTCAATTAAATTGAAAACCCCTGATACTGCATTAATATTGCACTGGACAATAGAATTCAATATAGTTACTGCTCTGGGAGATAAGTTGTTCTTCAGTCTATTTGTCCTTGTTTTTATTGTACCATCTGCCAGATGGTAATAGTTCAAAAAAAGGGGTTATTATTTTAATATTTTAAAAATTAAGTTTTAAAAGTTAAAACATTATTTCAATATTATTTTAATATTTAATATTATAACATCTTCTGTACCTTTGAAGTGGAGGAAATGCCCCAATATTTGTATGTTTATTTGCCCCAATATTTATATGTTTATTCACTCCTTCACATACACAAGTATTTCTCAACCTTGGTAACTTGAAGATGTGTGGACTTCAACTCCCAGAATTCCCCAGCCAGCTGGCTGGGGAATTCTGGGAGGTGAAGTCCACACATCTTCAAGCTGTAAAGGTTGTGAAAGGGTAACACCCATCCCCGTCAATGAGCAACATGCACTAAGCAAAACACAATTGTGTGCCTCAATTCTGGCTAATTTCTGGAGTGACAAAGAGTGAAAGTCACAGTTTATTTTAAGCGGGTGCCACAGTTCCCCATTTGCAGTTCCTGTCACAGGCCTTTTGTGCAAAGCAGACGGGTGTGTGTGGGGGGGAACAAATTTAGACAGGCGGGAAAGATTGCATTCTGCCTTCACAAAAGAACAAAAGACCTCTCAAAATCTCGTCTCAGATCTTCCCTGGAAGGGAGCAGTCTGTCTTTCAAAAAAAAATTTTTTTTTTAAATGCAAAAGAGAAATACTTTGCTTCCAGGAAATATTAGAGCCAGAAAAAGTTTTATTGATTGATTGATTACATTTATATGCTGCCCATCTCAATATCCAAAGATGCCCGGTCTGCGACAATGATCTGATCCAGCAAGCCTCATTTGCTTAAAATATTTGGGGGGAAAAAAATCTCACCTCTTCAGTGAAATGAAATGAAGTAAAATAAAATAAAATAAATCATAAAATAAAATCTTAGACCATCTCACTAGCAATTTTAGAAACACAACCCTCCAATTATTAAAGAGCAAAACAATGCATCAGGCCACAGGTGTGTTTTTTTTTTAAATAGTAACAATACAATATAATACAATAATAATACAATGTTTTGGCTTTTAAAAAAACAACAACGTAAGGCCTGAAATTGTATAGCCCTATGATGGCAAACCTATGGCACAGGTCAGTGGTGGGTTTTGGCTCCTGTTGTAACCGGTACGCTGCAACGGGAGCCCGGTGTACACCACGGGCACGCGCACTGCGCATGCATGCGCACCCATCGCCTGCAATGCTCCAGCTGCTTGGCGGAGCATCGGGCATGCGCAGATGGCCCGTTTCCTTCAAATACAGGTAAGGAACGAGGACGGGCGGGCCCTCCAAAGCACCATTCCAGTACGGTGGCTGCTGCTTCTGGCAGGCACTATTACATGTGTACCAGGGCGTACCACCTGCAACTCACCACTGGCACATGTGCAAGAGGTGACACGCAGAGCTCTCTCTGTGGGCACCCGCGCTGTCTCCAGCTGTTCTTCTGCTTTCCGGCACGCACATGTGTGCTGGCCAGCTAATCTTTGCACATGCCGGAAAGCTGAAGACAGCTGGTCGGTGTGCATGCACGCTCCAGCGACCTGGTCTTCGGGTTCCCGGCATTCCAGCTGGCCAGCATGCATGAGCACACCGGAAGTTCAAAGAGCAGCAGGGCGGTGCACACATGCACACCGGTCAGCTGGTCTTTGAGTTTCTGGGCTCCGACACACGCATATTCCAGTTTGGGCACTCGGTGCGGAAAAGTGATATACCATATATCACTGGTATAGCCCAAATTAGAATCAACCAAGGGGCCAAGTGCTATTTTGTAAGAGACCAGTGTCTAGTTCAAGATGTGCTGTGAAAGGTTAATAAGGAATGAAGAACAGATAGTCCTGGACTTACAACAGCTCATTTAGTGACTGTTCAAAGTTACAATGGCACTGAAAAAAAGTGACTCATGACCCTTTTTCACATTTATGACCATTGCAGCATCCCCATGGCCACATGATATCTGACCCTAGGATGCTACAACCACCACAAATACACACCAGTTGACAAAAGGACCAAATGTTGACTGTGTGTATGCGTCAACGGTTGTTAAGTGCAAGGACCAGTTATCTTTTCTCAATGCTCTTGTAACTTCAAACAGTGGCTAAATGAATGGTTGTAAGTCGAGGACTATCTGTAATTTAACACTTAATAAATGGACACTTTGGCTGTTTAGACAAACGGTACCGAGAATTTTTCTTCAAAGATAACTACCGTATTTTTCAGAGTATAAGACACGCCTTTTTCCCTCAAAAAAGAGGGTGAAAATCTGGGTGCGTCTTGTACACTGAATACAGCATTTTTTGCCTCCTGAAACCCTGCTCCCTTCACCAAAATGGCCATGCATAGCCTTTAAGAGGCTTCCAGAGGGCTGGGGAGGGCAAAAAAGAGCAAAAAACAGCCAGTTTTTGCCCCCCCCCCCCCCCAGCCTCCAGGAGCACTCTACAAGCTTCCCAAAGCCTCTGCATGCCTTTTTTTTTTTTGCAAAATGCAGGGCAGGGCATTTTTTGTGAAAAACAGGGCGGTTTTTTCTCATTTTTGACCACCCCCCACCCCCAGGAGCACTCTACAAGCCTCCCAAAGCTCTGCATCCCCCCCCCTTTTTTTTTCTTTGCAAAAAATGAGGCGTGCAGAGGATTTGGGAGGTCTGCAGAGAGCAAAAACCTTTTAAAAAAAAATTATCCCTTCAAATCATGGTGCATCTTATACTCCGGTGAGTCTTATAGTCCAAAAAATACGGTATCTTGAAATCACTTTTACAAGGCTACTGAATTCCATGCCCAACTATAAGACCCAACGTCTGAAGTACAGTATGTGATTTACTTAATTAATGACAGTTTACTGTATTTTCAAATTATATTTGATTGTTTTAACTTTTATGATCTGGTTTTAATAGTCTGTAATAAACTGTTTGTTTAATTGATAACCTAACAATTAGATAAGTTTGCAAACCATTCAGTTTATTCCCAGTTGTTTGCTTATCTAACTCTGAAAAAGGGCTAGCTATATATTAAATCTAAAGAATAATCATAAGGAGACTAAAATGCCCAATCCATTCTGAACATCAGGCTGAATGTATGACCTACCAGCCAGTTGTTATACCAATTACAATTGGAGTCCTCAGGGCAATGCCTAAAGGACTCCCTTGATATCTGGAAATACTCAATTTATTAGGTCTGAACAGCTTAATTTAAAAAAAAAACACCACCATTCTGCTTGGAAGTAGTTGGACTAAAAAAAACCCAGAACTTTGCTTTTATATATAATTGCAACAAGACTTTTGTATGCACCGAGATGAGACTTACAGATTCTCACAATGGAAGAATGGATGGTGAAGTTTAGTAGAGTTGGCTGAGATGGCCAAATTAACTACTCTGATTCAAGGAAAGACTTTGTCAAATTGTGTTTCTAAGTGGAAATCATTTTTGGACTTTTTGTTACCGAAACAAATGCTATATTAATGGTGAGATCTGACGATTAACTCTTCTATGATTATAGAAATACTGTATAATATGAATTTAGATCAAAAGTTAATGTATTTTGTATTTGTAACTATATCAAAGAAAATTGCCAATTACCTTTTTTCTCCTTCTTTTGTTCTTTCCTTAATCCTTTATGTCTTCCCCTTCCCTGATTTTTCCTTTTCCTTCCTAAAATCCTTGTGTATTTTATTTTTTGCAGAGTATACGTAGTTGCGAAGTTGTTTTTTTTAAGAAATTCTACCCAGCTGGGTCCTGCCTATATTATTAGAGACGCTACCTTAATAATTGTTATGTCCATGGTTAGAGATTGAATGACTAAGTTTCCACCAGTCTTAAGATTGCAAATCTAATTTTCCACACATCATAATAATAACAACTCTCAGTGAGGCACTACCTTGACGTGGTTATGGGGCTTGTGCGCTCTGAGGAAAATGGGAGCTAGGCCAGAGGTTCAACTCAGAGGTTGTATTCAGCCAGTTCTGACAGGTTCTGGAGAACCGGTAGTGGAAATTTTGAGTAGTTCGGAGAACCGGTAAATACCACCTCGGACTGGCTCTGCCCCCACCTATTCTCTGCCTCCCGAGTCCCAGCTGATTGGGAGGAAATGGGGATTTTGCAGCAACCTTCCTCTGGAGTGGGGTGGGAATAAAGATTTTACAGTATCCTTCCCCTGCCATGCCCACCAGGCCATGCCCACCAAGCGAAGTCCACAGAACCGGTAGTAAAAAAAATTGAATCCCACCACTGGTTCAACCATACTGGACAGGTCTCATCAGGCGAGTCAGACAAAGAGTGTCTCTCCCATAAAAAATATATGGTGAGATGTAAATTACAGAAATCCATACCAGCTTGGTCGTCGCCCAGATTAACAAGGACTGCGCTAGATGTTGGAGTTCCTGGACATCTGGTGAGAAATGGGCTGCAGGACTCCGGATTGTTGGCTGAACAACTCAGGCCAGCAGCTGCAGAACTACAGGAAGGAAAGGTGTAGTTGTAAATTGTAAATCTACAGTAAAGAAAGCGAAGTACAGTTGAGTGCAATTCCAAAAGAATTGGAGCACCATCGATAATGACAATCGATACACCATCTGTCAATTGCAAAAGGCAGCTTTACTCGCTTTACTAGCTTACATCCTGCCACAAATATCTGCTTATCTCAGGTCTTTGGGAAGGACTCGACAGGCGGACAAAAATGCCAAATGCACTCTGAACATCTGGCTGACTGCAACGAACGATAATAGCAATAATGTTGAAAGCCACTGGTTCTCTTTGCTTCCTGCTTCCTTTTCATAACTGGAGGCTCAGCAACATGGATTTTTTTTGGAGATGATGATGGTGTTACATCCCAGGATGTCACTCTTAAATGTATGGTATTTGCTAAAGCATTTCAGAAATTACTTGTACAGTATTTCTTTTTCATAGCGCAATACAAAAACAAAATGAACTATAGCGTCAACAGGAAAAAAAAAGAGACCAATTATACAATGAAGGAAAAAAAGCTATATATATTATGGTGACTAAAATAAACTAAAAGAACTAATTTCACTAGTGGTTAAGACACTGGATGGAGTTTTAATCCTAATTTAAGCATGAAGCCATCTGGGTAACTCTGGGCCACTGCATGGAATTGCCCAAATCAAGATTACACGAAATGCAAACTAAAAAAATTAAGATTAAAAAAAGAACCACAAAAAAACCCTGTTAATGGAAAGAGAAAAGAACTATATAACATTCATTGGTAGTAATATAAAATGTATTCAAACCTTTATTAAATCTAGATGATGAATAAATATATTGCTTTACCGCCTCATTTTCAAAACAGACTTTAAAAAAAGTTTCACAGACCCTAACCCTAAATCCGTTATTTCGAATCAGGTTAGCTTCTTTCCATTTATGTAAAATTATCCTCACTGCCCTGCCCCTTGGCTTGGTAATGCCAAAGCTCATCATAAAACGTACAAGGCAAAGAGGTTTCAAATTTCATACAAAGACAGCACACAAAAATCTAATGTTTATCTAAAACATTATTTAACGGGTTCTACAAAGTTGAAAAAATATTTTCTGATGAATTAATTTCATTTTTAAACCATGCATCTACTTTGTTTGTAAAACATCTAAATCCATTGATTATCCAAACTTGGATATTCCAATTTTTTGTTCCACAATTCAAATATATAACTACAATTAATTTTCATCTTACTTTTACTACGCATTGTTACTTTCTGTTCACATGCTGCATCTCTTAAGGATCCTAAAATTGCACAAGTATTTTAATATCTGTGTCTCGGGCTGCCTATTTTAAATTAATACATGTTACAATAATAAAACATTGCCAAACAAATGTTGCAAGTCAATCATATTCAAGGTTCAATCTCTTTAAGTCATTGAAAATCAACTGATATAAATGTTTTTATCTCTTTTGTAGTCCCAGGCATTCCAGGAAAATATCTGGTTTGCTGTTTTTAAATCTGGATTATTCCACAATGAAATTTCTCATGTAATTCAAATTTAAAACCTCACCGTTTACCTATTTATGAACAAAAAGTACCTAGCAATTTAAAGACTGGAAATGAAACTCCATGTTTAATATATCTAGACTTTAAAACTTGCCAAAAATTCAGAGGTATTTACACACTTCGGACGCTATCTAACAAAATGAAATTCAATGGTGAAAATGCCTACATTTAGGTAAGAAAAACAAAATACACAGGTACAGTATATGTGGCACCTTGCCAGGGGTGGGTTTCTGTACCGATTGGTACTGGTTCGTTTCGCACGCGGCCTTATTTTCGGGGAGGTCTTATTATTTTTGAGGTGTAGGAGGCGGTGAGCGTGGTCACCTCATGGCTGCTGCTATGTTGCAATATTTTCGGGGAGGGCTTATTTTCGCGGAAGGGCTTATTTTAGCGCATGCACTCAAAAGCCCGATTGGCCTTATTATCTGGGGAGGTCTTAGTTTCAGGGGAGAGAGTATTAGTTCAAAAATGCAAAACTGACCCAGGTTTGAGTCCCCACTTGAGCCACATAAAGTCCTTGGCTGAATTTGGCCAATCCTTTCTTCCCTCTCAGCCCAACAGCCAATCAGGGGTAGTGGGAAGATTATGGACGAGGAGCAGGATGTCCCAGGTTCCAAAGCCTTCCTTAGTCACAGAAGCTCATTGGCTGAATTTGGACCAGTCCCTCCCTCACGGCCCCAAAGCCAATGTGGCTGACTTCCAGTCCAGCCTACCTTACAGGGTTGTTGCTGTGGGGATAAAACAGTGTTGGATTGGATTGCATGAAACTCTGGAGAAGTTTAGTTAATAGATAAGATCACCAAAGGGAAATACAATGTCACTTCAAGCAAAGCTCATTTTTGGAGGACAATTGGCACATATGTGTAACACAATAATGGCAAACTCGGTGCCGAAAAGGTCGTGCAGAAACATTGCACACGCACGCTCATCAGGGTTGCACTCCGGAAAAGCTGAACTTCTGGATTGTAGTGCCCATGCACACCCAACAAGCTGGCCTGCACACATGCGCACACTGGTTTTCACCACTGCCGTGCGCGCAAAGGACAATTGTTGCCTGCGCATGCACGCCAGAACACAAACAGGCAAGCCTGTGCATGCCAGGTCACATGGCTTTATGTGCCACTTTGCGCATGCATGCCACAGGTTCACCATTATGGGTATAGCATTTCAAGGGTGCTTCAGCCCTAAAACCTTGCTTACTCCTGGTCTTATGAATGGGTCATCCCTAATTATAGAATATTTCTTCCTTGGAGAACTAAATGCCTTAAAGTAGCAGAAGATATTTGATTAAGACATTTGAAGAACACATGGGGGATGCAAAAATCTGGAAGCCATGGCTTCGCTTTCTAATTCAATCACGCCCACTTCAGGTTCAAAAAAAGCCCAAAATAAAATCGTTAATTTTTAAATTAATTCTTACAAGGGCTGAAACACCCAGGACTAAAGTTAGCAGCCCTGGGAAACTTTCCATCAATGAAAAAGTCACTCTCCTGAGATTGAGGTTTTTCCGGAAATTAATTTCAGACAGCGAGGCCAGGGGAGAATTCGGAGTCATAACTCTGTCCGTGGGGGGAAAAGCAGGAATTGAGCCCGGTTCAAGCAACAGATCTAAATGGGAAAAAAATCCCAGGCACATCATGTGTGAGCTAGCTAGAGTCTAAAATCTAGGATAGAAGGCGCCCTCGACTTATGACCATAATGGAGCCTGCCCATTGTGGTCAGACGTTGTGATGGTTGTAAAAGGCTATTGGGTGACCAACTTAATTTTATGACTTTTTATGAAAGTCATTAAGCAAACACCATAATCATAAAGTGACTGCCATGTCATTAAGGAAACCCATTGTTTGCTATGTGGCATTATTTTTACAACAATGGGAGGTAAAGGATGATTTTTGGTAAAAATATCATAAATGGTGGTCACAAGACCATGGGACATTGCAAATGGCCTGGGGACCAGATGAGGAAATTCCATGGCCGGGGTGGCTGCTGGATTGATGGCAGACTCTGCCTCATCGCTTCCAGGTCTCTGCTCTCCACGCACTCATCTTTTTGATTATCATATTAATGTACAGTATTATTCTCATTGTGTTCGTTTGTCATTGTTCCTGTCTCTAGAGGGCGGTGCTCATCTCCGTTTCTAAGCTGAAGAGCCAGCGCTGTCCAAAGACGTCTCCGTGGTCATGTGGCCGGCATGACTGAACACCGAAGGTGCACGGAACGCTATTTTAACCTTCCCACCAAAGGTGGCTCCTATTTTTCTACTTGCATTTTTACAGGCTTTCAAACGGCTAGGTTGGCAAAAGCTGGGGCAAGTAACGGCAGCTCACTCCATTACATGGCACTAGGGGTTCGAACCGCCGGCCTTTCTGATCGACAAGCTCAGTGTCTTAGCCCCTGAGCCACCATATCCCCCCTTGTTTGCTTATTGTCCTATTATTTTACTTCTCTTCTATACTGTTTATTTTTCTTTTGATTATTTTAAACCACCTAGAGTAGCTCCATGGCAAGATAGGTGGTAAATAACGTTAACATATAATAATAATAAATAGCCATAATTGCGGGCCGATTACCATGTCCCCCAAGTTCAGTCATGTGATTGTGGGAGGGAGTAGCCGGCCATCAGAACTCCATAACTGGGTTATAAGTACCTTTTCGGGGTCCCATTGTAACTGTATGATCACTAAGCAACTGGTGATAAGTTGAATGCTACTTATATCTAATTCTCTTCAAACTTTGAGATATAGTATGATTTTGAGGGAGAGACAATTGAAGGCAATGACCCACATTGTAAAAAATTATCCTAGAAGTTTCTTGTCCACAGTTTTAATATTACTCCAGGGCCTGGCGTGAATCTTTTAATTTTTATTTATTTATTGTTGAATTTATGTCCTTTCTTTCCGTCTATTCAACACTTGCAACTCTTTATTTTTGGAACTTCTATTTATACATGTGTGCATTTAATATATTAAACTTGCTTATCCATCTTGCCTGGATTTAAAAAAATAATAATTTAGAAATGATGCAGATGTAAAATGCATCACTTTAAATATATATATTCATATCTCTTTACTTAAGGCTACAATTTTTCTGGTACTTTGGACATTTCACAATAATTTTAGGAGAAGGTGTTAGTTTGTATCGTGCTGCTGACGAAAATGAATTTGTCACTTTTGGAAAACAGAAATGCTCTCTCATCAAAACATAAATGTTGCTTGTTGATTTCAGTGGGTTCAAGGAACACCCTACTGACAGTTTTAGTGGCTCATCCAAAAACATTACAAGAGTTCAAAGACGTCAAAATAAAGGTACAGAAAATTCTATTGAATAATTGTACTAATAGCCTAGGCCCTAGACCAGTGGTTCTCAACCTTTCTTCACCACGAATCCCCTTTAAATATGTTTTGTAGCCATGAATTCTGGCCACAGACCTCCCCTCCCAAACATAACTCAACATTTTTTCAAGATTTTGCGGTCCCCCTGTGACATCGAGGCCCCCCCAGGGGTGCATGGACCACAGTTTTGAGAACCACTGGCTTAGATGAATCCAAGATGATCCATTATTTCCAGCGGTGGGTTTCACATTTTGTTACCACTGGTTTGCCGTCCATGCGCCCACTTGTTTAATGTGCACATGCCTGCTTTGCAGGCACTTGCACCCCTTCCACACAGGCACCCGGGGGGAAAAAACCTGTTGTACTCAATAAAAACTTTTAAAACAGGGCACCAAAAGAGAACCTATCAAGATACAACTGAATTTATTTGCTTGGTTCGGAGAGCACATTCCCCCTCCATGAAAATGTACTTTAGAGCTGGCTTGCTACCAGTCCCAAGTTGTTGAATCTGCATATTAGCTTTTATTTTCGGTGTCAGGTTTAACTCTGAAAGATACGAAAATCAGAACAGAGAACGCTGCCTCAGAGAATGAGCGAAGGTTATTTCCTCATCGCTGGATTGTTACTTCTCTCACATTATATACCCTGAACACTGAGTTCAAAATAAAGAGATCCGTGTTTGAAAACTCTGTTTTCTGGAAGACACAAACGCCAAAGGTCTGCCGTGAAGCCTCAGACATATATTTATATACATACCCATCACACAATTCCCTTCTGGAGTAAACAATTGTATGCCTGGCGCCCCAAAGGAGTAAGAAAGAATAAGTCAAAGAAATTAAAGACAAAATAATTAAAAAGTCACAGGGCTAAATCCTGTTCACCCCGATGCCATTCACATGTACTTCTTCCTTCTGTTGCAATTCTTTGCTGCTTCTACTTACAGGCTTTATACTTTTTGTTTAAAATACTCACTTCTCTCTTTTTAAGGATCTTAACCATGCTATTCAGAGGTTGTCCCTTCCTCTGGTCCTTTTGCTTTTCCTTCATTCTTTCAATCCTCCTTCATTCTTTCTATAACAACTCAAGCATAATTTATACTCGTACTCACTATATCCAATCCACATTCATTTAATTGTACACCCTACACTCTCACAGTGAGATGGGCAATTTCTAAATCTGATACATAAATAAAATAAATTCAGCGCCCATTAATTCTTGGTCTCTCTGCTGGTTGTTTTATTATGCGTACTTCTTAAGTATTCCAGTGCCACTGCATTTAATTTAATTTTGATTTCTCCCATTGGGCCCAATTCTTATGTCCATTAAAAAAAAAAAAAGAAGCCGCTTCCTTTTCTATAGAGATTCTGCCTTCATTCAATATACGTTCCTTGCCATGGACCATATAGTTCCCATTACCATTCTAGCAGTATTTGCACACTGAATTTCTTTTCATCTATTTTCCCCATCTTTCAAGGTTTTGATAATAATCTTTAAAGCGCTCCATGGCTCAGGACCTAGTTACTTGCGGGATCGTATTCTGCCCCATACATCCCTGCGACCAATCCGCTCGCACAGAGAGGGCCTCCTCCAGGTGCCGTCCACAAGACAGTGTCGGGGGGCGGCGCCTAGGAGTAGAGCCTTCTCTGTGGCGGGCCCAGCCCTGTGGAATGACCTCCCTCCGGATATTAGGAATACCTCTGACCTCCGCTCCTTTCGTATTAAGCTTAAGACCCACCTATTCCAAGTAGCTGGCCTGGCTCAACTTTGATCTAACCATATCGCTCCTGACGGGGTTTTACTGGGTATTTTAATTATATTTAATTATCTAGGGGTTTTTAAATACTGTATTTTAATTGTTTTATTTATCAGCCGACCTCCTCCTTGTGTATGTCTCGGTATATGTCTCTGTTATATGTTTGTTTTGTCCATATTTATTTCATATGTTTCATTGTACGCCGCCCCGAGTCCTTCGGGAGAGGGTGTGGCTAAGAAATAAATATTGATTATTATTATTATTATTTAAAAAAAAATTAAGATACCTACTGTCCTCGATGTCAAATTAGAAGCACTCTTGTGCTGTTGCAACCATTACTGCGTCTCAGCTTGCCAACAAACTAGGGAGGAGGGAAGAAGGGGGAAATGGAATGTAGACACTAGACATCAAGACAACGAGCCATGGGAACCAAGGACACTCAAGCAGGGGTTTGTCAAACCCCAAAGACATTTTCTCATAACAACGCCATGACATTTAATTGGACAATGTGACCTGCACTAATAGGGGGAGGGGGAACTCTATACTTCGGTTATGTGAATTGCGTGGGAATTAGCTAGAGCTGGTTTCACTTTCATCAGTGCCGAAATGATGTACTCAATAAAGTTTTGCATTCAGAGACTGGATCACCTTGATCGTGCTTGCTTGTTTGGGTTTGTCAGTCAGAACCTTGACACTCAACTTACAACCATTCATCTCGCGAATGTGCAAAGTTATAACGGCACTGAAAAAAGTGACTTATATCCAGGCCTTGTACTTACAACTATCACAGCATCCCCACAGCCATTTGATCAAAATTTGCTTGGCAACTGGCATGTACGTATGACAGTAGTGCTGTCCCAGGATCATATGGTTGCTATTTACAACCTTCCCAGCCGGCTTCTGACATAGAAAGTCAATTGGGGAAGGTGGAGTGACTTTGTGACCATGTATTTGCTCAACAACTGCACTGATTCGCTTAACATCTATGGCAAAAAAGGTCATAAAATCAGGCAACACTCACTAAACCGCCTTGCTTAGCGATGGAATATATGATCCTGGTTGTGGTCGTAAGTTGAGGACTACCTGTACATTAATTCATTTATTTGATCTTGTTTTTCATCATTCCTAAATAACCTGAAAATATTCATTGCATTTTCCCTATCAAAGCACAACTATTTTGATTGTTGATATCATTATTTTCAGGGTGATATAATTTGTGACTTCATACAATCTAACATTTGTTGTAAATATAAATCCTTTATATTCTAGATACAAGCTTGGACCAATCACTCTCTCTCTCTCTCTCAACCCAATCCAAGAGTTGCTTTTATGGGAAAACTAGGAGGAAAGAATATTAGGTGTGTTTCCTTATTTATAAAAATAATAAAGGTGGGATAAAAAAAAAACCTTAAAATGTGTATAATAAACATGTACCCTAGTTTTAAAATTCAGAATTAAAATCTCATGTTGTCTAGGACGTTGCAAAAAGTTTCTCCAATCTTAACATGGCTGCAATCATGAAATAAAATGCACTACTCTGTACCACAGTATTCCAGAAACACAAGGCCTAGAAATATTTGAGGAGTTCTCAATTTTAAAATCTTATGGTGCCAAATTAAACCCAATTATTATTTACATTAATTATCCATTTTAATTTGAAGCTTCGTTACTAGTGTATAACACACAGAGACACAGACTCCAAATCAATTTTAAAATATTTCCCAACTCTTTGCAAAGGACATGAACTACAGAATCTTTATCCTTTCCCAGAAAGGAAAATCAAACAAAATTCACAACATAGTAGCATAAACTGGGCAGGACCGTATCATTTCAGTTACTGAAAAAGGATTTGTAGAGATAGAATATTTTAGAGAGCTAAATGGTGGGAGACTCAGGACTTCTCCATGCAGTGCATACCTAAAACTATGGAACTCACCAACACAAGAGGTACGAACTCGGAACACCTCTAAAAGAAAATTAGAGAAAAATCATGGCTACAAGTTGTTGTGGTCAGAAATTACATCAACTTGGAAGCCAAGAATATTTCTCCTCCCAATTCCTAGTTAAGGAATTATGGCTTCACAAAATTACCATGCTAGGCCAGAATGCAAGACCTACCTACCTTCCTTCCTTCCTTCCTTCCTTCCTTCCTTCCTTCCTTCCTTCCTTCCTTCCTTTTATATTTCAAATATCTGAATCACCTACCTGCCTTAAAGAGGGATTCTGGCTGATGCGTATGAAAATTAAAATGTTAATAATTCAAATTTTAGAATTGTTTTTTTAAAAAAACTATAAAAGTTTTTAAAGAGGCAAGAATAATTAAACCCTGTTTAAATTATGTGACAAAGTAAAGGGAGGACTCTTATGGCACCAACCAACACCGTGTGATCCTTTGGGTGCCCCATGCGAAGCCGCAGAGCCATGTTTTAACTCTCTTTCGGAAGGCTACGAGAGTGGGGGCCTGCCTCACCTCTGGGGGGAAATTATTCAGCCGAAAACGATTTCTTCCTAGACCCCTGCTATATAGATCAGTGCTTCCCAAAGCTGGATAAATTACCCAAAATTGGGGGAAAGTATTTTTTTTTCTTTGAGTAACGACCTATGAACAAATCAGGCATCACAGCACAGATATTTACACTGACTTTAAAATTGCCACGTGTACTAAACATAAATTCAAACTTCTGCAAAAGTATTCCTGTGAAGATGAAAATTGATGAACGCATCGAAGATAATTTGTTAAAGTGACATAAAGATCATCCCATGATATTATTTTCATCATGCTGGTAGTCCTTGAATTATAACCATTCCTTCGGTGACCATCCGAAAATTACAACCGTGTTGAAAAAAAGGGGACTTACGAAGTTCGCTACGAGTTCCTAATAAGCGGTTTTGTGTAATAAAGAAAAACATTGGGTAAGTAACTGGTATAGGTTTTGGGTTGGATCCAGTAAAAGATCTTCTTGATCTAAATATGTCATTGCCTGATGGGTTCCATGTGTCTTGCCCAGAACGAAGAATTTAAGCCATGCTTGTTTAACTAGGAACAATTTGACCCAAACATGAGAAACTAGGGTAAGAATTATACTTATAAAATTTAATAATTAAGCCCTCACTTCCCCTTCTAAGATATGGAGGCTGGTTATATAGTTATTGAAAATTAGATCCCGAATAAAGAACTCCCTTCAAGAAGATACCAATAATGGTGGTAATAATATTATAATTGCAACGGAAACAATATGTTATATTTCAAGGGTACGAAGGTCACAGTGCTTATAATTGAGGGAATATGGTTAGATTTTTGTAAAAATTATGAATTATATTGTTGATCATCAATAGATATGTTACTAAGACTCTTAAATATACAGTGTAATTTGCACCCAGGAAATCTAATTGAATTTGGCATGAGACTTTAAAAACAAGACGGTGCTGTCTATTGCTCAAAATAACGTCATATATCATAAACTTTCTTTAATGAACAAGTACAGTTAATTTGTATTAAACTATTATTCCACACTACAACTAATGGGGCTGCTATCACTGTTCATTTGCTTATTTATTAAATGTGTAACTATCACAACTGTTACATTATTAGGGGACTCTGCTCTAAAACCAAATTGTAGACACAACTTTTTGATTGTGTTTAGCAAAATGCTGGCCTTTATTTTTGCATATATATATTTCTGCTTTTTATTGCATTATAAGCCACCCAGAGTCATTTCGAATAGTGAGATGGGCGGCATATAAATGTTATAAATAAATATCAAACTTCTAGCATTCCCAATTTTTTGTTCCCCTGCCCCTCATATTCCTTTTTTGGACCAATAAATTTCCCAGACACTGATTACCATAGCTATCTATCTATCTATCTATCTATCATCTATCATCTATCTATCTATCTATCTATCTATCTATCTATCTATCATCTATCTATCTATCTATCTATCTATCTATCTATCTATCATCTATCCATCCATCCATCCATCCATCCATCCATCCATCCATCCATCCATCCATCCATCCATCCATCCATCCATCCATCTATCTATCTATCTATCTATCTATCCCCTGTAGACTTGCTTTGCGGTCAGAAGTTGGCCTTTTGCTAGTGAATAAAAATAAATTTTCCTGCATCATTTTAATAAGATTCCCTCCTGAAGATTTATTTGAAGGGTCCCGTCCAAAAATAAATTCCCTGTTTGCATCAGATCCTAAACAAGACGTTTATTTGTAAAGATGCTGCTGAAACAATCTGTAATATTTGACAGGCGTTTGAGTTTGGAAGGGTTTTTTTTTTGACAGCATTCTCTAAGTTTAAGTGTTTATCCTCTCTCTCTCTCTCTCTGTTGCTATTTTTACCTTTCGGTAAGTCATAAACCGTTATCCAGTTTTTGGATCCCTTCGGTTTTTTCCCACGGTGATGAACTGGTCGCTGACCAAAAGCAGAGTAAGTAATCCACTTCTTTTACCACTTCACACTATTTAGAAAATTGAGGAGGGGGGGGGAAGCAATGATAGGGAGGGGAACTTCTAGCTTTCAAACCCCCTTTCTCCCCTAAAGCAAATCCCCCTAATTTGCCCCCCTCTTAATTCTTTACGGATTAGGCTCACGGATGGTTTACCTTTTGCACACCTGCGCTCAGGTGAGTTGCTGCTCGCGCTTCCCGCACCAAACTCCCTCCTTCAGCAGCCAACGCTCTGCCCAAACCTCGTCGCCAGTGCCGGAGAAGCTTCTCTTTTGACAAACAGCATTGCGTTTAATTGCAAAGCGCGAAGAGAAACGAAACAAAAATATTATATATATATATATATATATTTGCAAAGCGCATGAAAGCTCCCCGCCTGGGCAATTTCGCGCCGGACTTTGCGTGAAACAGTTCGACCCGGACTGGAAAGGATGCTCTTTTGCATTAGAGGCCCCGCCTACTCCTTCCTCATTGGCTCTGCCGCGACGGGTAATTTGCATTAATGGATTACATTGAGGAAATTAAGTGAGCTATACAGACTTTACGGACCGCCCCAAACCGGATGGCTTCTAGCCCCGCCCACAACGTGGGCTTTTTTTTTTTAAAGGAAAAGACGTTTGTGATCGGTTTGAAGCCTGGAGTTTCATTCTCACGTGCACACACGTGTCGGGAATGAGGTGTTTCTAAAAGCTCTTTGATTAAAAGCAGCTTAAGCACGGCACAGTCTAAAGGTTAACATTTTATCTTGCATTGGAAGCAGCTGTAAGGAAAAAATTGTGATAAAAATTTCTAATGTAATGGAAGAGTACAATAATAATCCCTCGTGTGTTATGGTGTTTATTTCATTAGATGAGTGCAGTGTCATTAAATCCGTAGCAATTGAATTCTGGTATTGGCCAGTGATTGAATTAGGTGTGACTGGTGGGTGTATACTTTTTATCTGTGCAACAGCCCTGTGAGATAGGTTAGGCCAGTGGTGGGCAACCTTTTTTTTCAACTGAGCCAAATCTCGCCAAAACCACAATTGAAATTTATTTGTAGAGCCGCATTTTTAAAACCGAAAATACATAGGATGGTACACTGTTTTTAGTTTCAATAAGTTTTTATTGAGAATATTCTGCATGCAAGTACCACATAGGTCGGGAGGATACAAATAACACAACTAATAAAACAAAAACTTTAGAACGATATTATTTATCGATAATGTTAAATTCCGTAAAATTTGCCTTACAATGTAGAGAAAATTACATCCTGACAATGACTGACAAAGTCACAACCACTAATGTGAACACTGGCCTTGCATTTCCTTGGATAGTTTGAGTAAGTCAGGTTTGTATGTTGTTGTTTTTAATTTCATCTCTCTCTCCCACTTTCTTTTTTTCTTTTTCTTTCTCTCTCTCTCTCTCTGGCTCTTTGTCTCTCTCTCCCTCCCTCCCTCCCTCTCTGTCTCCCTCTGTCATTTTCTCTGGGTGTCTATCTGTCTGTCTCTCTCTCTGTATCTCTGTCTCTCTCTCCTCCTTCCCCCATCTCTGTCACTCTGTGTGTGTGTGTCTGTCTCTGTCTCTCCCTCTATCTCTCTCCCCTCCCTTCCTCACTCTCTGTCACTCTGTTTATGTGGGTGTGTCTGTCTCTCACTCATTCACTTAATCACTCACTCTGTGTGTGTGTCTCTCTCTCTGTCTATCTTCCTCTCCCTCCCTCTCACTCTCTGTCTCTGTGTGTGTGTGTGTGTCTGTCAGTCTCTCTCTGATCCCCTCCCTCACTCCCTCTCTCTGTTCCTCTCTCTGTCTGTCTGTCTCACTCACACACACACACACACTGTGGTCAACAAGGCGTTTTGCCTTGGGGGGCTCCTCAGAACTTCCCAAGACTTCGGAGGGAAGTTTACAGCCCTCCCTCGGAACGCTTCGGAGGGAAGCTTCTGCAAAGGCGAGTGACAACAAGTCTCCCAGGCTTTAATTTGCCGAGCTGTGCGCACGCGCCTGTTTTCCACGGCGTGGAGCAGCGGCGAGCGATGATTCCAGGGGCCATCCGGGAAGATGAGGAACGCGAGGGGGGACCCTGCCCCCCCCACTGATGGCCCCCGGAATCATCGCTCGCCGCCCAGAATCTCGCTGCTGCTCCACGCCGTGGAAAACAGGTGCGCGCGTACAGCTCGGCAAATTACAGCCTGGGAGACTTGTCATGCCCGGTCTTTTGCAGAAGCTTCCCTCCAAAGCCCGAGAGGAGGGAGGGAAGCAGGCGCCCGGCACACAGAAGAGCCGCATTAAAATGTGCAAAGAGCCGCATTTGGCTCGCGAGCCGCGGCTTGCCGACCACTGGGTTAGGCTAATAATAACTGATAATCATGGTTCTGTAAATTAATAGTAGTAACTATGAGAGGGATCTTGGAGTCCTAGTGGACAACTATTTAAATAGGAGACAGCAGCTGCCAAAAAAGCCAACACAGTTCTAGGCTGCATCAACAGAGGGATAGAATCAAGATCACATGAAGTGTTAATACCACTTTATAAGGCCTTGGTAAGGCCACACTTGAAATACCTTGCATCCAGTTTTGGTCCCCATGGTGTAAAAAAGATGTGGAGACTCTAGAAAGAGTGCAGAGAGGAGCAGCAATGATGATTAGGGGACTGGAGGCTAAAACATATGAAGAACGGTTGCAAGAACTGGGTATGTCTAGTTTAATAGAAAGAAGGACTAGGGGAGACCTGATAGCAATCTTCCAATATCTCAGGGGCTGCCACAAAGAAGAGGGAGTCAAGCTATTCTCCAAAGCACCCCTAAGACAAGACAAGAAGCAATGGGTGGAAACTAATCAAGGAGAGAAGCAACTTAGAACTAAGGAGAAATTTCCTGACAGTTAGAACAATTAATCAATGGAACAACTGGCCTCCAGAAGTTGTGAATGCTCCAACACTGGAAGTTTTTAAGAAGATGTTGGATAACCATTTGTCTGAAGTGGTGTTGGGTTTCCTGCTTAAGCAGGGGGTTTGACTAGATGACCTTCCAACTCTGTTATACTATATTCTATAATCCAGTTTTGGGTTTGTGTGTGGAAGCAGCTATAAACTGTCAAATCCCACTTTTAGCAGGTTGTGTGAACCAAGCCATCATGAACTATCCCAAGTGGAGGAGCAGCTGAACCCAGTTTTCTCCAAAGGTCTTATGAATCTCTGTCCCAGAGATGATCTATGACTTTTCAGAGCATCAACTTATTCCAACAATTTCTGGTGAGTCATTTTTTTTCAGAAACACTTTACTAAAATCTCTGTTAGAATAAAGGTATTTATTTGCTAGATTTATATCACATTCAGGACAGTGGTGGGTTGCAATTCATTTTACTATCGATTTGCTCTTGCGTGTTTGCGCAACGCTTCTGCATAGAAGCGTCCGGGCAGGTGGGTGGAGCCTCCCGCTGCTATCACTACCGGTTCGCCCAATCCGGGGCAAACCGGTAGCAACCCACCTCTGATTCAGGAGCTCAAAGTGGCAAACAGCGAATTCTTCTCTTATTTGCTTGTTTGTTTGTAATTTTTATAAATAACTCAAGGCCTCAAAAATACCTAATACACCTTCATCCTCCTATTTTCCCCACAACCCTATGAGGCTAAGAGAGAGTAATTCGCCCAAAGTCACCCAGCTGGCTTTCACGCCTAAGACAGAACTAGAACTCACAGTCTCCCAGTTCTAGCCTGGTATCTTAACCATTACACTAAACTGGTTGTATTTTTCCTCATAATAGCCCTGTAAGGTACAGTAGGTTGGACAAAGGGTCCCAAAGCCACTCTTGAGGCTTTCATGAGACAAGAGTGACAGGGTAGAATTATATTTGCACAATGTGGTAAGCTTGTGTGGTCTGAAGTTACTTTTTGTGGTTGATTATGTTGTCTCACTGGAGAAGAGCCTAATGCTGGGAACGATGGAGGGCAAAAGAAGAAGGGGACGACAATTTAAAGATGCTTGCTCCTGGGGAGGAAAACTATGGCAAATCTAGACAACATATTAAAAAGCTGAGACATCCCCCTGCCAACAAAAGTGTGTATAGTTAAGGCTATGTTTTTCCCAGTTGCAATGAAAGTTTGGACCATAAGAAAGGCTGAGCGCCAAAGAATGGAGGCCTTTGAACTCTGGTGCTGGAGAAGACTCCTGCGAGTCCCTTGGACTGCAAGGCGATCCAACCGGTCAGTCCTAGAGGACACCAACCCTGATTGCTCTTTAGAAGGCCAGATCCTGAAGAGGAAACTCAAATACTTTGGCCACCTAATGAGAAGGGAGGACTCGCTGGAGAAGAGCCTCATGCTGGGAACGATTGAGGGCAAAAGAAGAAGGGGACGGGAGAGAATGAGGTGGCTGGATGGAGTCACCGAAGCAGTAGGCGTGAGCTTAAATGGACTCCAGAGGATGGCAGAGGACAGGAAGGCCTGGAGGAACGTTGTCCATGGGGTCGTGACCGCAGGATTAACGCCTGCTTTAGCACCCAGTACAAACGCAGGAAATGGATTAATTCACTAATCTGTACAGGTGATCCTCAAGTTACGACCACAATTGAGCCCAAAATTTATGTTGTTAAGTGAGCTTGCCCCATTTTGCAGCTTTTCTTGCCACAGTTGTTAAGTGAATCATTGCATTTGTTAAGTTAGTAACACGGTTGTTAAGTGAATCGTGTTTCCCCATTGACTTTGCTTGTCAGAAGGTTGCAAAAGGGATCACATGACCCTGCATCCGTCATAAATATGAACCAGTTGCCAAGCATCTGAATTTTGATCATGCGACCATGGGGATGAGTCATAAGTGTGAAAAATGGTCATCAGTCACTTTTTCAGTGCTGCTGTAACTTTGAATGGTCACTAAATGAATGGTTGTAAGTCGAGGACTACCTGTCTTTTGCTGGATGGCATCCATTATGCATTGGAAGACAGAGAAATGTTAAAGATACTTAGATCTTGGGGAAAATGTTTAAAAGGAAAATAAACTTTTAAAAATCCAGCTTTGAAAGTACAGGTAGTTGTCAATTTTACAACCATTGGTTTACTGACTCTTCAAAGTTACGATAAACTGATTTTACGACCAGTCCTTGGACTCACTGTCATCATGGGGAAAAAAAAATGTAAAAGGAAAAAGGCGAGAGCTGAGGTCAGGCTGAGCTAGTTGCTGCCTCACCGTGGATGACTCTGCTTAACTGTTTAAAAAAGCCTCTAAAAAAGCGCCCTCTACTATGAGGCAGAAGAACTGCATGCCTCATCTAGTCTGACTTTAGGCGTTTTATGATCACTCGAGCAGAGTTAAGCAAGGGTTAAAAGCCTAAAAATTCCTGACCTAGGTGAGGCACACAGTTCTCCTGCCTCATAGTAGGAGGTGCTTGTTTGGGCGGGGTTTCTTCAGAGGACCCGAGGCAAGAGCAGAGTTGAAATCCTCTCTGAAACAGCTGGAAAAGATGCGTGTGGGTCGGAGGGAGGGGAAAGAATTCAAACTTCAAACTTCAAAGTGTAGTTTGATTGCAGGCAGAGCTATGTTGCCTTTTCAAACCTGTAACCAGTGAAACTGGGCTGGATCCTTCCGGGGCTGGGGGAAAGTGTGTGTAGTCCAATCCAACTTGTGTGTGTGTGTGTGTGTGTTTGAGAGAGGGGGGAGAGAGGGAGGAAGGAGGGAAAGGGAGAAGAAAAAGAAACAAGGAATCTTCTTTCGCAAAGGAGAAAAACAAATGCTGTCGCTTTAAATCGGAACTGAGCATGCCTGGCTGTGGAATTCTGGGCGTTGAAGTCCACAAGTCTAAAAAAATTTGAAACCCACCACTGGGTCAGTGCCTCACCAGCCATAAACCTCACCGCACATCACTGCTTTCAACCAGTATAGGTATACGATGGTTGCAGAGTCTCAGGGTCACGTGATGCCATTTGCGATCTCTGTAACAAACTTCCAACAAGCAATGTCAATGGGGGAAGCCAGTTTCGCTTAATGACTGCGTGCTGCACTTAACCATCACAGTGATTTGCTTAATGACCATGGCAAAGAAGGTTGTAAAATTGGGCACAGTTTACTTAATAACTGCCTTGCTTAGCAATAGAAGTTCCAGTCCAGATTGCGGTCATCAATCGAGGATTACCTGTAATAATTTTAAAGAACTTGAACACGTACAGATATCATACAATGTTGGGTATTTATATGGGGCAGGAACAGAATATCCTGGAAAAGGACATTTTTTGATGCTAGGCATGCTGAAAAAAACCCAAAATCCAATTCTAATTAATGTTACCAATTTTTTTAAAAAAGTATGTTCAGAGGTTTGTGAGTGCAGCAGTCTCATTGGGGTGTTTTCTGTCCAATTGTGCTTTATTTTATCTCATTTTTAATGTAAACTTGCTAAAGCCTTTTACATTACATTAAACAATCTTGGGCGGTTTAGTTTGCCATCGGTTATTTGAGTTATTTTTCTTTTAATTCTTCATTTGCTGTAAACTACATTGAAAATAACTGATTACAGCCGGGTATACATTCAAGGGTCACACTATCTGTATACAGCCCTTTAAACAGCCATAATTTACAGTACAGGACCGTGATGGCGAACCTTTGGCATGCATGCCACAGGGGCGCACGCAGAGCCCTCTCTGTGGGCACGTGAGCTGTCGCCCAGCTCAACTCCACCGCGCATGCGTGTGCACCTCCCACGGGCCAACTGATTTTTGGGTCTCTGCCATGCATGCGGGAGATGCATATGCGTGCACGGGGGCGGGGCTGCACATGCTTGAGGACAGGGGAAGCACTGTGGGTGTGGCATTCCCCCCTCCCATGCTCCGATTTTGGTCCAAGGAGGATTCAGTATGCCAGGTTAAGTGCAGGGCCCACACGGAGGCTCTGGGAGGGCATAAAACGGGCCTCCCAAAAGTCCAGAAAAAGGCCTTTTTCCAGCCTCCGGAGAGCCTCCAGAGCCTCGGGAGGCTGTTTTCGCCCTCCCAGAGACTCAAGGAAAGCCTCCAAAACCTGGGGAGGGTGATAACGCAACCCCCCCCCCCCCGGTGTTGCAGGACACTGAGTACGCCGCACAGGGGGGGTCACGCACATATGCAGGGAGGGGAGGTCGTGCACATGCGCAGAGGGGAGGGGCGCATTGTATTATGGGTGTGGGCACACACACGTGCTATCACGCATGTGTGCACGATTTCGGCACGTGAAGACAGAAAGGTTAGCCACCACTGGTATAGGACATACAACTACAAATATGTATTTAAATATCTCGGTAAAATCAGTGGGGGTAAAATTGCTGGATTATCGATGGTGTTTCAGAAATGCTGAGTTTTCTCTTGGTTTACTGTTCTATTACTAATGACCCTGGCTGATTCCAAGAAAACACCGCCCTAATCCGCTATTTCTAAAACCTGGCAACTTTTAAGACATGTGGACTTCTGGGAGTTAAATACTGGATGTTGAAATCTGTATGTCTTAAAAGTTGTCATGTTTCAGAAACGCTGCCCTAATCCAACAATACCAGCTGCTCCGTTTTCAATACAGGTCATCCTTGATTTACAACTATAATGGACCCCAGAATTTCAGCCGTAAGTCATGACAGCTGTAAATTGGGGCACCCATTGTTGTGGCCTATCAGCAGCCTGCGAGGAGGTTGGGGAGGAACCTGGGCCAGTCCTGGAGTCTGGGGAAGGCTCTGATGAGGGCTCTGTGTCGGAGGAAGAGATGGGGCCAGGGCCGTCTGACAGTTAGCTGCCTTCGGAGTCAGACATTAGTGAGGCAGACGAACAGCTGGAGACTGTTCCCAGTGTGCGCATGCACAGAGTTGCCAGACGAAGGGAACAGTTAAGGAACAGGGGTCGACTTGGGAGTAAGGCCACAAGTGGACAATGAATGGCCCCTTCTAGAGGAAATAAAAGAGGAGCGAAAGGGGAGTGGAGTTTGCAGGAGACAAGTAGTTTGCTTAATTGGTCCGTGACACACGGAGACTCCTTGCCAAGTTTTGCAGATATCGGCCTGGCAGCTCTCCAAGCCAGATAAGGTCTGTGACTGTAAATCCTCCCTTGAAAGACTTTGCTGGATGTGAATGAGAATTCACTGTAAATTAATAAAAGGGATTTTGTCGGGACAAGGAGTTTGCTTCATGCTCTTGAGAAGCCTCGGTCAGAACAACCATGTGACCAGATGTGATTTTATGACTTTTTTGTTTGTTAAGCAAACATGGTAGTCCTTAAGTAAATCCATGTATCCCTATGGGTGTTTTTTCATTACAATCAGCCAAAAGGCCAGAAATTGGCGAAAAATGTTGTAAATTTCAGTCATGTGGCCATAGCATGCTGCAACCAGCTCTAAAAGTTAGCTGGTTGCCAAGCACCCAAAATGCAGTCATGTGACCATAAGATATGTACAATTGTCTGAAGTCTGGAACCAGGTCGTAAGTGGTTTTTGGAAGGTCTGTCATAACCTTGAACAGTCGCTAAATGACCAGTTGTTAAAGAAGAACTACTGATCATACTTGATTGACATTGGACCACAACTGAGGTCAACATTTCCATTGATAAGGTGGTTAAGTGAATTTTGCCCCATGTTATGACCTTTCTCGCCACAGTTGCTAAGTGAATCACTACAGTTGTAAAGTTAATAACACGGTTGTTAAGTGAATCTGGCTTCCCCATTGACTTTGTCAGAAAGTCTCAAAAGATGATCACGTGACCCCAGGACACTGCGACCGTCATAAATACATGCCCGTGGCCAAACATCCAAATTTTGATCATGTGACCATGGGGATACTGCAAAGGTCGTAATTGTGAAAAATGGTCATAAGCAGTGGTGGGTTTCAAATTTTTTAGAACCTCTTCTGTAGGTGTGGCCTGCTTTGTGGGCGTGGCTTGCTGGCCATGTGACTGGGTGGGCGTGGCCAACTTGTAAAATGGGGTGAAACTCACGACGCTCTTGCTTAGCGACCAAAATGTTGGCTCAGGAACTCTGGCATTTGAAGCACGCAAGTCTTAAAGCTGTCAAGTTACAAAACCCTTGCACGCATAACCCTTTAGAAAAAGAAAAACCCAGGGGTGTTCAAACTTGACAGCTTTAAGACTTGTGGACTTCAACTCCCAGAATTCCTCCTCCAGTCATGTTGGCTCAGGAACTCTGCCATTGAAGTGTGCAAGTCCTAAAGCTGTCAAGTTACAAGACCCTTGCACCCCTAACCCTTTAGAAAAAAAAACCCCAGGGGTGTTCAAACTTGACAGCTTTAAGACTTGTGGACTTCAACTCCCAGAATTCCTCCTCTCGCTCTTCATCTTGATGATGTACGGATGGGCAGGGGCAGGGAGCTAGAACCGGTTCTAAACGGCACTGTAGATTTGTGGAACCTCTTCTATAGAAGAGGTTAGAACTGGCAGCAACCCACCCCTGGTCATAAGTCATTTTTAGTAGCATTGTAACTGCGAATGGTCACTAGAATAGAATAGAATAGAATAGAATAGAATAGAATAGAATAGAATAGAATAGTTGGAAGGGACCTTGGAGGTCTTTTAGTCCAATCCCCTGCTTAGGCAGGAAACCCTACACCACTTCAGACAAATGGTTATCTAACATAAATGGTTACAAATGGTTATCCAACATCAACATAAGTTAAAAACTTCCAGTGTTGGAGCATTAACAACTTCTGGAGGCAAGTTGTTCCACTGATTAATTGTTCTGTCAGGAAATTTCTGACTCCGTTGTTACATCGTCTATCCCCCACAGCTCCAAACTTAAACTGTGTTCTGTGGACCACACCCCATTCCTAAGAGGTCCTTAAAGGGCGCATGCATAAGCGCACCAACACGCCTACCGTCCCTATCCTACTGCCCCCATTTATTTGCATTCATTTCTTTCATTCATGTCCATGTCTATAGTTATACCTGCTATCTTGTACATGTTTGACAAACTAATAAATGCAAATATATATGTGGTACATAACGGGCTGAATTTATATTAGCCGGACTAAAAAGTGGCTGTGTTATTTGCTGTTCAAGGTATGCTGAGGAACCCCAGGCAATGGCTTAGAAGGTTGTGCGAATCGGGCCATTGTATCAAGCGACAAGAGTGCGTCTCCGTTTGTACATTTCCAATTGATTAACCAGACTTCTTCAGAGTTTCCTCTTACGAGTTGTAAGTTTTTGCAGCTTGTCCGAATGAATAACAGCAAGGAGGTGTTTTCTCTCCTTTCCACTTTTGATCACAGCCACGCACGGACGCCTGCTCTCCCTGATAGATTCCTGAGTGGCTGACGGATCCACTATCCTTGGAGAGCAAGAGAGCTAGATTCCCTGGAGAAAAATGTGTGTTTACAAGAGCTGGAAAGGAAACTGATGCAACCACCAGCCTCCGGTTACATGTGAGCTGATGGCAGAGCACCAGAAGGGCTATGAGAGTCTAGCAGAGGTCAGGCCACCCTCCGCTCTCTTGACCCCACCAGGTAAGATAAGAAGCCCTAAGCCGCTTCTCCTGTTCCTATGTTCAGCAAAATCCAGGATTTCCTGATATAGGGATAAAATCAAGGAATTTGTTCTGGTTATGGAACCAAGTTTTTTTTTTATTTTTATGAGTGACCTCAAATATGAAAATACAACCCTTATTTTTCCCAACCGCTTGCTGGAGGACACCAGGATTTAAAATTTGGACTGAATCCAGAGAAACCCAAGTTTAAACCCTCAAAAAAGCGCATTGAGCTTTTAATCTAAATAGCCATTGGTTCTATGTATAAAATAGCTTTACACCATGTTGTTGTTGTTAGTTGCAAAGTCATGTCTGACCCATCGCGACCCCATGGACAACGTTCTTCCAGGCCTTCCTGTCCTCTACCATCCTCTGGAGTCCATTTAAGTTCACATCTACTGCTTCATTGACTCCATCCAGCCACCTCATTCTCTGTCGTCCCCTTGTTCTTCTTTTGCCTTCCATCTTTCCCAGCATTAGGCTCTTCTCCAGTGAGTCCTTCCTTCTCATTAAGTGGACAAAGTGTTTGAGTTTCATCTTCAGGATCTGGGCTTCTAAAGAGCAGTCAGGGTTGATCTCCTCTAGGACTGACCAGTTGGATCACCTTGCAGTCCAAGGGACTCGCAGGAGTCTTCTCCAGCACCATAGTTCAAAGGCCTCCATTCTTTGGCGCTCAGCCTTTCTTATGGTCCAACCTTCACAGACTTATCTTTGCAACTGGGAAAACCATAGCCTTAACTATACGCACTTTTGTTGGCAGGGTGAAGTCTCTGCTTTTTAGTATGCTGTCTAGATTTGCGATTGCTTTCCTCCCCAGAAGCAAGTGTCTTTTAATTTCTTGGCTACAGTCCCCATCTGCGGTGATGTTGGAGACCAGGAAAATAAAATCTATCCCTACCCACATTTCTTCCCAAACTATTTGCCAGGAATTGAGAGGGCCGGATGCCATTATCTTAGTTTTCTTAATGTTGAGTTTCAAGCCAACTTTTGCACTCTCCTCCTTCACCCGCATCAAAGAGGCTCTTTAGTTCTCTTGTATGTATGGAACCATAAACCATAAACCTTCACCAAGACTGCCTCAGAACCGCTTTTTAAAGTTGTCAAATTTCTATTTGTGTCATCAGTGATAACATTTACCCACCCTGCCTTTTTATTCATCCATCCATCCATCCATCCATCCATCCATCCATCCATCCATCCATCCATCCATCCATCCATCCATCCATCTAGTTATCCAGCAGCCGAGAGAAAAAACAACCACAAAAAATTACCAATAGAAATATAACACAAATATTTCAATAAAACTAATTCATAGGGCGATAATGATCAACAGGGTGGGATGAGTGACACAAACTGGGTCGCGCAAACTGACACTCCTTAATGGACAGATCCTATGACAGTGATGGCGAACCTATGGCACACGTTTGTCAGGGCCATTTGTCAGGGCACGCAAGGCATTGCCCTGTCAGCTGGCCAGTGTGCTTGCACGCACTGGCCAGCTGAGTTCACCCTTTTTTAAAGCCATTTTTCGCCCTCCCCAGGCTCCAGAGGCTTTATAGGAGCCTATGGAGGGCTAAAAGAGCCCCCCCTCGAGGCCCTCCAGAGGCTTCATGAGCTTCTCTGAAGCCTCCAGAGCGCAAAAAACTGCCCCTACGGGCAAACCGGAAGTTCGGAAACGGACTTCCGGTTTGCTCGAAGGGTCATTTTGACTGCTCCGGAGGCTTCAGGGAAGCCTCTTGAAGGTCCCTGAAGCCTCCAGAGGGCTTCTGGGGGGGGGGGAGGCTGTTTTCGCCCTCCTCATGCTCCTATAAAGCCTCTGGAGCCTGGGGAGGGCAAAAAAAGCATGCAAAACTGGGGGGGGCGCCTATAGTGCACGCATGCGCACTGGGGGGATCGCGCATTGCATTATGGGTGCGGCACGCCTCCACACGACCCCCCTGCGCTCCCCCCACTTATGGCATGCGAGCCAAAAAAGGTTTGCCATCGCTGTCCTATGACATCCCTCCTCTGTTGGATCTGATGGGGCAGTTAGACGGGATCAAGGAGTGATGGCCCTGGTCCCCATGCTTTTTTCAAGTGTCTTCTCCTTTTCTTAGGGATGTGCCTCCAGAGGTTGCGGGTGCTTCAACAGTGCAGGTTTTTAAGAAGAGATTAGACAACTATTTGTTTGAAATGGTATAGAACAGGGGTGTCAAACTCAAGACCCGGAGGCTGGATCCGGCCCAATGGGTACCGTATTTTTCAGAGTATAAGATCTTTTTCCTTCAAAAAAGAGGCTGAAAATCTGGGTGCATCTTATACACTGAATACAGCATTTTTTTGACTCCTGAAACCCCGCCCCTTCACCAAAATGGCCATGCATAGCTTGTAGGAGGCTTTCAGAGAGCTCCTGGAAGCTGGGGAGGGCAGAAATGGGGAAAAAACTAGCTGTTTTTTGCTCAATTTTGCCTCTCCAGCTCCCAGGAGCACTCTATAAGCTTCCTAATGCCCCCCCCCCCTTTTTTTCTGACAAAAAATGGGCCCGTTTTTGCAAAAACGGGCCGTTTTTTGCTCATTCCCCCCCCCGCAGGAACACTCTACAAGCCTCCTAAGGGCTATTCATGCCCCCCTTTTTTTTTACATAAACGGGCCCGTTTTCGTGAAAAAAAGAGGTGGTTTTGGGGAGGTTTGCAGAGTGCAAAAACTTTTTTTTTAAATTTGCCTCTTCAAATCCTTGCTCCATCTTATACTCCGGTGTGTCTTATACGCCAAAAAATATGGTACTTAGACCTCGCCCACGGGGCCGCCCTGGAAACAGCAAAAGACAGCCCGCAGTGGGCTGCATGTGGCCCTCCTGAGCTCCATTTTTGCTGGCAGAGGGTTGCAAGAGGTCATCGCAGCCCAAAACAGAGCTCGGAAGCCTGTTTTTGTGGGCGGAACACTTGGGCCTCCATAGGTGCCCCTGACACGAGTGACGTCGAGCTAGTCACGCTCACCCTGCCCCCCCCCTCCCCTGTGGCAAACACAACCCTGATGTGGCCATCAATGAAATTGAGTTTGACACCCCGCTCCCCCGCCTTAAGGCAATGACCCTTTTGGGCACCAAAGACCACTTCTGTGGAGAAGGGTTTTTTTCATGGTCCGGAGATGGCATGGATTTGCGTGATGCCTCCATCCTGTGGATGGGGCTTTACTTGTTTGCGTGGCCCACTTCTTGGTATGTTGTGGATCTGTGCCAGTCCACAGACCAGGGATGGGGACCCCTGGTTATAAAGCGAGAGCGACCTGTTTTAGGGTAAACTGTTATGTCCAAATTCTCTAAGCCAGTGTTTCTCAATCTTGGCAACTTTAAGATGTGTGTACGTCAACTTCAATTGGGACGTGGTGGCTCAGTGACTAAGACGCTGAGTTTGTCAATCAGAAGGTCAGCAGTTCGGTGGTTTGAATCCCTAGTGCCGCGTAACAGAGTGAGCTCCCGTTACATGTCTCAGCTTCTGCCAACCTAGCAGTTCGAAAGCACATGAAAATGCAAGTCAAAAAATAGAGACCACCTTTGGTGGGAAGGTAACAGCGTTCTGTGTGCGTTCAGCATTTAGTCATGCTGACCACATGACCACGGAGACATCTTCAGACAGCGCTGGCTCTTCGGCTTTGAAACGGAGATGAGCACTGTCCCCTAGAGTCGGGAACAACTAGCACATATGTGCGAGGGGAACCTTTACTTTTACCTTTACTTCAACTCCCAAAATTCGCCAGCGAGTACGGCTGGTTGGGGAATCCTGGGAGTTGAAATACACGCGTCTTAAAAGTTGATAAGTGTTTCTCAACACTTATCTGAACTATAGCTTCATGATTATCCAGTCCCAGCTAATATCCTGAAATGGCTTCCTCTAGTGGTGAATGGCATGTGGCATAACATATTGTAAAAAACACCCTGCCAATTACTCCCCTGACTGGTACTGTAGGATGTAGAATCCCCAGGAGACCGATTGGTATGAAGAGCCCAGACAGAATCATGTGCCAAAGACAACTATGTTTTTTTTCAGAATTAGCTTCTCAATTTCCCCGGGGTGGAAGAAACCCAGCTTCTACCACCAACGCAAGAGACAGAATGGGCATCCATGGGCGCTGTCGTGTTGATGGAAGGGTCTGGTTTTCTTCCTGTGCTGGGGGGGAAGACGGTTATTGGAAAGGGCAAAGCTGGGGACCAACCGGATAGTGGACTATTCAGGCCTGAGGATATCCACATTCGAAAAGAGGATGCAGACTGATGTATTTTGGCCCGGCTGAATTGTTGCAAATTTAGGAATACGGTGATATAATTAAAGTGGAAATGCAGGGCGGTAATCTCACCCCAGTGGGAAAAAGTGTTTCTGAATCGGCTTTATGCCTGCTTTTGAATGCCTTCCCAGGGACCGAGCATCGGAATTCCCAGTGCTTGCTTTGTTAAGCCGAATATTTCCCATTTCATCATCCCCTGAGTAATCAGAAACCCCAACTATAAATACAGGATTAACTGTCTGTTTCTAAATTGAATGGATGTTTTCTTGCCAGTTAACCTTACCAAGCATTGAAGAAAAACATAAATGCTGATTACAAAATTTCCCTGTGCAAAATTGAAGACTTCCTCTCCTATTGGAGACCTGTCCAATTGTTAAGATTTGGAGGGGGGGAGGGTTGAGAGAGAAGGGTGTCCTTTAAAAGATTGCCCAAAATGTTTCCAAATCACTCACCTGAATGCTGGAGATGCAGCTAGAAACAAGGAACCTTCTACCATATGTGGTCGACCTGTACCAAAGCCAGAAAGTATTGGCTTAGAATAAAGGAATGGCTGGAACAAATTACAGAACAAAAGATCGAACTGAAACCGGAACTATTCTTATTGGGCATATTGGGTGAAAAAATGTGTTAAAAATTCAATATATAATGTTACATATACTAACTGCAACTGGAATGTAATTTGCTCAAAATTGGAAACAGAATAATATCCCTTCAGATGCAATGATAATGAGAAAGGTACTTGTGTGTGCAGAGATGGATAGGTTGACCATGGAACTGAAAGACAGAGAAGAATCAGAGTATTATAAAGTGTGGAGTAAATGGTATTACAACCCCTGGTATGCCTAAATATGGGAGGGAGCTCACTACTTCCCCTTTCTGTCCTTCGGCTCATTTCAGAGGACCATCCAGGCAGAAAACCATATTTTTATTTTTAATGTTGCCTTTTTATATTTGTGTTTTATTTGTGCTGATCAATAAATAAAGAGAGACTAGTATAGATATATTACAGAGCTAAATAGCTTGAAATAGATCTATACTAGTCTCCCTTTATTTATTTATCAGCACAAATATAACACACACACACACACACACACACACACACACACATATAAAGATGCAACAGGTGTCTATGGAGATAACCATCCACATCATGGTTGTATTAGAATATAGAATAACAGAATTGGAAGGGACCTTGGAGGTCTTCTAGTCCAACCCCCTGCCTAGGCAGGAAACCCTATACCATTTCAGACAAATGGCTATCCAACATCTTCTTAAAAACTTCCAGTGTTGGGGCATTCACAACTTCTGGAGGCAACTTCTGTTCCACTGATCAATTGTTCTAACTGTCAGGAAATTTCTCCTTAGTTCTAAGTTGCTTCCCTCCTTGATTAGTTTCCACTCATTGCTTCTTGTTCTACCCTCAGGTGCTTTGGAGAACAGCTTGACTCCCTCTTCTTTGTGGCAACCCCTGAGATAGTGGAACACTGCTATTATGTCTCCCCTAGTCCTTCTATTCATTAAAGTAGACATACCCAGTTCCTGCTTGGTTGTCCCAAGGGTGTTTTTCCAAAAGGCAACTGAACTTTCTTCAGTTTTTCGCTTTCCATCCAAGAAGTCTCTCCAGTTCAATTCAAGGGGACAAAAAAACAAGTAAGCCCCCGCTGCCTTTTGGAAAAAGCACTTTTGAGATACAACAATAATAATAATAATAATAATAATAATAATAATAATAATAATAATAATAATAATAATAATAATAATAAAAAAAAAAATTTGAATTTATTAGCCGCTCCCTTTCCAGGCAGGACTCGGGGCGGCGTACACTAAGACATATATAAACATACATATATACAAAGACATACATGCACGGAGGAGGTAATAGATTAAAACATTTAGACAAATTAAAACCATTAACATACCCCGTTTAATAAAAACCCAATATACAATAAAAATTTTAAAATTTAAAAAAGACAGTCAGGAGGAATATGAAAAAATTACGGTTGAGCCAGGCCAGATAATTGAAAGAGGTGGGTCTTCAACTGTACACGGAAGGAGCGGAGATCGGAAATAATCCTGATGTCACGGGGGAGGTCATTCCACAGGGATGGGCCCATCACAGAGAAGGCTCTGCTCCTGGGTGTCGCCCCCCGACACTGTTTGGCGGACGGCACCCGGAGAAGTCCCTCTCTGTGTGAGCGAATTGGTCGTAGGGATGTGTGGGGCAGGATGCGATCCTGCATGTAACTAGGTCCTATGCCATGAAGCGCTTTAAAGATCATCATCAAAACCTTGAAACGCACTCGGTAGACCACAGGAAGCCAGTGCAGCTCGCGCAGGAGAGGTGTTACAGGGGAGTATCTAGTCCTCCCCATAATCACCCGCGCGGCCGCGTTCTGGACCAACTGTAGTCTCCGAGTGCATCTCAAGGGAAGCCCCATGTAGAGAGCATTGCAGTAGTCCAGGCGAGACGTCACTAGCGCATGGGTGACTGTGCGTAGGGCATCCCGGTCCAATAAGGGGCGCAATTGGCGCATCAGGCGGACCTGATGGAACGCCCCCCTTGCCACGGCTGTTACATGGTCATCCATGGACAGCCGGGCGTCTAGGAGGACGCCCAAATTGCGCACCTGTTCCATGGGGGCTAGTTGCACGCCCCCAATGGCCAGGGATGGAAGCACCTGGTTGAACCGGGGGGCCGGAAGCCACAGCCACTCCGTCTTGGAAGGGTTGAGTTTTAGTCGGTTGCCATCCATCCAGACCCGTACGGCCTCCAAACACCGGGACATCATTTCGACGGCCTCATTGGGGTGGTTCGGGGTGGAAATGTATAGCTGAGTATCATCAGCATACAGATGATATCCCACCCCAAAACCACGGATGATCTCGCCCAGCGGTTTCATGTATGTGTTGAACAGGAGAGGCGAGAGCACCGATCCCTGTGGCACTCCACATGTGAGTGACCTCCGGGTCGAACTCTGCTCCCCTGCCAACACACGTTGCGTCCGGTCAGAGAGGTAGGAGCCAAACCACCGTAAGACGGTGCCCCTGACTCCCAGCCCCTCTAGCCGGTGCAACAGGATACCATGGTCGATGGTATCGAACGCCGCCGAGAGATCTAATAGGACCAGGATAGAGGAACAACCCCTATCTCTGGCCCTCCAGAGATCATCAACCAATGCGACCAAGGCCGTCTCCGTGCTGTGCCCGGGTCGGAAGCCGGACTGGCGCGGGTCTAGATAATCATTTTCCTCCAGGTGACGTGGGAACTGCTGTACCACCACACTCTCTACAACCTTCGCTAAAAAAGGAAGGTTGGAGACAGGACGATAATTGGCTAGGTCCGTTGGGTCCAGGGAAGGCTTCTTGAGCAGGGGCCTCACCACCGCCTCTTTCAAGGCGGCCGGTAGAGACCCCTCACCCAACGAGGCGTTCACTAGGCCCAGGAGCCAGTCGCACGTAACCTCCCAGGATGCCAGTACAAGCCAGGAGGGACACGGGTCCAATAAACATGTGGTGGGTCGCAGACGTCCACGCAACCTGTCCAAATCCTCGATGGCAACCGAGTCAAACTCCTCCCAAAGCGGTCCCTCAAGACTCGCCACGGGCGTCTCTACTGGACCACTGAAAGGGGCCCATCCCATCCGGATTTGAGCGACTTTGTCCTGTAGATATTTCCCAAACTCCTCTGCTCTGCCCTGTAAAGGGGCTTCCCGCGGTCTCTCAAACAAGAGGGAGCGAGTCACCCGAAACAGGGCGGCAGGGCGGTTATCTGCGGACGCAATAAGAGCGGCACAATATACACCCAAAAAATGTGGAATTTTTTGGGGGGGACTTTGATGTTATATATGTTGATGGCAGCAAGATTACTTTGTGCTTTAAAGTAGAAGGACACTTTGATTCCCACAGTGGATGAATAGCTGCAAATGTTGAAGGAGTCAGCAGAGATTGCTAAATTGACTGATCTAGTTAAAGAAAAGAACACAATTAATGTTGTTTCTACCTGTAAACTGCTTTTGGATTTTGGGTTTGAGGTGGGGGGAAAATTAAACTTTGATTTTGGGTTTTGAAGATTAGGTAGGTTTGTTGTTACAGAAAGGGATCTTGGAGTCTTAGTGCACAACCAACTAAATATGAGCCAGCAGTGTGCAGCGGCAGCCAAAAAAGCCAATGCAATCCTAAACTGCATTAACAGAGGGATACAATCAAGATCAAGGGAGGTCCTAATACCACTCTATAAAGCCTGAATAAGAGCACACCTAGAGTACTGCATCTAGTTTTGGTCACCACACTATTAAAAAGATGTTGAGACTCTAGAAAAAGTGCAGAGAAGAGCAACCAGGATGATTAGGGGACTGGAGACTAAAACATATGAAGAACGGTTGCGGGAACTGGGCATGGCTAGTCTAGTGAAGAGAAGGACCAGGGGAGACATGATAGCAGTCTTCCAATATTTGAGGGGCTGCCACAGAGAGGAGGGGGTCAAGCTATTTTCCAAGGCACCTGAAGGCCAGACAAGGAATAATGCATGGAAACTGAACAAGGAGGGATTAAACCTGGAAATAAGGAGATATTTTCTGATAGTGAGAACAATCAACCAATGGAACAGTTTGCCTTCAGAGGTTATGGGAGCTTCATCACTGGCAGCTTCCAAGAAGAGACTGGACTGCCATCTGTCAGGAATGGTGTAGGGTCTCCTGCTCATGTGGGGTGGGGTGGGGGGTTCGGACTAGATGACCTACAACGTTCCTTCCAACTCTGTTGATCTGTAATTTGAAATGGCTGGTTTACATTATTATACAAAAGTAAAAAGTTGAGGGTTTTATGCTATTATGTTATTCTTCTGCACCAAAAAGGAGTTGGAAGCCAACTCTTTTTCTTTCTTTTTCCCTTCTGCCCTATACTTTTCCCTCCCTTGTTTCTGTATTTTATATTATATTTTGAAAAACTAATAAAAATTTGAAAATTAAAGAGAGAGAGAGATGTAACATATCGTCGTTTCAGCATGCACGAAAAATGTATATCCTGCATCACTCCTAGATGAGAAAATCCAGGAATTGCATTTGATCCCAGTAATCTTAGCATCTTGGAATTTGATAAGGATCCATTATTTTCCCTTGATGTTTTGCCTCTCTCTTTTTAAAATTGTTTTAATTTTATTTTAATACAAACAATCCATCTTCCATTAAACAGTGTGTCATCTGGGTACAAATGTTTTGTGCAATAACAATTAAAATTTACATAGTCATTATTTAATCTACACTTAGCTTAATACCAATACCTCAAATGTCTAATACTATAACAATCCTCTTCTTGATTTAACTCTATTATTAACTCTATTAATACATTTTATATATTTTACTCATCTAGTTTTATTTCTAATTCTTATATTTATTCCCTAACCTTCAATAAAATGATTCCCATATAGTATAATAATCAGTTTGTTCTTTTTCTTTAATTGCCAATGTCAATCTGTTCATTTCTGCACATTCTAATATTTTCCTAATATATATTCCTAATCACATTCTCCTCTGTAGGAGTCGCTTCAGTTTTCCAGTTTTGTGCAAATGCAATTGTAGCTGGGATTATTACATGGATAATCAAATATACATTTTCTTTGCTCTAAGTTTCTGGTTGAATGCTCCTGTAGTTGTGGCATAGAAATAAATTCCAACAATGGATTCCAACACAGAAAGTCCTCAATTTATTATGCCAACTGAGACTAGTTTTCCACCGGAAATCAAGGCAGCTGACAAGTGAATTGCACCTGATTTTACATTTCCCCCCCACAGCTGTTAAGTGAATCATTGCAGTTGTTAAGTTAATCGTTAACCAAATCCAACCCCCCCCCCCCTTTGATATTGTTTTTCAGAAGCTTCTGGGAAGGTTGCAAATGATGATCACATGACCCCAGGGCACTGTAACCATCATTAGTATATGCTGGTTGCCAAGCGCCCAAATTTTATTCTTGTGATCACAATAACCTGCGGATGCCACAACAGTCGTAAATGTGAAGATTAGTCATAAATCACTTTCTTCAGTACTGTTGTAACTTTGAATAGTCACTAAGTAAATGGTTGTAAGTCAAGGACGACCTGTAAACTTGTCTAAAGAACGGCACAAGAAGATTGTCATATAGAATGTCAAGTTACAGAGAATACACCTTGTACTCAATTCGTAGCATCACCAACTGACCAAGGAGAGATTCAACCTAGAAATAAGGAGGAACTTTCCGACGGTGAGAATAATCAACCAATGGAACAGAAGTTGCCCTTGGAAGTTGTGGGGGCTTCATCACTTGAGACTTTCAAGAAGAGACTGGACTGCCATTTGTCAGAAATGGTGTAGGGTCTCCTGCTTGAGCAGGGGGTTGGACTAGATCACCTATAAGGTCCCTTCCAACTCTGTTAATCTGTTATCTGTTAGACATGAATAGGATTGAGGTCTTCAGCTGCCCCTTTGCTTCTGAAAGTGCTGGGTTTCCTGTTCTCTAGGTCAGTAGTATTTATATTTATCCACTTTTCTTTCTGCTTTTCTGCTCGAAGTTTGATAAAGAAAGCAAAAAAGGACAATGTATTTTTGCCTGTTTTGTTGCATAGAAATGAGGGATGGGCACGAAAATAACTCGATTTAAGTGCGTGTGATAAAATTGGAAAATAAAGGCACAAAAACGAAGGGTGTGGCTTTGTGTACAAAGAAGCCACTAGTAAAGTGAAGTTCATTTGGGGGGGGGTGTTGTTGGGTCATAAGGAGAGAATGAATAAGATTCAAACTGCAGCCTCGAAAGGGGAGAATGAGTTGGTCGAGACCGAGAAAATTGCGGTTAGGTGAACTTGCTGAATTCTTCAGAAGAAGAGAGGTGAGAAGAACAACAGGAAACGTATGGAAGTATGGAGAGAAAAATCGGCAGAGAGTAAATTGGGGCGGTGTAAACTTGATTTACCTAGGTTTATCATTTCCCTGATTTGCTATTGCTGTGCTTTCCCATAACTATGAACGCTTCCAAGAGTGAAGTGAATAAAATACTAGCCAAAAAAGAGAAGTGTGTATGTGTGAGTGTGTGTGTGTGCGTGTGCAAGCAGTATTATCAACAGGCCCTTTGAAATAGTTTGTGACAATATTTCTTATCCTCAACAACTTTAAGATGTAACAAAGATGATTAGGGGACTGGAGACTAAAACATATGAAGAACGGTTGCAGGAACTGGGTATGTCTAATTTAATAGAAAGAAGGACTAGGGGAGACATGATAGCAGTGTTCCAATATCTCAGGGGCTGCCACAAAGAAGAGGGAGTCAAACTATTCTCCAAAGCACCTGAGGGTACAACAAGAAGCAATGGGTGGAAACTAATCAAGGAGAGAAGCAACTTAGAACTGAGGAGAAATTTCCTGACAGTTAGAACAATTAATCAGTGGAACAGAAGTTGCCTCCAGAAGTTGTGAATGCCCCAACACTGGAAGTCTTTAAGAAGATGTTGGATAACCATTTGTCTGAAACAGTATAGGGTTTTCTGCCTAGGCAGGGGGTTGGACTAGAAGACCTCCAAGGTCCCTTCTAACTCTACTATTGTATTATTGTATTATTGTATGGACATCCCTGGGGAATTCTGGGAGTTGAAGTCCATGCATCAAGAAGATTATAATTCAATATAAATTTGTGTATTAGTATTAGAATTATATAAGTTAGTTAAGCATAACAAATATGATTATTAGTATCCTATCTGTAGTAAAAGGAGGGGAGTGATATCAAGAATATGGAGATTGGCATGAAAAATAATATACTGAAATATTGAATAATTAAGGAAAGATTATAATTCAACAAAATATGTGCGTTACTCCTAAAAGTCTATAAGATTGTTAATTGTGTTAAATATGAAGAGTATTGTTTCATTTGTACTAAAATGTAACTCTGGTTCCATACTGTTCACACAAGAATATGTTTGTAGAAAAAGAAAACAAGTTTATTAAAAAAAGAAGTTGTGGAACCACAATATATGATAATTTTTTGCATGCCACTGGGGTTTACTTTTGATTTCCAGCAAAAAATGCCCATTGGGGAAAATGTGTTTTGCTTAACGACTGCCATATTTCCTTAATGACCACTGCAAGAGATTGTAAAACCAGACAAGGTCCCTTGGTGATCTGCTTAACAACCACTACGTTTTAGTGCTGTTATTCCAGATTAAATTACCGTCGCAAGTAAAGTAAGTAAAAAATCACCATCCCAAGCAAAAGACGACCTGTACAAGCAGTCCTCGACTTACAACAGTTCATTTAGTGACTGTTCAAAGTTACATCAGCTCTGGGAAAAGGGACATGGCCATTTTTAACCGTTTCAGCATCCCCATGGTCACATGATCAAAATTCAGATGCTTGGCAACGGACTCATATTTATGACAGTTGCAGTGTTCGGGGCTCATGTGATCCCCTTTTGCGACCTTCTGATAAGCAAAGTCAAGGGAGAGGCCAGATTCACTTAGCAACCATATGACCAACTCAACAACTGCAGTGATTCACTTAAAAACGGTGGCAAGAAAGGTCGTGAGATGGGGCAAAACTCTCTTAAGAAATGTCTCACTTAGCCACTGATATTGTGTGTTCAACTGAGGTCGTACGTTGAGGAACTACCCGTATATGAGCCGTGGTGGCACACTGGTTAGAATGAAGTATTGCAGGCTAACTCTGCCCACAGCCAGAAGTTCGATCCTCACCAGGCTCAAGATTGACTCAGACTTCCATCCTTCCGAGCTTGGTAAAATGAGAACCCAGATTGTTGAGGGAAATATTCTGACTCTGTAAACTGCTTAGAGAGGGCTGTAAACTATTATGAAGCGGTATATAACTCTTAAGTGCTATTGCTATAAGTCCCAATTAGAAGCTTCCTTATACTCAGTGGTGGATTAAGGCTCACTGGTACCCTAAGCACTGACAAATCTTGGTGCCCCTTCTTTGTATATACTGTACAAATCTTCATTTTCTTTTTCTTTCTCTTTCTGAACTTTGTGGTGCTCCCTCTGGGCCTGGGGCCCTAAGCACGTGCTTAGTCTGCTTAATGGTTAATACACCACTGCTTACGCTGCTTGCATTAAAGGGCCAGGAGAATAAATCCATCTTTCCCTGGCATCAAAAACTTAGTAACATGCTTAACATGCAAAGGGACAGACGCTGTGGCTCAGTAGCTAAGACGCTGAGCTTGTCGATCAGAAAGGTTGGCAGTTCAGCGGTTCGAATCCCTAGCGCCACGTAACGGAGTGAGCTCCCGTTACTTGTCCCAGCTTCTGGGATGTAAAAAATGCAAGCAGAAAAATAGGAGCCACCTTTGGTGGGAAGGTAAAATAGCGTTCCGTGCACCTTTGGTGTTCAGTCATGCTGGCCACAGGACCACGGAGACGTCTTCCACCGGACAGTGCTGGCTCTTCGGCTTTGAAACAGAGATGAGCACCGCCCCCTAGAGTCGGGAACGACTAGCACATATGTGCAAGGGGAACCTTACCTTTATCTCATAAAATGCCTAAGCGTGCCTACCTGTCCTACTGTCCCCATTTATTTACAATACAATACAATAGTAGAGTTGGAAGGGACCTTGGAGGTCTTCTAGTCCAACCCCCTGCCTAGGCAGGAAACCCTATACCGTTTCAGACAAATGGCTATCCAACATCTTCTTAAAGACTTCCAGTGTTGGGGCATTCACAACTTCTGGAGGCAACTTCTGTTCCACTGATTAATTGTTCTGTCAGGAAGTTTCTCCTCAGTTCTAAGTTGCTTCTCTCCTTGATTAGTTTCCACCCATTGCTTCTTGTTCTACCCTCAGGTGCCTTGGAGAATAGCTTGACTCCCTCTTCTTTGGGGCAACCCCTGAGATATTGGAAGACTGCTATCATGTCTCCCCTAGTCCTTCTTTCTCTTAAGCTAAACATACCCAGTTCCTGCAACCATTCTTCATATGTTTTAGTCTCCAGTCCCCTAATCATCTTTCTGTATTGTACTCATTTTCTTTGTCCATGTCCCTGTTTATACTTATACCTTTTGTACATGTTTGACAAACTAAATAATAATTAAAAAAAGAGCCGAGTGGAGCTTCCCTGGGAACCACAGCTCCAAAAGGCTGAACGCATCGTCGTGGCATCTCGGGGCTCGGAGCGCTTACCGATTCAAGCCACGGTTGGTTTTCAGCGCTGCCTTTGAGCGCGCGGGCGACGGAGTTTGGCTAAACCGGGCTTTTATAGCGGCGGAGGATGAAGCCCACGATAGGATCCAAGGCTCCATTGGATCGGCGGTCCGAGGACCGGGCGCTCAGCGGCGACAAAGACCCCCCGCAGCAGCCCCCTTCCCCTCGCGCAGCCGCTCACTTCGGCCGCGCCCTCTCCAAAAGCGCCGCCTCGACGCAACTTTGTGGGGGTGAAAAAAAGTTTTAGGCGAACTTTTTCGCCGCGGTCCCTTCGTTCCCTCTCGGTCCGGACCCGTCCCGGCCTCATGCTCTCCCAATACGGGCACCGCGCTTTGGGCGCTCTGATGCTCTTGGGCACCGCCTCGGGCTTGGTGGCCGTGCTGGCCTCGATGCTGCTCTTCCAGATCCAAGGAGGCGCCGGCGGCAACCGGGACCTGAGCTCGTGGCTCCGCGCGCTCCTGCGCCCGATCGCCGCCGGCCTGGCCTCGCTCGGCTTGGTGCTCAGCCTGAGCTGCCTGCTCCTCAGCCTCCTGCACGGCTACTGCGGCGCCGAGCGATGCGCGGCCTCGGGGGGCGCGCTGGGCAGCGAGAGGTGCGTATGCGATGGTGGGTTGGGTTGGGTGGGGGTAAGCCTCGGAGCGGTATCCCCGCTCTCTTCTCCCAGGGAGCCCCGAAGCGACGGAAGGCCCCCTATCAAAACGATCGGGGGTCGCGAAGGCTTTTCTCGAGAGTGGCCCCTTCGGAACTGGGTTTGAATGGGGGTGGGGAGCGGGGAGGCAGTTAGTTGGCACAGAGGATGTAACATGGGTTCATTTCTTCTGCTAAGCCAAGGTGTATATTGACCTCTGCTTTGCTGAGGGGTAGCATGCCTTTGGATACCCTTATAGAATAACAGAATTGGAAGGGACCTTGGAGGTCCTCTAGTCCAACCCCCTGCCTAGGCAGGAAACCCTACACCACTTCAGACAAAAGGTTATCCAACGTCTTCTTTAAAACTTCCAGTGTTGGAGCATTCACAACTTCTGGAGGCAACTTGTTCCACGGATTAATTGTTCTAACAGTCAGGAAGTTTCTCCTCAGTTCCAAGTTGCTTCTCTCCTTGGTTAGTTTCCACCCATTGCTTCTTGTCCTGCCCTCGGGTGCTTTGGAGAATAGCTTGACTCCCTCTTCTTTGTGGCAGCCCCTGAGATATTGGAATACTGCTATCGTGTCTCTCCTAGTTCTCCTTCTTTTCATTAAACTAGACCAGCAATGGCGAACCTTTTTTGGCTCGCGTGCCATAAATGAGGGGAGCGCAGGGGGGTTGTGTGCAAGCGTGCCGCACCCATAATGCAATGCGCAAGCCCCCCCAGTGCGCATGCGTGCACTACAGGCGCAACCCCCCCCCCCCATTTTTGCATGCTTTTTTCGCCCTCCCCAGGCTCCAGAGGCTTTATAGGAGCACAGGGAGGGTGAAAACAGCCCTCCCCGCCTCCCCCCCCCGAAGCCCTCTGGAGGCTTCACCGACCTTCAGGAGGCTCAAAACGACCATCCTTCCGGTTTGTTTGGAGGGTCGTTTTAAGTGCTTCGAAGGCTTCAGGGACCATCAAGAGGCTTCCCTGAAGCCATCAGAGCGCTAAAAATGACCCTCCGAGCAAACCAGAAGTCTCTAGTTACTAGACATACCCAGTTCCTGCAATTGTTCGTTATATGTCTCCAGTCCCCTAATCATCTTTGTTGTTCTTCTCTGCACTCTTTCTAGAGTCTCTTCTAGACACCCTATAGGCCAGTGATGGCGAACCTTTTTTTGCTCCCGTGCCATAAGTGGGGGGAGCGCAGGGGGGTCGAGTGCGGGCGTGCCGCACCCATAATGCAACGCGCGACCCCCCCAGTGTGCGTGCGCGCACAACACGCAACCCCCCCATTTTTACATTTTTTTTGCCCTCCCCAGGCTCCAGGGGCTTTATAGGAGCCTGGGGAGGGCGAAAAGAGCCTCCCCTGACCCCCCCGGGGGCCCTCCAGAGGCTTCAGGGACTGTCCGGAGGCTTCCCTGAAGCCTTCTGAGCGCTTAAAACCACCCTCCGAGCAAACCGGAAGTGACTCGCGTGCCCTGACAAATGTCTCCGCATGCCACTTGTGGCACGCGTGCCATAGGTTCGCCATCACGGCTATAGGCTGTCAATCAAGAGATATTAACGACTTTTGAATTCTACTTGATCTGATCTAAACAAATGATTGGGAGTCACTCCGAGTTGGTTATGAGATGGGTCACTCCGAGTTGGTTATAAATGTTTTAAAGAAATACATAAATACAGGACAAAGATAAAAGTGTGCAAGGGTGAAATCAAGATTTTGGAACATTAGTCTGACAGTAGATAATATATCCCTAGTGCCGAGTAACGGAGTGAGCTTCTGTTACTTGACCCAGCTTCTGCCAACCTAGGAGTTCGAAAGCATGTAAAAATGCAAGTAGAAAAATAGGTAACCTTTGGTAACAGCGTTCTGTGCGTCTTCGGCATTTAGTCATGCTGACCACATGACCACGGATATGTCTTTGGGCAGCGCTGGCTCTTCGGCTTTGAAACAGAGATGAAAACTGCCCCCTAGAGTCAGAAACGACTAGCACATATGTGGAAGGGAAACCTTTACCTTTACGAGAATATATCTAATTTATGATTGGCCTGTGGGTTGACTTGGTCATTTTCTTGCAGATGTTTCTTTACCTGCCTAGAAATACTGATTTCTCAATCTTGATAGCTTTAGGATGACTCCAATTCCCAGAGTATTCTGCAATGAACAAGCTGGTTGGGGAATTCTGGGAAGTGAAGTCCAGGTAATCTTAAAATGGCTGAAGTTGAGAAACACCACAATAGAAAATTGATCTAAAGGTGAATCAAATTAAGCAGATATCTTAATTACAATACAATAGCAGAGTTGGAAGGGACCTTGGAGGTCTTCTAGTCCAACCCCCCTGCCTAGGCAGGAAACCCTATACCGTTTCAGACAAATGGCTATCCAACATTTGTCTGAAACGGTATAGGTAACAAATTCTTTTGCCTTTTGGGCTTGACATAATTTTAAGTCTTTCTTTTGGCTTTGATTTCGATTGAGTTAAGCCACATAATGGGTGGGTTCACATCATACATTGAAGGAAGGTTAAAAAAAAACCAGAGCGTTTGTGTTTACATTAAAACCTGTACCTAAACAAAGGAACCTGAGTAGGGCTTACTATAATAGTCTGATTCACAAAACATCTTGAGCTACAATCCATGTTTGGCTAATCTAACCTGTGCAAACCCATGAAGGCTCTAGGATGCTTGCAGCTAATATTTAGATACTTCCAAGTTCAACAGAATTTATTAAAACTGCAACAGGTTCATAGGAAAATAAGGTATAAGTTTCCCATTCTAGAGTTTTGCTCCAGGCTCACATCAGCTTTGAGGCATTGACCACATTCTTGTGCAAAATGCAAAATGTAATACACACCAACCACATGCATGTGCCAGCCTTTATAAAGTGAAATTCCATTTTAATGAGCAATTTTGGAATCCAGCCTACTGGCATTCACTGTATTCATTATGCTTTCATCTCAGCTCCTCCATTTTTCCTAAGTTGCTGTGGTGATTCTGAATTAACACTTCAAATGCTCTTTCTGGATTCCACCTCACCTCTCATCTCCCTTCCCTTCCCTTCTCTTCTCTCTCTGTCCCATAATCCACATTCAATTCCTTTCCTTTCCCTCTCCTTCCTTCCCGTTTTCCCTTTTCTTCTCTTCCTCCTTTTCCTTTCCTTCTCCCTCCTTCTCATTTTCCCTCTTCCTCTCCTCCCTTTCCTCTCCCTCTCCTTCCGTCTCATTTTCCCTTCCCCCTTTCCCTTCCTCCTTTTCCTTTTACTCTCCCTCCTTCTTTTCCCTTTCAATACAATACAATACAATACAATACAATAATACAATACAATGCAATGCAATGCAATACAATACAATACAATACAATAGTAGAGTTGGAAGGGACCTTGGAGGTCTTCTAGTCCAACCCCCCTGCCTAGGCAGGAAACCCTATACCGTTTCAGACAAATAGCTATCCAACATCTTCTAAAAGACTTCCAGTGTTGGAGCATTCACAACTTCTGGAGGCAAGCTGTTCCACTGATTAATTGTTCTAACTGTCAGGAAATTTCTCCTAGTTCTAAGTTGCTTCTCTCCTTGATTAGTTTCCACCCATTGCTTCTTGTTCTACCCTCAGGTGCCTTGGAGAATAGTTTGACTCCCTCTTCTTTGTGGCAGCCCCTGAAATATTGGAAGACTGCTATCATGTCTCCCCTAGTCCTTCTTTCTCTTAAGCTAAACATACACAGTTCCTGCAACCGTTCTTCATATGTTTTAGTCTCCAGTCTCCTAATCCTCTTTGTTGCTCTTCTCTGCACTCTTTCTAGAGTCTCCACATCTTTTCTACATCGTGGCAACCAGAACTGAATGCCGTACTCCAAGTGTGGCCTTACCTTACTTTCCTTCTTCCCTTCCTCCTTTTCCTTTCCTTTCCCTCCTTCTTTTCCCTTTTTCCCTGTTCCCTTCCTCCACTTCCTTTCCTTTCACTCTCCCTCCTTCTTTTCCCTTTCCTTTCCCTCTCCCTGTCCTTCCTTCTTTCCCCCCTTTCCCTTCCTCCTTTTTCTTTCCCTCCTTTTCATTTTCCCATTCCTGTTTCCTTTCCCTCTTCCCTTCCCTTCCTCCTTTCCCTTTCCCTCCTTCCTATTTTCCTTTTCCCTCCTTCTTTTTCCTTCCACCTCCCTCCCCTCCCCTCCCAAAAGACAGGCAGTGATTCCATCCCCCCCCCCCCCCGTGCTCCATCCCCATCCCTTGGACTTAGGCTCCCTGTGAAGCTGAAGTTTCAACTCTAGTAACCAACTGCCCCTTTCCCACCAATGCTTCACATTCTTGTTCCCCAGTAACTGCTTGAATTCCTGCGTGTTGAAGAGAACTGCAACAAAACTCCAGCAAAACAACAGCTCTGGCCGAAGGAAGAGTTTAGAAGAGCTGTTTCATTCAAAGAAATGGGTCGGACATTAATAAAAAGCCATCTGTTTTTGAGTTTGAGCTGACAAAGGAGTTATTTCAAAGAGTTGATGTCTTGCTTCCTCAAACCTTTGGCAGCTCCAACATATTGCTTTTTGCGCTGTTCACATTTTGCTGACGGCAATCAGTACAAGGAGTCCTTGACTTATGACTACAATTGGGATCGGAACGTCTGTTGCTAAGCGGGGGGGGGGGGCTGAGTGAGTTGCACCCAATTTTACAACTTTTTTTTTGTTATGGCCATTAACCAAATCATGGTTGCTAAGTAAGTCACAAGATGAAGCAAATCTGCCTGTCAAAAAGCCAGCTGAGGAAGTCATAAATAGTGATAACATGACCCTTGAAAGCTGCAACCATTGTAAATACAGGCCAGTTGCCAAGGGCTGAAATTTTGAGCATAGGTTTTGTTCTGTCCCAAGCCTCTGACATATACTGACACAGACTTGGCTGTCTGCCACAACTAAGGAGGGAGATAAGCAACCCCTTGGCTGGGAGCCCAGAAAATTATCTCTATGAAAACAAGGCTTGAACTCACGAAATTCTCCCAATCTTTCACTACACCTGGATTAGTAAACTGTTGTTTCCTGCAAAATTCCCCTCCCGTCGCCCCTCCTATAAGCTCTCCGGGAGGGGCCAATCAGTAGCCACCTGTTCCTATTTCCTTCTATGAGCCTTTTTCCAAAGCTGCTCCCTCCTCCTCGCAGCCCTATGCATACGTACGTCAGGGACAGCCTCCTTCTGTTCTTCCTCACTGCTTCCTGACTCAGATGCCATCTGATGGCCAACAGGCCTCTCTAGTCCCTGCTCTGACTCCGAACACCCCCCAGTCTTCCTCAGCCTCCATGCAGTCCCATCGTGTTCATCGCTGTCAGATTCCACCAACAGCTCAGCCGGCCGCTGTTGGGCCACAACAGGTTTCCTGCTGTTAAGGGTGAAAAATGGTTGTTTGGGTGTTGTTAAGGGTGAAAAACGGTTGCAAGTCACTTTTTTCAGTACCGTTTTTAACTTAGAATGGCCCCTAATGAAAATTGGTTTGGAATTACCGGTAGGAAAATATTAGAATGTGCAGAAATGAACAGATTAACACTGGCAATTAAGGAGAAAGAACAAACTGAATATAATATGATATGGGAATTATTTTATCAATGGTTAGAGAATAAAAATGGAAGTTGGAAATAAAAGGAGGGGATTAAAGAAGAGCAGAAAATATGTTAAGGTGGAGATATAAACAATATGATAACTGTTAGTATTATGGTGACAAGGATTCTGATGCTAAATATTATTATCACATTTTTATTAGAAGATATGTTAAGAGGGAAAAACGAACAGATTTTACTGCCGTGTTTTCCCGAAAATAAGACAGGGTCTTATTTTCTTTTGACTCCCAAAATAAGTGCTTGGCCTTATTTTCGGGGAAGTCTTATTATTTTTGAGGTGCAGGAGGCGGCGAGCGTGGTCACCTCATGGCTGCTGCTGTGTTGCAATATTTTTGGGGAGGGCTTATTTTCAGGGGAGGGCTTATTTTTTAGTACATGCGCTCAGAAGCCCGATTGTGCTTATTATCTGGGGAGGTCTTATTTTCGGTGAAACAGGGTATGTTCAACTGTTTAATATGCTATAATTTTAAGATTAGAGAATTAATATCAATGTGAATGATGTAAATTTTGATGGTTATTGCATAGATATATTTGTATCCAGACGACACGCTGTTTAAGGAAAGATGGAATGTTCATCATTTAAATAAAAACTTTAAAAAAAAGAAAGTTGGTACGTTGAGGACTCTCTGTATTTTAGGGCAAAACGTAAGTTTATCAACATTACAGTAGGTTTGCACGTGAGAGGTTTGGAGCAGGGATCTGTCTACTTTGCAGACAAAAATGATTTAAAAAATATACTGTTCTTATGTCAGAGGCGACTGGTTCCTGTTGGAGAGTCGAAAAGTGAGACATGTAGCGGTTGGTGTGTTCTGCTGCGCCGTTTTAGTCTACCTATCAGGTGAGTCATTTCTCCTTTCCCTTTCTGCCTCCCCTTGCTTGTCCTTTCCTAGAAGAAATGTTCAAATAGCAGTTTGAAACTTATGTTTGAGAAGGAAATAAAACTTCCCGTCCATATAACTTCTCAGAACCATTCTTTAAAAACAAATTAGACACAATGGCATGGAGAGAAGTTACAAAAGCACCCAATCTAGTTTAATTTATATTTATCTATGGTCTATCGCCGTGATGGTGAACCTATGGCACGCATGCCAGAGGTGGCATGCAGAGCCATTTGTTAGGGCATGCGAGGCGTTGTCCTGTCAGCTGCAGTGCGCATGCGTGTGGGCCAGCTGACTTCAGCCTTCTTTTGAGACCGTTTTTTGCCCTCCGGAGGCTTCCTTGAGGCTTCCTTTCTAGGGAGGGCGAAAACAGCCTCCCCCTCCGGAGGCTTCAGGAGCTTCCCTTGAAGCGTCCGGAGTGCGAAAAACTGGCCCTACGGGCAAACTGGAAATTTGGGAGAATTTCCAGTTTGGCTGTCAAATTTAGAGTGTATTTTTTTAGAATGTTTTATTATAAACTCCACAGAGAGTTCCGGCTGTTGGGTGGTTTAATTTAAAATAAAAGAAATTACAATAAAGCGTACAGGTAATCCTAGACATACAACGACAATTCAGGCCAAAATTGATGTTGCTAAGTGAAACATTTGTTAAATGAGTCTCGTCCCATTCTACGCCCTTTCTTGCCACCGCTTTTAAGCGAATCACAGCAGTTGTTAAACTAGTAACATGGTTGTTAAGTGGATCTGGTTTCGCCATTGACTTTGCTGACCAGAAGGTCACAAAAGCGGATCGCATCACCCCAGGGCCCTGCAACCGTCATAAATATAAACCAGTTGCCAAGCACCCACATTTTGATCGTGTGACCATGACGATGTTGCAATGGTCATCAGTGTGAAAAACTGTCATATCCCTTTTTTCAGTGCAGTTGCAACTTTGTGAACAGTCACTAAATCAACTGTTGTAAGTTGAGGACCTCTGCATAGTATTTAGATTGCTAAGCTTTTTGTCGCCATGGGACTAAAGCATGTGCTTAATGCAGGGGTGTCCAAACTTGGGAACTTTAAGACTTGTGGACTTCAACTCCCAGAATTCCCCAGCCAGCCTGGGGAATTCTGGGAGTTGAAGTCCACAAGTCTTAAAAGTTCCCAAGTTTGGACACCCTGGCTTAATGCAAAGGCACGGCCTTAATGCAACATGTGTGCGCCCCCTGCAGGCCCTGCCCCATGCATGCACATGCAATCCCGTGTGCTCCCTGGCCCGTGCATGTGCGTGACCCCCCGTGCTCCCCCAGCCCATGCGCACGCTCCCCCACCCCCATGCATGAACCCACACGTGTGGCAGACCCAAAAACCAGCTGACCGGCAGGAGGCATGCTCACATGCATATTGGAGCTGAGTGGGGCAGTCAGCTCAGGTACCTGCAGAGAGGGCTCTGTGTGCCACCTGTGGCACACAGAGCCATAGGTTCGCCATCACGGGTATAGGCCAAGCCTTTTTCAGCATGCTAATGGATGGGACAATTGCGAGTCAGTGCGTTGAGGGAATCCAATTCTTAGCATCTTGTATGGAACACACAAACTTGGTTAATACCCAATTCCTTTGTAGGCTGTTTTAAGCTTTGGTGGTGGTTAACAATTTAACAACGAAAAGAAGGACTAGGGGAGACATGATAGCAGTGTTTCAATATCTCAGGGGTTGCCACAAAGAAGAGGGAGTCAAGCTATTCTCCAAGGCACCTGAGGGTAGAACAAGAAGCAATGGGTGGAAACTAATCAAGGAGAGAAGCAACTTAGAACTGAGGAGAAATTTCCTGACAGAGGGAACAATTAATCAGTGGAACAGCTTGCCTCCAGAAGTTGTGAAAGCCCCAACACTGGAAGTCTTTAAGAAGATGTTGGATAGCCATCTGTCTGAAACGGTATAGGGTTTCCTGCCTAGGCAGGGGTTGGACTAGAAGACCTCCAAGGTCCCTTCCAACTCTGCTATTGTATTCTAATTTATTCTATTCTAATCAAACTGGCTCTTAATATATTGGCCACATTCACATTTTCCCAGATGTGCCAACATGGCTTTCTTAATAAATTGGAACTTTGAGGAACCCTTTACCTCAGACTCTGATTTAAATTTGGAAGCTATTTGGAACCCTGACACAGATAATACCACTCTAATGGCAGAAAGTGAAGTGTTAATACCACTTTATAATGCCTTGGTAAGGCCACGCTTGGAATACTGCATCCAGTTTTGGTCGCCACGATGTAGAAAAGATGTGGAGACTCTAGAAAGAGTGCAGAGAAGAGCAACAAAGATGATTAGGGGACTGGAGGCTAAAACATATGAAGAACGGTTGCAGGAACTGGGTATGTTTAGCTTAAGAGAAAGAAGGACTAGAGGAGACATGATAACAGTGTTCCAATATCTCAGGGGTTGCCACAAAGAAGAGGGAGTCAAGCTATTCTCCAAAGCACCTGAGGGTAGAAGAAGAAGCAATGGGTGGAAACTAATCAAGGAGAGAAGCAACTTAGAACTGAGGAGAAACTTCCTGACAGTTAGAAGAATTAATCAGTGGAATAGGTTGCCTCCAGAAGTTGTGAATGGCCCAACACTGGAAGTCTTTAAGAAGATGTTGGATAGCCGTTTATCTGAAGTGGTGTAGGGTTTCCTGCATAACAGGAGGTTTGTCTAGAAGACCTCCAAGGTCCCTTCCAACTCTGTTATTCTATTTCTATTCTAATTTCATCTTCCCTCTCTGCTTGCCCTCCAGCCCTCTCGATCTACGTGACGATGGCATTCGAGACAGAAACAGGGATCACCTGTGCTTGTATCTTCTCCTCTGGGACCGTCGTCTTGATTATTACGGTGATCCACGCGCTCGTCCGGGCTTCCAGGCGGGGCCCAGGGGAACTGCCGCACAATCTTTACGAGAACGACTCGGCCCAGAGCGTCGAAACCCCAGCCGTCGTTCCTCCTAGCGATGGCGCAAAGGTGGCCTCTTCACAGTCGCGTCTGGAAACCCACCCGGAGGTTTCATACCTGTCCTACGCGGAACACCAAACCACCCCAGGGAGCAGCACCAACGTCACCTCCGTGGACAGCGTCGCAGCGACCCTGGAGCAAGAGGGCGGTAGCAGCATCCCCAGGATGCACCGGACACTTTCAGCGGAGTCCGGCCTTCTGCTGAGCCATGGGGTGAGGCAGGAAATGAAGAAAATCCTGTCCCGTAAACAGGCCAGGTCAGGCAAAGATTCGACCTTGGTGTGAAATCTCGGAAAGTGAGGAGATCCTGACACACACACACACACCCCGCTGACCTTTGCTTGGAAGGAACAATTACTACCGTATTTTTCGGAGCATAGGACGCACCAAGATTTTGAAGAGGCAAATAAATAAAAGAAGTTTTTGCACTCTGCAGACCTCCCAAAATCAGCCCGTTTTTCACGAAAATGGGCCTGTTTTTTTTTCTCCAAAAAAAGAGGGCATGAATAGCTTTTAGGCTTGTAGCATGCTCTTGGGGGGGTGGACCCCCCAAGAATGAGCAAAAAACAGCCCCGTTTTGTCCAAAAAAGGGCATGAATAGCATTTAGGAGGCTTATAAAGTGCTCCTGGGGGCTGGGGGGGGGGCAAATTTAAGCAGAAAAATGGCCCGTTTTCCCCTCATTTCTGCCCTCCCCAGCCCCCAGGAGCACTCTGCAAGGCTCCTAAAGGCTCTGCATGGCCATTTTTGCAAAGGGGGGGGGGGTTTCAGGAGGCGAAAAATGCTGTATTCAGTGTATGACGCACCCAGATTTTCAGCCTCTTTTTTGAGGGAAAAAGGTGCGTTGTATATGCCGAAAAATATGGTATATGTATTTTTCGGACTATAAGATGCACCAAGATTTCAAAGATGAAAACAATGCCTCCGCGCATCCAGATTTCGCGCTCTCCAGCCCAGTGGTGAAATCTAAATGTTTTTGCTACCGGTTTTGTGGGCCTAGCTTGGTAGGGGATGTGTGTCATGTGACAGGGTGGGCGTGGCTACGTAGTCATGTAACTGGGCGATCAAAAGACAGAAACTCACTTTAACAATGTCCTGCTGGAGTAGGGTTGGACTAGATGACCTCTAGGTCCATACCAGCCCTGGATTATCCTCTGAAGCTGCGTCTAGTGCCAGGTTTGTAGTCCTTCCTTCCTCTCCTTTTTCCTTCCCTCTCTTTCTTCTTTTCTTCTTCTTTCTTTCTCAGCAACCACCACCCCACCCCTGTTTTTGGCATAGCAGGCTTCAGGGAAGTCTGCTGGGAGCAAAAACGGACCCCACCCACCCATCCCCGCGTTTCCAGAGAACCTATAGTAAAAAAATATATTTAAAAAGTAAAAAAAAAAAGTTCCAAAGATCAGCTTTGCAACGTGCGATCGTCGGAACTTTTTTTTAAAAAACAAACAAACTTTTTTTTAGTATTTTTTACTACCGGCTCAGGCAAAGCGGTCCAAACCGGTAGCCTTTCACCCCTGCTCCAGCCCCCAGGAGCACTCTGCAGGCCTCCCAAGCCGTCTGCGCTCATTGTTTTTGTGAAATACGGGCCCGTTTTTTGGCAAAAACGGATGCAGGGGGCAGGGTTTCAGGAGGCCAAAAATGGCCGTATTTGGTGTATAAGACGCACCAACATTTCCAACCCTCTTATAGGGGGGGGGGAGTGAGTCTTGTACTCTGAAAAGTATGGTAGCTTGATAGCTTCATGTATTTTCTCATTCACTGGTAAGAAATGGGGGAACGAGGGTGTTTTGATTCCCTTGTAAAAGGAGATTAGGGTCAGCTCCACTGGGTAGAGCAGACCAAAAAATCAGCTCCACAAGACGACCAGAGCTACATTTTATTGACACAGGTTACAATAACATGGGACTCACACTAGTAAAGGAAAGTTGGTTGTATAGGTCAGGGGTCCCCAGCTGTGTTGGCCCAGAATTACGGTCATAAGTTGAGGCATTACATGTCCAGACCCGATTTTTCAACGTTTTTTTGCAGTGGTGTTATTAAGTGAATCCATTTTACCCAATGGGCTTTTTTTTTGGCCAGAAACTGGAAAGCAGCAAAATTTGTAAAAAAAACAAACAATAACATAATCTTGCAAGCCTGATTTTGCTGTGCAGGTAGTCCTCGACTTACAACAGCTCATTCAGTCACCATGCGAAGTGACAACGCCACCAGAAAAAGTGACTCGTGGCCCCTTTCACACTTACGACCATTGCCGCATTCCCATGGTGATCAGAATTCATATGCTTGGCAATGGACTCGTATTTATGACAGTCATGTGAGGACCTCTTTGACTGTTTGACAAGCAAAGTCAATGGGGAAGCCAGAATCACTGAACAACTGCAGTGGTTCACTGAACCACCGTGGTAAGAAAGGTTGTAAAATGGCTCATAAAACTCACGTAACAAACGTCTCACTTAGCAACAGAAATGTTGAGCTCAATTTGTGGTGGTATGTCATAAGACTACCTGCATTTCCCCTCCTTGGATCAGGGAGATGTTTTGCCTGAACCGTTTCCAAATATTACAATACAATACAATAGTAGAGTTGGAAGGGACCTTGGAGGTCTTCTAGTCCAACCCCCCTGCCTAGGCAGGAAACCCTATACCGTTTCAGACAAATGGTTATCCAACATCTTCTTAAAGACTTCCTGTGTTGGAGCATTCACAACTTCTGGAGATAAGCTGTTCCACTGATTAATTGTTCTAACTGTCAGGAAATTTCTCCTCAGTTCTAAGTTGCTTCTCTCCTTGATTAGTTTCCACCCATTGCTTCTAGTTCTACCCTCAGGTGCCTTGGAGAATAGCTTGACTCCCTCTTCTTTGTGGCAACCCCTGAGATATTGGAACAATGCTATCATGTCTCCCCTAGTCCTTCTTTCTCTTAAGCTAAACATACCCAGTTCCTGCAACCGTTCTTCATATGTTTTAGTCTCCAGTCCCCTAATATTATCTTGATTCCCAGGACTTAAAAGAACATTTTTTTTTACTTCTTCACCATCTTTCTGTCAGGGTCACCTCCCTTACTCTCAGCAATTAGAAAAATTCACATATTACAGATATTTTGAATCTCTTAAGGGTGTCTGCGTAGATCATCCACATTCAAAGGCCCAAAGGAAAAGGTTTTTTTTTTTTTTACTAGGGAAGAATCATGGGAAAAGGGGCTATTGCTTTTAAATCCTGATGCAGCCGGGATGAATCTAAAGGGCTGGTTAAGTGTAAGAAAGGATATTCTATTAACCAGCCTCATACTCTTAATGCAGTGGTTCTCAACCTTCTCAATGCCACGACCCTTTAATACAGTTCCTCTTGTGGTGACCCCCAACCATAGAGGAGCGGTGTCTCGGTTCCTAAGACCATCGAAAATACGTGTTTTCCTATGGTCTTAGGTGACCCCTGTGAAAGGGTCATTTGACCTCCCAAAGGGGTCCCGACCCACAGGTTGAGAACCACTGCTCTAATGCATGCTGCAAGCCAGCCTCAAGAAAGACTGCTCATGAATATGGAGGCTTCCTTTAATGAAGCTCTTACCTCCGCCAAACTCTGTTCTACTAATATTAGAGGCCACCCATTATTAGATACTGTTCTAAAGCCTCAGTGGCGCAGTGGTTAGTGCAGTACTTCTGTTGACTGTCGGTTGCCTGAAAATTGGCAGTTTGAATCTCACCAGGCTCAAGGTTGACTCAGCCTTCCATCCTTGCGAGGTGGGTAAAATGAAGATCCAGATTGTTGGGGAAAATAGGCTGACTGTAAACCACTTAGAGAGAGCTGTAAAGCACTGTGAAGCGGTATATATACCGTATTTTTCAGCGTATAAGACGCACCTACCCCCCTAAAAGAGTGTGGAAATGTTGGTGCATCTTATACATCAAATACAGCCATTTTTGGCCTCCCGAAGCCCCGCCCTTGCATCCCACTTTTGTGAAAAATGGGTGAAAAACGGGCAGTTTTTCACAAAAACGGGGGCGTTTTTGCCTTCCCCAGAAGCACTCTGCAGGCTTCAGCATGGTTGGGGAAGGGAAAAATGTCCCCGTTTCGTGAGGTGGGGGAAGGCAAAACCTTTTCTTTCTTACTTACCTCTTCAAAATCTTGCTGCGTCTTATACGCCGGTGCGTCTTATAGTCCGAAAAGTACGGTAAGTCGAAGTGCTCTTGTTACTGTTAAATTGTTCGTAGATGCTACCACGAAAAGGCAATTTGTCTGGACTCACTTCATTGTATAGGTCAGGGGTCCCCAACCGTACCGGGCTGTAGGCCATTCGGGACCGGGCCGCAGAACTGGTGGACAAGTGCACACACATGAAGCCGCACGCGCGTAATCATGCCCTCTTCCCCACCCCGCTGCTTCCAGTGTGTTGAGCTGGAAAGGTTGCTTGACCCGATTTTTCAACTTTTTTGTGGTGGTGTTATTAAGCAAATACATATTACACAATGAGGTTTTTTTTTTTTGTTGGCCAGGAACTGGAAAGTAGCAAAATTTGTAAAAAAAAAAAAAGTCATGGTCACACGGCCATTGGATGCTGCAAAGGTGAGCTGGTTGCCAAGTGTACAAAACATGATTACGTCACCACAGGAGTCTGTGTGTGTGTGTGTGCAGCTATCCTAATTTCAAAACTGGGCTGCAAGTAGTTTCGGGGAGTCCGTTGTAGCTTTGAATGTGAGGACTGTCTGTACTGAATTGAAGGCTAGATAAATTTTCTGATTACAGTGAAGACCAAGGGGTATCAAACTCAAGGCCCGGGGTCTGGATCTGGCCCATGGGGTGTTTAGATTTCCGGGGCCGCCCTGGAAAAATCAAAGGACTGGCTCACGGTGCTTCTACCACCAAAAACGAAGCTTGCAAGGGCAACACGTCCCCTCCCCCCCCCAGCTCCATTTTCGCTGGTAGAGAGTTGCAGGAGGCCATTGCAGCCAAAAACAGAGCTCAGAAGTCTGTTTTTGTTGGCAGAACGCTTGGGCTGCCACAGGGGACACTGACACGAGTGACATTGAGTGGGCCACACCCGCACCATCCCCTCCCCCCCCAGGTCAAACACAACCCTGATGCGGCCATCAATGAAAGAGAGTTGCAGGAGGCCATTGCAGCCGAAAACGGAGCTCGGAAGCCTGTTTTGCTGGCAGAGCGCTGGGGTTGCCTGTGGCATGAGTGATGTCGCGTGGGCCACGCCCCCCATCTCCTCCCTGGAGGTCAAACATAACCCTGATGCGGCCCTCAATGAAATTGGGTTTGACACCCCTGGTGAAGACGGAACGCCAATATCAGATCATTTTGTGAATCCGTTCATGTGCCGTACCGAAAGCTGTACCGATTAGGATTCAGGAGAGCCAATGTCTGCAACTCAAACCTCACCTCAAGTCATGAATGACACGCCTTTAGCGATTTTAGTCAGAACCATTAACCATACATTCACGTAAGCAAAACCATGGAATGAAGGCCTGTCCAAGGAGAAACACGGGCCGGCATATGCAAAGGACACTCAGAATTTCAAACAGAATTTTCCACTTCAGTGGAAAGAGAGAAAATTCACAGCCTCATAATAATGGCTGAAAAGCGCTATCTGGACTTACCCTGCAAAACTCCTGAAGGTAAAGCATCAACAGAATATTTTGAAAAACTTCCCCTAACCCTGACATGAAAAAAACCCCGGCAAGTACAAACTATAAATAACAAGGACTATATATGAAGCTTAGCTCAACGTCCTTGTGCTATTGCTGAAAAAGGAGCATGAATTCCATAATTCCAAATCCTGGGAGGTCACCTGATCTAAATCGACACTTGTTCCTTGGCTAAGGTTGGCTTTTATTTTATTTTTTTTTTGGGGGGGGGGGAGGCAGTAGTGGAATTCAGCCATTTCGCACCACTTTGGGAGAACCGGTTAACTTTCCGAGCCGTTTGGTGAACTGGTTGTTGGAAGAAATCATTAGGGTAGAGAAACGGTTTTTAAATTATTTGCATCCCACCACTGGGGAAAGGGGAAGAGCTGGGACGGTAGGGAGCTTTCATGGGTACTTTGGACATTTCCCCCTGAGAAAACGGGGGGAGGATTTTTCCTTTGAATGACATCCATCCAACTTTGAATGACACCACCCAAGGGATGAAAATCAGAGAGTCCTCTCTTACCCTTTTGAAGCGGGGATCACAACACACTGAAAGTGTAGGAATCCCTGAAGTTATAATAATACAATAGCAGAGTTGGAAGGGACCTTGGAGGTCTTCTAGTCCAACCCCCTGCCTAGGCAGGAAACCCTATACCGTTCCAGACAAATGGCTATCCAACATCTTCTTAAAGACTTCCAGTGTTGGGGCATTCTTGCCTCCAGAAGTTGTGAATGCCCCAACACTGAAAGTCTTTAAGAAGATGTTGGATAGCCATTTGTCTGAAATGGTATAGGGTTTCCTGCCTAGGCAGGGGGTTGGACTAGAAGACCTCCAAGGTCCCTTCCAACTCTACTATTGTATTATTATAACTTCAGGGATCCCTACACTTTCAGTGTGTTGTGATCCCCGCTTCAAAAGGGTAAGAGAGGAGTCTCTGATTTGCATCCCTTGGAGTTGGAGGGGGCTCTGGAGACCATGAAAAGTGGATGGAAGGCATTGATGCAGTCCTTGGAAAAGTGGGCTTTGATCAGATACACAAATGAGGTCTGGCCAACTCTTCATACAGAACCAGAAACCCATTAGATTCATCGTGAGAAGAGCTGTGTGTAAAATAGAAATGTCTCTGAGCATGCTAAGGACCAAAGTCAAACTTGGATTGATGTTGGTCCCTGCAGTACAAGTGACTGGCTGCATTCCCAGTTAACATCTTTACCCTTCTGAAATCTTATTATATGTATTTATCTGACGTAGAAAACTAAAGCCTTCTTCTACATAATTGAGCTTGAACTGGGAGGGGCTGAATTCGGTAGCCTGGTTATAAAACAGTTGGAAGCATTCAAGGGTTTGTCTCTCTTAACCTTCCCTTGTGTAGGGCGGAGTAGGGGGTCATCTTAAATCTAAGATTGCCTGCAGGAGATGGCAAAATCCACCTTTGTCTGTGAGAACAGAAGGAAAAGCACTTGGAATATCTTGAAAAAGGGGAGGGGAGGAGAAGATATGGAGCGGGTAGAACTGGGAGAAAAACAGGCAGCCAGTAAGAAGGCACAACACTTGTTCTGCAAGTAGAAGAGGTCCTGGGTTCAAAATCGGAGATTTTCAAGTAGAGCTGGCACATCGGAGGCTCAGGAGAGATGTGACCAACTTCCCATCCATCATGAGCTACATGGGCCAATAGTTTGGCTCGATATAATGGGATTCCGTGTATTCTCTCCCCGCCCACTTACTCCACCAAGCCAATCCTGTCTCACCCCAGCTCTTGTACAATCCCAGGACACAATGAGAACTCACCTACAGTGTTTCTTCCTTGGAAATTAAGTATTGCTAACATATGTTTTTTGCTTGTAGTTAAATTAACACTAATTATTGATGTTAAAAAGCGATTAAACCTGGAGACTGGTTAATATAAACATGTCTTGGTTGCGTTGGTGTGTAGAGCGGCTTCCCCTTGGCATCTGAAGCTTCTCTCCCTAAACAGAGGGGATGGCCATAGAGTTTTCCCAGATTTGGATCTCCAGAGCTACTTCCGTGCAGAATTCAACCGATCTTTTACGGCAATGGCGTGTCTCAGGAGACCTTCAATGCTCTTGAAATACATGCTGCTGTCCTTCATGTTCTTGATGGCACTGGAGAGGAGGGAAAGCACCTGGTTAGAGTCCCAGGAGTTGGGGAAAGGGGATCCAGAGTGTCCCAGTTTCAGAAATCCAGGAATAGGGGGGACAGAGAGAAGAGTATTTCTCGTGGGGGCGCAGTGGTTAGAATGGTTAAAAATGAGGGGGAGGGGTTTGAAAAAAGTTTTTTTTATTTCTCATACGTACATTCACAAATATACAATCTCATAACTCTCATTAATAATATGTGTTATTTTTTAATATTTATAACAGTTTTTCCTCAAGTTAAAAATATATAATTGAGGTTGCTTTTATAACAACCTTCTTTCTTTCTTCCTTCCCTCCCTTTTTCTCTCCTCTTTCTTCTTTCCTCCTCTCCTTTCCCTTCTCTACTTCCCCTTCCTTTCCACCACTCCTCCCCTCTTCTTCCCTTCTCTTCCCTACCCTCTCTCCTACTCTTACTCCCCTCCATGTCTTCCTCTCCTTTTCCCTTTCTTCTTTCCCTCTCCTTTCTCCTCTCTTCTTCCTCCCCTCCCCTCTACTCCTCTCTCCATTCCTCCTTTTCGTTGTTATATTTACATCTTTAATCCAGAGTCTTTTCGGGATGGCGTTCCAGCAAACCCAGTTCTGTATTTACATAACAATCTTAAATTCCCTCTTCCACCCCCCCACATTTTTAATAGTTGCACATGTGTCAACCTTTAAACATATATTAGTATATATTAAATGAATTTTTAAGGGCAGTCACCTGCAGGCATATTCTACGGTGTAAATGGCGCCTTGACTCTGTTCTTCCCAGCTCTGCATGTCAGCCTGCAAAGAGAAAGGACAACTGATCTTTTGCCAGGTCGAGAGAAGCACAAGAGCCCTGATGGCACAGTGGTTAGAATGCAGTATTGCAGGCTAATTCTGCTCACTGCCAGGAGTTCGATCCTGATCGGCTGAAGGCTGACTCAACCATTCATCCTTCCAATGTCAGTCAAATGAAGCCCCAGATTGTTGGGGGTAATATACTGACTCTAAAACAGCTTAGAGAGGGCTGGAAAGCACTGTGAAATGGTATAATAAGCCTGAGTGCTATTGCTATAAAACATTCTGGTACCTTCTGTCACCATTTGTGTCCTGTGCAGAAATGCAAAACGAAAAAAAGGGGATTTACCTTTAATACACTTTCCCCTTAAGCTTTTGACTTTTATAGAACATGTACATTTTTGTCACACTACAAGTAAACCTCAACTTACAACTATTTGTTTAGAGACCATTCAAAGTTACAGTGGCACCTAAAAAGTGATTTATGACCAGTTCCTCCACTTACAACCTTCAGAGCGTTCCCAAGATCACGTGACCAAAATTGAGGCGCTTGGCAAGCGGCATATATTTACAACGGTTGCATCATCTCAGGGTCATGTGACCACCGTTGGCGACCTTTCCATCTGGCTTCCAACAAGCAAAGTCAATGGGGGAAAGCCGGATTGATTTGCTTGGCAATGGTAGAAAAAAGCTCATAAAATCATGTGTGACTCACTTAAAAACCACCTTGCTTAACACCAGAAATTCTGGTCCAATTATTGTTGTTAAGCGGAGATCTACCTGTATTATCTTTAAAGGTGAACCATATTATGCAAAGCATGGAAGAAGAGCAGATGCGATGACTCTAGTCAAGCAAGGAATTCCCTCTTTTTTTTAAAAAAAAAAGAGTCACTTTTTTCGGAGTCACTTCCGGTTTGCTGGGAGGGTCGTTTTAAGCGTTCCGAAGGCTGCGGGGACTGTCCGGAGGCTTCCCTGACGCCTCCGGAGCGCATCCGGGGGGTGGGGGAGGCTGTTTTCGCCCTCTCTGGGCGACTATAAAGCCTCTGGACCCTGGGGAGGGCGAAAAATGGCTTTAAAAAAGGGTGAACTTAGCTGGGCAGCACGCGCATGCCGCTGGCCAGCTGACAGGGCAGCGCCTCCGTGCCCTGACCAATGGCTCCACGTGCCACCTGTGGCACGCGTGCCATAGGTTCGCCATCACTGGTATAGATGGTACCTTGCTCAGTAGTAGTAACTGTGAGAGGGATCTTGGAGTCCTAGTGGACAACCATTTAAATAGGAGTCAACCATGTGCAGCAGCTGCCAAAAAAGCCAACACAGTTCTAGGCTGCATCAACAGAGGGATGGAATCAAGATCATGTGAAGTGTTATTACCACTTTATAAGGCCTTGGTAAGGCCACACTTGGAATACTGCATTCAGTTTTGGTCACCACGATGTAGAAAAGATGTGGAGACTCTAGAAAGAGTGCAGAGAAGAGCAACAAAGAGGATTAGGGGACTGGAGGCTAAAACATATGAAGAACGGTTGAAGGAACTGGGTATGCCTAGTTTAATGAAAAGAAGGACCAAGGGAGACAAGATAACAGTGTTCCAATATCTCAGGGGTTGCCACAAAGAAGAGGGAGTCAAGGCACCTGAGGGTAAAACAAGAAGCAATGGGTGGAAACTAATCAAGGAGAGAAGCAACTTAGAACTGAGGAGAAATTTCCTGACAATTAGAACAATTAATCAGTGGAACACCTTGCCTCCAGAAGTTCTGAATGCCCCAACACTGTTGGATAGCCATTTGTCTCTAATGGTGTAGGGTTTCCTGCCTAGGCAGGGAGTTGGACTAGAGGACCTCCAAAGTCCCTTCCAACTCTGCTATTGTAAGTGAAGATAGAGCTTTCTCTAATATAATTATCCAGAAGGGAATTATTCCCTTCTCAATAAGCAGCTTCTTAAGGTGAGTATTTTTTGAGTTTCTCCCGAAGAAATTGGATGGAGTCGATATAGAAAACTGGTTGCATCCCAAACAATTTGGACATGATCCATAAGTATTTAACCAATAGGATGTGAAAGGGCGACCTGCTGCTTCTTAATTTGCCTTAAGTTATTTTTCAGGAGTAGACTAATCAATGACTCTTTCAAAGAAGCTGGTAGTGCTCCCTCTCTTATAGGGGCATTTTACCATGTTCTTCTTAGCAATGTAAGAAGTCCAGATTGATGAAAGGCCAGATATATATTCTCAGGCCTTAAAGCCCAGTACTTCTCCATTACAGAAAATGCTCTGGAGATGTCAGGTCCTCATAGATCCCTATTGGGATGCTGCCATTCAGCCGAGAGGGCAGGAGTCTTGGTATTTTTATGCTCTGTCACTTGCTTTGGTTCCTTATTCACTTTGTTGTAACTTCCTGGGAGTGGGAGGGATGAGCCAGGGGCCATCTGTTTTGTCTCAGCTCCGAAGAGAGGAGAGTCCAGCTTCTTATCATCTTCTCAGCTTGAAGTTCTCACAATAACTTGGAGTTCTCACAACAACTTCACACCTGAGGATTGGCTCACGTTGGACTGAGCGGTGGAGTGGGGTTTTGACGAATAACTTTTAACCTAACCTTTTGTTTTCGCTCGGGAACTTTAGATCCTGCCTATTCTCCTTGCTATCGCTATCTTCCAATAAAAGTTCCTTTTGAAACACTACCTGTTTCAAGAGTTTTGCTTTCTTGAAGGGATAGCAAGACCTTCCAGAAGACTTCAATTAGCAGATATGCACAAACATACTCACTTCTCATAGCTACCTCTACATTGGTCTGATACTTTGCACGCTGAAAACTAACGTGTAATGGCAGAAATGTCCAGTTTCCCTTTCCCCAATGTACTACTTTTCTGCCTGCGAGTAATTACAAAGTATGGAGGAATAGTTAAGCATCTGAGCCTCTAAATCTGTAACAGAATAGGTTTTATAGACTACTAGTTGTTAACCTGGCATTGCCCGGGTATTTGTTTATCCCAATCCTGTATTAGACATTCACAAATGTCCGGACCAAACGTAATTTCTAATGTTGGATTTTCCCCCTTACCAGAGGGAGCCCCCTTGTAGAGTACTGTGAAGCTGTTACCATGGCAACTCCACTGCACTGTACAGTAGAAGCCATTTTAAAGAGACACTTTATCTAATTATACATGTACTAACTGTGGCGCACATAACTTATGCACAATATTGGAAAAAAGAAAATACACCATCAGAGCTAGATATAATCAGAAAAGTGTTGGCCTGTGCGGAAGCAGATAGGCTCACTCTTGAACTTAAAAATAAAGGGGAATCAGAATATTTTGAAGTCTGGAACAGATTTTATGATTGGTATAAGACAAGGTGACAAGACTGGAACAAACTGTATATATTGTGATTGGACAGAAGGATAGATAATGCACTAAGTAGGCTAATAGTTAATGGTTGAGACTAGCTGTATATAATGTGAATGTATGGTCACTTTGACTTCGCGGTACTGCATTGTTTTAATAATAATAATAATAAATTTGGATTTATTAGCCGCTCCCTTTCCAAGTAGGACTCGGGGCGGCGTACAATGGAGCATAAAACATAAAAAATATATAACAACACCAAACGTACATACATACACAACACACATACATACACGGAGGAGGAAACAAATTACATCAATAGACAGTTAAAAATCAGCTTTAAAATACCCCAATTGTAAAAACCCAAAAAATTAATATTTAAGGACAATTTAAAAAACAGTTTGGAGGAATGGGAAAATTACGATTGCGATTGAGCCAGGCCGGATAATTGAAAGAGGTGGGTCTTCAGCTGTACACGGAATGTAAAAATGTAAATGTAAAAATTTAAATGTAAAAATAATAAAAATATATTCCAAATAGAAGCCATTTTAAGGCAGTACAGTAGAAGATATTTTAAGGCACAACAGCCTGTATCTTAACAGAACACAAATCCCGAGGGGTGTTAGGGGTGTCTTACCCCCACATTATTTGTTTCCAGAGAGTAAGTCATCTGTGTACCGAGTTTGGTTGAAATTGCTTGAAGCGTTCCAGAGTTTTGCTAGAATGAACATACACACACACACACTTTTATATATAGGAAATGACACTACATCCATTCTCATTTACAGTTCAGATCACAGCTTACTTTGTGTTCAGCCAGTTCTGGGAGAGACCGCCTGACATGTTCTTGAAGCCGATACAATGCAACAGAAGGTTCATTTGCCAGGACATACATGCTCTCTGTAAACTTGTCTGTCACTATAAGGAGAAAAGAAAGCATATTTTTTCTCCGTTTTGCTTCCACACCGGGAGAAAAAAAATCAGGGTTCAAATAATACATGTCATGACTTCAGGCCACCGATACAGGAAACGGATGTTTAGGCTTAGAGAAAATTCCAAAGTATAAAAACTATGCAGAACCAGAAAAAAAGTTAAGGTAGATGGCAGTCTAAAAAAGACCATTGCTTCAGAATGATAGATGAACATTGGTGCAATAGGAGAGAAGTGAAATTGGAAAACAGAATAGGAATCTAGGAGGGTGATAATGAATGTGAATCTTTCATACTTCAGTTGTTTTGGTTTGTCGCACAGTCAGCCAGATGTTCAGACTGGATTTGGCATTTTTGTCACCCTATCAAGTCCATCCCAAGGACCTGGGGTAGTCAGATGTTGATGTACGATGGTCTTTGAAGTATTATTGCAGCATGTAAGCTGTATTATTATTACACTTTTATCCTGGTTTTTATATATATCTCAAAGTGGCAAACATACTTAAATATGATATTTGTATCTGCTTTTTTAAAACAAGTAACTCAAGGCAGCAAACATATCTAATGCTCCTGCCTCCTCTCTTTCCCATAACAACAACCCTGTGAGGAAGGCTGGGCTGAGAGAAAGCAATTGTGCCAAACTCACACCGCCAACTTCCCAAATTTAGCTGGAATTCTCAATACTATTATGATTAAAATGTATCTTCAAGCGTAGGTCAGATCAATTTGGCCCAATCCCTTTATGCTCACAGTGAACCTGTGAGGACGATAGGTGCAGAGACTGCAACTGAGCAGTTGAGAACTGAGTCCCCAGCATGCTCTTTTCTAAGGTTAAAACACTCATCGGGGAGTAAATCCTGCTCATTCTAGCTGATTTTACTTCTGGAGAAATATGCAGACTTTCAAGCCTTAAAACAAAAAGGATTGGGTTCCAATCCTGCTGGGAACTTAAAGCGCAAAATAATAGAGTGGGAAGGGACCTCGGAGGTCTTCTAGTCCAACCCCCTGCTCAAGCAGGACACCCTATAGCAGTTCAGACAAATGGTTGTCCAGTCTCATTTTGAAAGCCTCCAGTGATGGGAGCACAACTTCTGAAGTTATTTCATTGGTTGTCTGCTCTCACCGTTGGAAATTTCTCCTTAAGCTCTAGCTCCATGATGGCGAACTTATGGCACGTGTGCCAGAAGTGGCACCCAGAGCCTTCTCTGTGGGCAAATGTGTCGTCGTCAGTTGCTCTTCTAGTTTCTGGTGCACCAGCCAGCTGGTCTTCACGAGCGGTGCAGTGCCAGAAAACGGCCTGAAAATAGTCCAAAAACAGCCCATTTGGGGGGCATTTTGGGCTGTTTTTAGGGCTGTTTTCACGCCATTTTTTGGCCCAAAAAACTGCTAGAAAATGACCAAAAACGGCCTGAAAAAATAACCTGAAAATGGCCTGAAAAACAGCCAAAAATGCCCCCAAAATAAGCATCTGCGCATCAGCCAGCTGGTCTTCGGGTGCTCAGGCATGTATAAAGACCAGTTGGATGGCAGCTGGCCAGCGCATGCATGTGCGGCGGCCAGCTGGTCTTTGGGTTTCTGGCGCTCTGGCGTGCGCCTATGCAGGCACATTCTGGTTTGGGCACTCGGTGCCAAAATGCTTCACCATCATTGCTCTAGCTTGTTTCTTTCCTTCTTGGCCATGACAACTTCTTGGCACAACAGTTAGTTTGCCATTGCTTTCTCCACTCTCAGGTCATCCTACTTTTCTGGAATTACTGAGTGGTCTCCTATCCATGCATTAGCCAGCTGCAAACTGCTCGTTTGAGACCAGCCCAGGTTGGATGAAAACGCTTGCAGAGCCAGAGCAGAACAATAAAAATGAAATGTGTCTCATTCCATGCAACAGAACTCCCTTGTCCCATTTCTACCTTGGGAGAAGATACAATAATAATACAATAATAATAATACAATAGCAGAGTTGGAAGGGACCTTGGAGGTCTTCTAGTCCAACCCCCTGCCTAGGCAGGAAACCCTATACCGTTTCAGACAAACGGCTATCCAACATCTTCTTAAAGACTTCCAGATGCCTGATCTGTACTGTTAACAGAGCCATCCCCCCCCCCCAATATTAAAATTAAAAACGGTGGGAATTATTTCACCCGATAGGCAGAAATTATCCAGGCATGGATCCCGCAAGCCAACCCTAGAGCCGTAACCAGTTTTACTTTTGCTCCATTAACACCCAAATCTCAATCCAGAGGGACGGGGAGAGAATAAGCATCCCTTTTCCCCATTCTTCCCCGGACTCATTTCAGTGTAACATAACCCGGAAGTAGCCGTCATTGTTACCCTTTTTCACTTTCAGCTGCATTTCAGCCTCCTCCATGATACCGAACCGAGCCCGACCCGGCGTGAGAAAAAGCGGAACGCAAAGCCGGGGCGGAATTCCAGCCGAGCAGCAACTTCCGGAAAGCTGGGTGCATCGTCAGAAACGTACCTGTGTGGAAACACCGCCTGAGGAGAAAGGTTCTTACTGGTTTTTTTTTTTTTTTAAATCAAAACGGTGCGGAAAATGTAGTTTCTTTCATCCGTCAGGATTTATTGATTTATTTGACGCCCGGATTTCCCGTGTCGGGGTTCACGCCTAAAAAGATGACAAGGCTTCTGAGAGAGCGTTTCCCTTTCCAAACGAATGGATGTCACTTAAGTACTTAACGAATAATCTCCCCCCCCCCTATTGGGTTCAATGAGGCTTTCTCTCTAACACGGTCAATGGATCCTGGAAATAAATCCCGCTGCGCTCAGTGGAATCGTATGTTGCATTTGTGTAATTCAGAAAACCAAGCACAAAAGCTCAGGTGCAATTTTTTTTAATCTCAATTCGGCAAACGACAGAAAAATAGACAATCCCCTGAATGTGGAGGGATCTTCTTCCAGGAACTATGGAATGTTCTTCTAAAGATTTTAATTTTTTAAAGTGTTTGGTTTCTTCCTGTGTTTTCAGTTTTTGTATTTATTCTTTTCATGCCGTATTGGTTTTAGGATTGTGGTTTTTATTTATTATATATCTTATATCATACTGGGGAGTTCTTGCAGTTGAAAGCCACACATTTTTAAAGTTGCTATGGTCGAAAAACACTTCTTTTGCTGTAAAGAATTGGTTGTTTTGTCTGCCCCCCCCCCCCCCAAAAAAAAGAGGAGATGGTATTTAATCTGTGTTTACAGTGTTGAGCATGGAAAATTGAAGGCTTGTTTAGGCTTCATTCTGTCATAGGGTGGCCTAGAAAACCCGCTTGTTGAGTTAGTTTGACATTGGATTATCCACCACCAGAAAATGGATTAAAAGCAGTAGCCAAATTGAACATGTTTTGTGAGTGTAATCATATAGAGAGTAATGGAACTGTTTTGCAAGGCAAGGAATAGGCATTAAAAGAAAAACAGGGGCCATTACGATCATTTTTATTTCAAATTGGTTAATTGTTTAAACATTTTTTTAAAAAAATGATTGAAACGTGTCCCATGGTTTTAGGGGGTTAATTTTAGATGTATTTTCTAAGCCAAGAGAAGAGAAGAGGAGAGAGGGAGGGAGAGAAGAAGGGAGGAGGAAAAGGGGCATAGAAAAGAAAGGAAGGGAAGGAGGAGAGGAGCTATATAGTTACACACAGAGAAAAAATGCAATATCTTACTTTGTCCATCATTGCTTTGGGATCATTTTTACTTTCCTTAGCTATTCATACCCAGGGAAATCAAGCCAGCTCCGGATATCTTACATTTATTTTTAATAACTGCATCGCAATTTGAAATCTTACAAGCGAACATCGAGAATTCCCAAAATTGCCAGGGAAGAATTAATTTTTGCCTGGTTGAGAGTCGACAGCCCGTTAACTTTGGTTTGGGTTTAGAAACCAACAGAAGAGCGGTCCCTTTAAGGCTAAGCTTTCGGGCGAAAGCAGCTCCGCCCCCTCCTGACACATTAATAGGCGGAGTGTTCGCGTGGGTGGAGCAAATTCCGTCGCTTCATTCATAAAATTCCGTATAGACTCCCTGGAATCTCTTAAAGGGGCCCATCAGCCCGGTGTTTTTTGTTTTTTTTAATAACCAGAGCTTCAGAATCGGATGCATTGTGGGAAGAGAAAGTTGTTTTCACTTTGCATCAGAGGGCAGCAGAGGAACGAATGGCAATAAGAGCTGTTTGTTAACATTACTTCCTGTCAAAGCTGGGATTGCTGACGATCATGCTTTGATCATTCGGTAATTGATCGTTTACCCATCCTTCTAAACCGGGTTGAAGAAGTCTCTAGTAAAGAAAGGTGAGTTAAGAATGGCGTCTTCAAACCAAGTTGCTCCTGCTTGTTGCTCCTCTTGGAAATTGCTTCTCTGCTTCCTCTTTGGTTATAGCTGGTCTCTATGCTATGGATTCATCCATTAGCTCAGTGTTTCTCAGCCATGGCCACTTTAAGAGGGGTGGACTTCAACTCCCAGAATTCCCCAGCTGGCTGGGGAATTCTGGGAGTTGAAATCCACCCCTCTTAAAGTGGCCATGGTTGAGAAACACTGCATTAGCTAATTGTGGTTCTGTGGCTAAAACACTGAGCTTGTCAATCAGAAAGGTCGGTGGTTTGAATCCCTAGTGCCGCTTAACGGAGTGAGCTCCCCTTACTTGTCCCAGCTTCTGCCAACCTAGCAGTTCGAAAGCAAGTAAAAATGCAAGTAGGAAAAATAGGAACCACCTTTGGTGGGAAGGTAACAGCGTTCCGTGCACCTTTGGCGTTCAGTCATGCATGACCACGGAGACGTCTTCGGACAGTGCTGGCTTTTCAGCTTTGGAACGCAGATGAGCACTGCCCCCTAGAGTCAGGAACGACTAGCACTTATGAGCGAGGGGAACCTTTATCTTTACCTAGGTTTTTGGGTGCAGCTCAGAATCTGATAAATCAAATGAAACTCTAAAAACGAGGCAACTGATAATGAGTTTTATTTATGGCCAAAGCAAAACTGGACGAACTTTCATCTCCCACCTTAAACAGAGCAGGCAGAGAGAGAAAAAGCCAAAAGCCACACGCCAAAACCTTTTCTCGAATGTCTTACAGTTTACACAGCTTGCACAGATCGTCATAGTGTTAGAAACATAATTTCATAGCCATTAGTCCATGCAAACCTCATGATTTTCTCAGCGCTCTGAAAACAATGGTCCTCAGAAAGGGGAAAGGAATATGTTTTCTGGCATATAGCCCATAGTCACCGTAGTTACAACAGGCAGAATTCACATTTTGCATTTCACAACAAGTTACTTGGCTAGGTTACTTGGCAGCCTAGAGGCTTTATCTAGGCAGATAGAGCATTAGGTTACAATGGAGCTTCTCTCAGCAGCAAGGAATATCAAAAGTTGAGTTAGGTACAAACTGTGTATGAGTTCTGACCGAGGCTTCCCAAGAGCATGAAGCAAACTCCTTGTCCCCACAAAAAACCCTTTTATTAATTAATTGACTGTGAATTCTGCTCATTCACATCCAGCAAAATCTTTCGAGGAAGGATTTACAGTCACAGACCTTCTCTGGCTTGGAGAGCTGCCAGGCCGATATATGCAAAACTTCTCAAGGAGTCTCAGAGAGCCACAAACCAATTAAGCGAACTAATTGTCTCCTGCAAACTCCACTCCCCTTTCGCTCCTCTTTTATTTCCTCTGGGAGGGGCTGTTCATCGTCCACCTGTGGTCTTACTCCTTACTCGGCCCTTGTTCCTTAGCTGTCCCCTTCGTCTGGCAACTCTGCACCTGCTCACCACATTGGGAACAGGCTCCAGCTGTTCGTCTGTCTGACTCAGAAGGCAGCTGATAACTGGCATACGGCCCTGGCCCCCTCTCTGCTTCCGACACAGAGCCCTCATCAGAGCCTTCCCCAGACTCCAGGACTGGCCCATGTTCCTCCCCAACTTCCTCACTGTCCAAATATGTTCCCAGTTCCGCTGACTGCTGGCGGACCCCAACACTATGCTCTAATCCTTTCAGTTCTACCTTGCCAGGCATGCTGCCCCCAGCCCCAGCCCACCCAACCCAATCTCATTCAGTGTTATCACTTCACTTTCAGCGTGTGTCAACACACCAGCAGGCACAATAACAACACCGCAATTCTAACATGATCCAAGCCACCGGCCAGAGGGATCCTGACATTTCGGCTAGTGACAGAACAGATGATGACGACGACACGATAATAAATCTGCAATTGTTTCCGTATTCAGAAGCTGGGACCGATTTAAATGGTACGCTTACAAAGCTGAAGCCCGAATGGAGGGAGCTCTGAGGGGAAGATGAGATATGAGAGGACAGAATTCAGCTTGTTAAAATCTCTGGGTTTTTTTTTTCAGAATAAAAATGGTAGTTTCTCAGTCTTATGATCCGGGCAGTCCTCGACTTATGACCACAACTGAGCTCCAAATTTCTGTTGCTAAGTAAGATAGTTGTTAAGTGAATTTTGCCCCATTTGCCCCAGTTCTTAAGTGAATCGCTACAGTTGTTAAGTTAGTAACACGGTTGTTAAGTGAATAACATGGTTGTTAAGCGAATCTGGCTTCCCCACTGACTTTACTTGTCAGAAGGTCGCTAAAGGGGACCGGATGACCCTGAGACACTGCAACCGTCATAAATAGGAGCCAGTTGCCAATCATTTTGATCATGTGACCACGGAGGATCCTGCAACGGTTGTAAGTGTGGGGAAATGGTCATAAGTCACTTTTTTCAGTGCCGTTGTAACTTCGAATGGTCATTTAAGTGAGTGGCTGTAACTCAAGGACTATCTGTATTCCAGTTAAGTTAGGAATTATGAAGATGCTAAGTAGTGAAATACTGTGTCTAATTTAAACTTAATGACAATCCTGTTACACACTGAAAAAATAAACCTCATTTAATTGGACAGGATACATTTTATAATTCTTGAGAGCACCTTGCATAAATGTAATGAGAAAATATGCTGATGGGAAGTTTCTGTGCTCTGTATTCTGCCAAAAGATGAACTATTCGTTCATTTGTTGAATCTTTTCTGACCCGTGGAGTAAATGTACCCAGTTTAAATTGTCCAAGAAAACGGAAGACAGATCTGCAAAAAAAAAAAAGGTAATTCTTAACAAAAATGGCATTCATTTAAGGCAGGGGTGTCCAAACTTAGGAACTTTAAGACTTGTGGACTTCAACTCCCAGAATTCCCCAGCCAGCAAGTCTTAAAAGTTCCCAAGTTTGGACACCCCTGATTTAAGGCCTTCTCTTTCTCCTATTTGTTTGTTGCCTTAGAGCAGGCCTACAGTCAAAAAAGTCAAGATGGCCACCACAGTAGCATGGCCGCCATATAAACAGGCAAAGATTCAATGGCTCTGTGGTAGCCATTTTGATATTCCTGTCAACCCTGAAGTTGGCTTTGCCGAAGCCGTCTTGGAGCTTCCGTGCTGCCACACACGAGCTGAGGGATAGGGAGGAGGGAGGGGATAGAGATAGCTGGGGTTGTGTAGTCAAAACAAAGCACTTTTGCTTGGGAACCAAGGACATTCTCACACTTGGCCAAAGGAAGGAGGAGTGATGTTCACCAGGCCACCAGACAGTGCCTTGATTGGACCATGTGACTGATAGTTTTGGGACTGAGGGAAAAACTTTTTTTTAAATTGTTTTAATTAAACAAAACACACCCACAAAAACATTCTTCATTACATCTTCCAGAAAGCATGTCGATTGGTTACAAATAAATTTCGTGCGTTACTACAATCATTCTTTATATTTCATTCATATTGAATTTTACATTTTAAATCAAAAATCTTTATACCATCAATATACCATCATTCTCATTTAACTATATTTGTTTAAACGTGCTTTTGTCTAGAATCATTTATATTTATATTATAATAAATCTAGTCAAAAATTTATTACTAGAATTTATAAGTACCCAGGAGAGATTACATCTTTATAACAAAATCTAAACAAAAAAATATATTAATAAAATTAGGAAATCTTTTCCCCAGGTCCCATATTATAGTTTATATCCAAATTGTTTTTACCAGTTAGAGTTATTATTTCATTATTATTGTCATGATGGGTTATCGGTTAATGAATAAACATTTAAAAAACAAAAACATTCTATAAGCATCTACGTTCTACTTATTAATCACCAAAAATTAACTAAGTTTTTATTTTTATTATTTTTCCCCCATTTAATTGTGACACCAGACAGTGCCTTGATTGGACCATGTGAGTGATTATTTTGGGATTGAGGGGAAAACTTTTAATGAGGTGAAAACCGCAGGAACCTCAGAGTCGGTTTTCACCAGATTCGTGCCAGTATTATATCCAATAAAGCGATTCTTTTGAGGAATTCATCTGCCTCGGAGTTTTGCTTGGTATGGGTCTATTACTTGGAACTCCTGCCTTAGGTGTTATCTTGGTGGAATTCAACTCGGCTTCTAAAGCAAGGCTACAACTTAGCAAGCCAAGTGAATCTTACTAATTGTGGTGAATTCGATGAGCTAAAGATTCAATTTTCTCTTTCTTTCATTTCTCAAAATGCAGATGGGGGCATCCTGAAGCGTTCCAACACCTTGACAAATCGCCAACGTGGCAATGAAGTGTCTGCCTTGCCAGCTACTTTGGATAGTGAGTTTTTTCTGTGTCACAAAAGAAAACCCTTTTAGCTTTTCAGCTTTCAAGACTAAGCACAGAGAGGGGAAAACCTGTTGAAGTGGTAGACCAATAGGCAAAAGGCATTCAGATGTTATTTTAAATCTTTCATCTGAGAAACAGTGGGAGAAGTTGTATTTATTTATTGCAAATGTTATAGATTAATAGTTGTTCATAAACCTCAGGGCAGTTCAAGTACTTCTATATAAAGCAACACAGCTCATCAACATGAAGCTCCAAAATCATAGAATGTAAGGGTGGGCAGGGATCTTGGAGGTCATCTAGCCCAACCCCTTCTCAGTGCAGGACTCCACTGCAGTCATTCTAATTGAATAAATTCAAAAATGAAAGATTGGCATTTTAAAAAAAAATTCGCTTTAAGTTGCAGCTTTCATCCTGCTGTACACTCCTGTGTTTTTTTCTATTAAAAACATAAGTCTCTTGGGAAAAAAGATAAACATATTTTCCCTTGTTGTGAAAATCTGCTAGGCTTTTGCCAATATTTGATTCATTGAATTGATCAATTAATTCAAATATGGGTGACTCAAGCTGGGACAATTCATTTGTTTTTGTTTTTTTGTACATTTAATGGTTCAAATCAGGTCTAATTTAGAGATTAGGTCCAAATCAATGTATATGAATTAATTTGAATGTCGCAGGAGAAATGGAACCAATTTTAGTCTCTTAATAATAATAAAAAACATGCTATACAAGGCACTGAAAGGACACGGTGGCTCAGTGGCTAAGACCCTGAGCTTCTCGATCAGAAAGGTCGGCAGTTTGGCGGTTCGAATTCCTAGCACCGCATAATGGAGTGAACACCCGTTTCTTGTCCCAGCTTCTGCCAACCTAGCAGTTCGAAAGCATATAAAAATACAAGTAGAAAAATAGGAGCCACCTTTTGTGGAAGGTAAAAGCATTACGTATGCCTTCGGCGTTTAGTCTTGCTGGCCATATGACCACGGAGATGTCTTCAGATAGCACTGGCTCTTTGGCTTTGAAACGGAGATGAGCACCACCCCCTAGAGTCGGGAACAATAGCACTTACGTGCGAGGGGAACCTTTACCTTTACCTGTATACAAGGCACTGGATGAAAAATTCAGTTTCCTTATAATCAAGCTTTTATGTTTTTTGAGTCAAATTTTTGTCCCAATGGTTTGTCAAGATAATGCATGTTTTGCTAAAGGAATGAATAAGATTTCTCCCAAGTTTAAAAATATTGCACTTAGCTCCTTTCTCACCCACTGAAATCAGTATAAAATTATGTAATGTAAAACATACTTGAATTAGCAACTCTGTGCCTCAGTAAACCTGAAATGTGCTTGATTGTTAAAAAGATACTCAAAATTGCATTATTTTGCACGATTCATTCATATTTATTAATTTATTAACCCTTAAGCTGTCTTGATCATTGTCTTCTCTTTTCATTTTCTAGCTCTGTCCATTCACCAGCTGGCAGCTCAGGGTGAACTGATCTTGTTAAAGGAAAACCTCCGAAAAGGTGAGCCATGAAATTTCTCAGTTTCTCACTCTTTTGCTAGAGAGAGCCTTAGTTTGAACAGCTTTAAGAATCGTGTACTTCAATTCCCAGAATCCCTCAGAATGCTGGCTGAGGTATTCTGGGAGTTGGAGTCCACACCTCTTAAAGTTGCTGTGTTTGCGAAACGCTATGCTAGAACAGTGTTTCTTAAACTTTCTACCAGGACCCCTTCTCACTTTTAAAAATTATGCAGTACCCCAGAAGTGTTTTTATTTGTACGAGCTATATTGGCCATATTAAAAATTAAAACCAATCAATTTGTTATTGCTAGTTGTGTTTGATTAATGGAATTTTAATATTTTATTATTTTTTAACATAGGCTGGCAAATAATTTTGACTGAGGACAACTGAGAGAGTCTTTGGGGTACCCCTGACAGTTTTAGGGCTATGGATGTCAGCCCTGGAAGCCATCTTTTACATTGGGCCTTCAGGCCTGCCACATTCAAAGCTGTGGGAAAATGGGAGGGGAATTATATGGAGTATGGGAGATATGTAGTCATAATAACATTCCTTTCTCAGAGTCAAGGTCATCTTTCCCTGCACCTGGAGTGGTGTGACTGGGAGGCATCTCCAGTTGGGACGGTGTCTGATTGGACCATGTGATGGACATGTGGGTGCTGGGCAGGGGCTTGGACTTTCATTTGGATGGGGAAAACCTGGAAGCTTTCAGATGTGGGTTTCCCCAGATTTGCGAATATGACATCTCTAATAAAATGGAACTTTGAGGAACCTCAAGTCTCAGAGCCTTCTCTCATTGGGGGTGTTACCTGACAATGGATTTCAATCAGGCTCCACTGCCCACTTGATCCTTTTTACAGGTGAGAACCTGCTGAATAAGCCAGATGAGCGAGGATTCACCCCTCTGATGTGGGCCTCGGCTTTTGGAGAGTTTGAAACCGTCCGCAGCATGCTAGAATGGGTATGAAAGCTTGCCTGGAGATAATGGCCTTAGAAAGCCAATATTTCTGGCAGTTTTAAATGTTCTCTAAATCTGGGGTCTCCAGGCAACTTTAAGACTTGTAGACTTCAACTCCCAGAATTCCTCAGCCAGCATGCTTTAAGTTGGGTGGACTTCCACTCCCAGAATTCCACAGTCAGCATGTTTAAGATGGGTGGACTTCCACTCCCAGAATCCCCCAGCCATCACGCTTTAAGATGGGTGGACTTCAATTCCCAGAATTCCCCAGCTATCATGCTTTAAGATGGGTGGAATTCCACTCCCAGAATCCCCCAGCCATCACGCTTTAAGATGGGTGGACCTCCACTCCCAGAATCCCCCAGCCATCACGCTTTAAGATGGGTGGACTTCCACTCCCAGAATTCCCCAGTCAGCATGCTTTAAGATGGGTGGACTTCAATTCCCAGAATCCCCCAGCTATCATGCTTTAAGATGGGTAGACTTCCACTCCCAGAATTCCCCAGTCAGCATGCTTTAAAATGAGTGGACTTCAATTCCCAGAATTTCCCAGCCAGCATCTTTAAGATGGGTACATTTCCACTCCCAGAATTCCCCAGCCAGGGTGTTGAAGACCATAAATCTTAAAGTTGCCAAGGTTGGAGATCCCTGCTATAAATCTTTCTCTCCCTCTCTGTAGGGCGCAGATCCCCACGTCCTCGCTAAGGAGCGAGAGAGTGCCTTGTCCCTCGCCAGCACAGGAGGATACACGGGCATTGTCACCTTGCTGTTGGAGAAGGCCGTGGACATCAACACCTATGATTGGGTAACTGTCTGTGGCACTGAGGGAGGAGAGCTGAAGTGGTCCAGTAAGATAGAATGATTGAAGGGGTCAAAAGCCACAGGGGCATCCCGTAGGGCCAGCTCTGCTCATTCCTACCACAAATCATCCACAAAAGCCCTTCGTGGTTTGGATACCCTTCTCCAGGTTTCAACCTGGATGGAAGACTGTTGAGGTAGTCTGCTCCCTCTTCAGTTCTTTGGAGTTGCAAGTCCGCCATTTTTTCAGCAACCTTCTCTAAAATGGGGAGATGACAGAGAGGATGGGGGTTGTCTAAATTTCTGCCTCTTTTGTCTCTTTCCCTTAGAGCAGGGGTGTCCAAACTTGGGAACTTTAAGACTTGTGGACTTCAACTCCCAGAATTCCCCAGCCAGCCATGCTGGCTGGGGAATTCTGGGAGTTGAAGTCCACAAGTCTTAAAGTTCCCAAGTTTGGACACCCCTGCCTTAGAGGATTAAGTTTTGGACAACGTCCTGGAGTTTGTATGCTTTGGGGGCCAGCCTCATTGATGGGGGCTTGTAATTTAACTCAGAATTGCCGTGGTGTTATTTTGGATTAAAATTTAAAACTGCCCTTTTTCTCAGCCCAATCTGCACAGGTTCTTTAAATTGACCTGATCAGGAGCGTTGTATGAGCCCAACCTGTTTTTTTCTAGCTCCTAAAATCCAAAAAGCGCCAGAACATTCAGTCTCTCCTACATTCCTATTTTATTACCATATTTTTAGGATTATAAAACGCACTGGAGTATAAGACGCACCAAGATTTTGAAGAGGTAAATTTAAAAAAAAAAAGTTTTTGAACTCTGCAGGCCTCCCAAACCCTCTGCGCGCCTCGGGATTTTTTGTGAAAAATGGGGCATGCAGAGAGTTTGAGAGGCCTGTAAAGTGCTCCTGGGGAGTGGGGGTAAAAACGAGCAAAAAAAGGCCCGTTTTTCACAAAAACAGGCCCATTTTTTGAAAAAAAAGAGGGCATGCATAGGATTTGGGAAGTTTGTAGAGTGCTCTTGGGGGCTGGGGGGGGAATGAGCAAAAGACGGTCCGTTTTTTGCTCGTTTATGCCCTTCTCAGCCCCCAGGAGCACTTTGCAGGCCTTCCAAACCCTCTGTACGTCCATTTTTGCGAAGGGGGTGGGGTTTCGGGAGGCCAAAAATGCTGTATTCAGTCTATAAGATGCACCCAGATTTTCACCCTCTTTTTTGGGGGGGGAAGGTGCGTCTTATACTCTGAAAAATATGGTAATCATTTTTATTTTAGTTGACTTTTCTCTTCAAAAGCATTATATACCTGCCCGTATTCATATCACAACAATCCTGCAAGATAATAAGACGAAGAGGCTATAATTGAGATCAAATGTGTGGCTGAAATACGTTACAACCTAACTTTAAAATTTGAATCTTGCCTTGTTGAGCCCTGTTATCATCTGTAGATAATGAAGACAGGCAGATATATAATGCTTTTGGAGAGAAGTCAACTAGAATTAAAATAATTAACAAAATAGGAATGTAGGAGAGACTGAATGTCCAGGTCTCATTGTTGCATTAAGTCATGCTGGCTGGGGATTATAGGACCTGTTCAACACCTGTGGAGCAAGCCAGGTGAAAGTATCTAAGTGCAGGGACCCTGGGCCCTCTTGATCAAAAGGCATTTAGAAAGGAGAGCTATGATTCTTAAGAATTGTGTTTCTCAATCTTGGGGACTTTAAAATCCCCGGACTTCAGTTCCTAGAATGGCAGGCTGGAGAATTCTGGAAATGAAGTCCACTCATCTTAAAATCCCCAAGGTTGAGAAACATTGTCTTTGTTGTGGCCTGCCAGTGGCCAGCAGAGCTGGCAGCAGATTCGGACAGGGAGACGTGATAGCAGTCTTCCAATATCTCAGGGGTTGCCACAAAGAAAGGGGAGTCAAGCTATTCTCCAAAGCACCTGAGGGCAGGACAAGAAGCAATGGGTGGAAACTAATCAAGGAGAGAAGCAACTTGGAACTGAAGATAAATTTCCTGACAGTTAGAACAATTAATCAGTGGAACAGCTTGCCTCCAGAAGCTGTGAATGCCCCAACACTGGAAGTCTTTAAGAAGATGTTGGATAGCCATTTGTCTGAAATGGTATAGGGTTTCCTGTCTAGGCAGGGGGTTGGACTAGAAGACCTCCAAGGTCCCTTCCAACTCTGTTATTCTATTCTATTCTATTCTTTACAGAATGGTGGGACTCCACTGCTTTATGCCGTACGGGGCAATCACGTGAAGTGCGTTGAGGCCTTGCTAGGTAAGTCAAACGCATGTGCTATGCTTGATCTTTTAATCCAGGGGTGTCCAAACTTGGGAACTTTAAGACTTGTGGACTTCAACTCCCAGAATTCCTTCTATCGCCTTCTATCCCCCCTCCCCCCCATTGAAAAAAAGTTATTCTGGCATGGAGGATTTAGATCAGGGGTGTCCAAACTTGGGAACTTTTAAGACTTGTGGACTTCAACTCCCAGCTGGCTGGGGAATTCTGGGAGTTGAAGTCCACAAGTCTTAAAAGTTCCCAAGTTTGGACACCCCTGATCTAAATCCTCCATGCCAGAATAACTTTTTTTCAATGGGGGGGAGGGGGGATAGAAGGCGATCTTTTGGAAGCTTTTATATTATTTCCAGGTTTAAGCATTGTTTTTTTCTTGTACGCTACAGATGATAAAACATTGACTGTGAATTCCATCCAAAATGGCAGAACATCTCAGCATCCGTTTGGGGCAATTGGCTCCATCAAAATTTTATGACCCAGTCAGGAGATAATAATAGTAAATAGGTCCCCTGGGTGCAATCCCCCCCAAAAAAACATCTGGAGCACCCCTTGAACACAGCTGGTATTGACAAAATCACCATGGGTCAATTGCAAAAGGCAGCTTGACGTGGAACAGATTCCATCCTGTGACGATGCTTTTAACGCCATCAAAGAACATCTGCCTGTCCCAGATTCTGAGGAAGGACTCGGGCGAACTAAAATGCCAAATCCAGCCTAAACATTTGGCTGATTGTGCAGCCAACCATAATAATAATAATACAGGTAGTCTTCAAATTACAACAGTTTATTTAGTTCGAAGTTACAACGGCACTGAAAAAAGTGACTTACCATATTTTTCAGAGTATAAGACGCTCTGAAGTATAAGACCCACCTAGCTTTTGTGGAGGAAAACAAGGGGGGGGGGGAATCTGCTTCTGCCTCCCAGCAATTTCCCCCCTTGCAACAAACAGCAAACAGTACCGACAATATACACTGTTTATGGTGTTACATTTTAGATAATAATTGTACAGATGCTGTTAAAATTGATGCGGCTTTCTGGAAGTATACATTATTCTCTGCTACTTAAAAGAAGATACAATAGCACTGGGCCTCTTCAGATCAAGCATTTCTTTTAAAAAGTTTCTTCATTTTTTTAAGTTGTCAACAATAATAATAAAGCAGTCTTTAAAAAATAAGTCTAATAATTTGAACATTCTATAGGCATTTAGAGTTATTGACTTACCTCCTTGCAGCAAACAGCAACAGCCTGATTAGCACAAGAAAAAAAAATCTGCCTCTGCCTCCCAGCAATCTGCCTCCTGCAGCAAACAGCAAGTTTCACTTTCAATTTCAGCAGGGGCCTCCTGATCATCAGCTGTTTTTCGGTAGACTCGAGGGAGGGGCAACTCCTGGGATATTCTCACAGTCTGATTGGTCGAGAAGACTGAGGGTCTTTTAACCTCCTCCTTTCCCCATGGTTCCCAGTTCCTCTTAGTCTTTGGTCCAAGCACTGTTTGAGTTCCCAGAGTGAGTAAAAATTTTAATTGATTAGATATATATATTGGCTATTCTAAATTCCAAATTGTCTGAGCTGCTACTTGCAGAGACAGGGTCCTCCGTCTCGCAGCAAGCCGGGGGGACAGCAAATTGGCTCCACTTTTCTCCTGTGTTCTTCGGGAGCTCTGACCGATCCCTGGAACTACGGGGGTGTCAGGCTCTCCTTTTCGCAACTCTATGGGAAGGGCTGCTGGCCAGAGGCTACGATCAGGCTGCGGGCTATTAATTCAGCTCTGCAAGCCTGCCTGGTTGCAACGAGCTGCCGCAAGCCATTTCAAGCCGCGGCTGAAGAAAAAAAGCCGTGTGCAGCGTGAGGAGCCTTCCGACGGCCATTTTGGCTGCGCACACGTGGAGGCACGCACGTGGAAGAGGCCATTTGTAAGCCCCGAAAATTACTACTTGCATCGCGGCCAGTGTCGGGCCAGCAAGTTTAGCCTCAGCAGCCCAATCCTCCCTCCCTCAAGGCCCTTACAGTGGCTGGTGACTTTGGATAGCAGCACCCTCAGGACATGTGAGTGGTTCCAATGGTGGAGAGCAGGCAGACCACTTCGATGGCCCAGGGGGGTGCCCAGAACGTGCCCGAGGAGAGGGAAGGACCCAGAACCAGGGCAGCAGCGGTCAAACCTACAGCGGCCCAGCAGCCCTCCAGAGCAACCCAGAGGGATGAGACCAGGTGCCAAAAGGCTCTGGAAAAAGTGATTGCTAGGGCAGAACACCAGGCCCAAGCCATCAAGCCCTCTTCTCCTTCCAGATCTAGGTCTCCGTTAAGGCCGGTATCTGCCCATTCAGCTTCTCCCCCTAGGGTGTTCAGTCCTTCTTCCCCTTCTATCTCTCCTGTTGAGGCACACAGGCAATCAGGCCTGGAAATTTCTCCCTCCCCTCCTGTCTCACCCCATGGGTCGAGGGAGATGGTTGAGGATCCATTGGAGGGTTCATCTAGGGGATTCCTCCCTCCCTGCACCCTAGCTCCACAGGGCCCTGATCCGGGACACTCTGTGGATGAATTTGAGGATCTGGAATTGCTCCCTGAGAGCATTAAGAGGCTTATTTCCTCTGCCATTTCAAAAGGAGTTGCCTCTGCAGTTTCCTTGAGGGATCAGCAATCCTATAGGGAGCCTAGGCCCCAGGAACTCTTCTGATCTTAGACTTCAGCCTGCGAGGCCTCCTTCTCCCTCAGTAGTTAGTGAGGGTTCAGTGCTAGGGGAGGATCTGCGCCAGGACACGGGGTTCTCGGAGGATGAGGAGACTGTTCTCCCAGATCCTCCGGCCTTCCCCAATCTCTTTGCTCCCCCATGTTTAAACCTTTATTGCACAAAGCAAAGAAGACCACTAAGGTCGGTACAGGGGATCCTGCCATTCCCCCTCCCAGAGACCCTAACTTGGTCATGTTCTCTAATACAGCGGCCAATAAGGAGGAGGTTCCTGCTCCTCCCCTTTTTCTAGAGGTGGTAAAGAATCAGTGGGCTCGCCCTTCTACCTTTCCCAATCCTGGGAGTAACGACCACCGCTTCTACAATATGGAGAAGGCCTTTTCCCAGGCTCTCCAGTTGCCTAATGTTGACCCTCCTATAGCCTCCCTTGCTAATGCTTCCTCAGTAGTGACAGGGGATGTAGCTGATAAGTTGAAACCGGAGGACATGCGGGCAGAACTTAATTTCAACTTAATTTCAACGGCAATAAAGTCCGCTGCAGCTGCCTCCTATTTCAACCGATCAGCCGCCATGTGGCTTCGTCAGTTGCAGGGTCGCATTCCGATCCAGGATGAGAGACTTCATCAGGACATTACAAAAATCATTGCTGCCACGCAGTTCTCTGCGGATGCCACCCTAGTTGCTGTAAAGTACTCATCCCGAGCACTGGCCACCTCGGTGACTTCTAGGCGGCTGTTATGGTTGCGCAATTGGCAGATGGACAATACGTCCAAGTGGGGTCCGGCGGCTGCGCCCTACTCTGAACCCAATCTTTTTGGTGAATGTTTGGATCCCCTTCTCATAGAGAATAGGGATAAAAAGAAGGTCTTGCCAACCAACACCAAGAAGACGGACAATCGCCCTTCCTCGTACCGCAGGCTCCTTCAGGGCCCCTGAACCAGAGAATCAACAACAGAGGTATGCCCCTTATAGATCAGATAGGTATTTTCAGAGGCCCTACTACCAGGATAGAGGCAGGTTCTAGGGCCAGTCCAGGCAGCCCTTTTGAGGGGGGGGGGCGCCCCTTGCACAAAGGGAAATGACTCCAACCGGAGCATTCCCATAGGAGGCCGCCTGGAACTGTTTGTGGATCTGAGAGATCGCGTGACTTCAGATGCCTGGGTTCGATCCACTATCCGTAACGGACTCTGCCTGGAGTTCCTTTCCATGCCCCCGACCTTCTTCAGAACCTTTCCGCTATTGCAGCTTCCACAAGCCCCATTTCCTGCTGCAAAGAGGTAAATTGCTGGGAGGCAGAGGCCAAAGGTTGGGGGCCGGTGGGTGGGGCTACATTCGGTATATAAGACACACCCAAATTTTCACCCTCTTTTAGGGGGGTGGGAAAGGTGCGTCTTATATTCCCAAAAATACGGTATAACTGTTTTCCCCACTTACGACCGTTGCCGCATCTCCAGTGGTCATGTGATCAAAATTAAAACACTTGGTGACTGACTCATTTATGACAGTTGCCGTGTCCCGGGTCACGTGACCACCATTGGTAACCTTCTGACAAGCAAAGTCAATGGGGAAGCCAGATTCACTTAATAACTGCAGCGATTCACTTAACAACTGTGGCAAGAAAAGTGGTGAAATGGGACCAAAGTCACTTAACACATGTCTCGCTTAGCAACAGAAATTTTGAGCCCAGTTGTGGTCGTTAAGTCGAGGACTACCTGGGTTTGGTTACCCTGCAAGTTACCCTTCCCTGCTCTCAATGAAGCAGATTTAAGCCTCAGCTGTAATGTTTTTCCTAGTCTTTTAGGTTGCCACAAAATGATTCCCAATTCGGCTGCAGTGAAGTTCCCAATCTATGATGTGGTCCTTCATTGTAATTACCGTATTTTTCAGAATATAAGATGCACCCTTTTCCCTCAAAAAAAGAGTGAAAATCTGGGTTCGTCTTATACACTGAATACAGCATTTTTGGCCTCCTAAAATCCCACCCCCTTCACCAAAATGGCCATGCATAGCCTTTAGGAGGCTTCCAGAGTGCTTCTGGGGGCTGGGGAGGGCAGAAATGAGTGAAAAATGGGGCATTTTTTGCTCATTTATGCCCCTCCCAGCCCCCAGGAGCACTCTATAAGCCTCCTAAAGGCTATGCATGCCCCCCCCTTTTTTTTTTTACAAAAAACGGCCCCCTTTTTGGGAGGTCTGTAGAGTGCAGAAACTTTTTTAAAATTTCCCTCTTCAAAAATCTTGGTGCGTCTTATACTCCGAAAAATACAGAATTTGTGAATTTTAGCTTGTTAGGATGACATGAGGAGTCATAACCCATCCATTTTTTTTGCTCTGTGTTTTAAGCCCGTGGCGCAGACCTTACCACTGAAGCTGATTCTGGGTATACTCCAATGGACCTCGCGGTGGCTTTGGGTCACAAAAATGGTAAGTTTTTTTGGGGGGGATTCTTTCATAGCAGCCCCACCTTCACAGACAGGCAAAGCAAACCAGAATGCTTCTCAGCAGATTTATTATCGTATGGCACACTCACATCACATTCCGATAAAAACACAAATGATAAAAAATACAAAATACGAAACATAAAACTCTAAAATATGATAAATGTTATGTCTAGATAACAATTTTGTTATTTAGTCACAGCCGGAAAATCAACAAAGTGCCCATTACAGTCAGGTCTCATATTGTTACAGCTGGTGTGTGAAATGTGCATGCTCATAGCCTGCTGTAGCATCTTGTTGGTGAATGTGATTTATGACACAGACAGAAGGGAGGGGATACAGGGGATGCGTTCAAACGCAATTAAGCGGAAATCAGTTTCGGCTCCCCAGAAGAACATGCCAAAATGTTGATCCTAATAAATGAATGGATTTCTCTTGACCTTTGTCTTGAGGCTTGTAAATTAATTAGGCCATCCTTTGGAATCTTCACACTGACTTTGCTTGTCAGAAAGTGGCCAAAGGGGATCACATGATCCCAGAAGACTACAACTGTCATTTTGATCACGTGACCATGCAATGGTTGGGTGAAAAACTTTCATAGGTCACTTTTTTTCCGGTGGCGTTGCAGCTTCAAATCTTCATTAAATGAGCAGCTGTGAGTCAAGGACTGCCTTTACTTATCCTTCCTGTGCAGTAGAATAAACATACTTTAATAATACAATAGCAGAGTTGGAAGGGACCTTGGAGGTCTTCTAGTCCAACCCCCTGCCTAGGCAGGAAACCCTATACCGTTTCAGACAAATGGCTATCCAACATCTTAAAGACTTCCAGTGTTGGGGCTTTCACAACTTCTGGAGGCAAGTTGTTCCACGGATTAATTGTTCTAACTGTCAGGAAATTTCTCTTTAGTTCTAGGTTGCTTCTCTCCTTGATTACTTTCCACCCATTGCTTCTTGTTCTACACTCAGGTGCCTTGGAGAATAGTTTGACTCCCTCTTCTTTGTGGCAACCCCTGAGATATTGGATCACTGCTATCATGTCTCCCCTAGTCCTTCTTTTCATTAAACTAGACATACCCACTTGATACACAGATGACTTACTCTCTGGAGAAAAATACTGTGGGGGTAAGACATCCCTAGCACCCCTCGGGGTGTGTGTTCTGTTAAGATGCAGTCTGTTGTGCCTTTAAATGGCTTCTACTGTACAGTGCAGTGGAGTTGTCATGGTTAACAGCTTCACAGTACTCCACAAGGGGGCTCTGTCTGGTAAGAGGGAAAATCCAACATTAGAAATTACATTTGATCCAAACATTTTCCCCCTATAAATAAATACCCAGGCAACACCGGATTATCGGCTAGTAGAAAATATTTGTAGCTCGGTTTTTAGATTTTGGTAGTGGTTTGCTCTCCAAGCTTGTTTCAATTTAGTTTGTCAAAACGATTAAATATACTTTTCCTAACAGTAAAAATTTTTCTTTGCCTTTCCAGTCCAGCAAGTGATTGAAAAACACATCCTCAAGTTATTGCAAAACAAGGGAAGAGATGACAAAAGAGAAGAGTCTGAGTGACAAATATCTCCGTTGTCTCCTCTGGAATCAAAGAAATGGATGGAAGGGGGGGAATGGGGTGTCTTTGAGACGGGCATCTTCCATGCCAGCCTGCAGAGATGGAACTGAACCGGGCATTTTCAGACAACAGGGTACAGAAAGAAGCACCTGAGTTTTTCCCAAAAGAAAACTCCGCTTTCTTGAACAGTGAGGTTACAGGATCCCAATATCAAGTCGGCTTTCTTCTCAAGGAATTGCTAATTTACCTCTCCTGCAGATTTATGGAAATTTCTCCTGAACGCCAAACCATAAATTGGGGGTGGGGTAGAAACTGTATTGAGCAGAAGCTTCCGTTAGATCAGGAGCCTCCAAACCAGTGGTAGGTTGCAGGCGGTACGCCCTGGTATGGGCGTACCGGTGCCTGCCGGGAGCACCGGGTACCAATATGGTACGGTGCTCTGGAGGGCCCACCCGCCTGAGCTCCTTACCTGTATTTGAGCTCTTCGATGCTTCGAGCACAGAGCGAATGGTGCCTGCGCGATGCTCTGCTGAGCAGCTGGAGCGTCGCGAGGCGTCACGAAGGATGCATGCGTGCGTGTGCGCATGTGGGGGACGCCAGGCCCCGTTGCACCGTAGTGGTTGCAACAGGATCCAGAACCCACCATTGCTCCAAACTTTGCAACTTCTAAGAGTTGTGGTCTTCAACTCCCAGAATTCCTCAGCCGGCAGTCAAGCTAGGAATTCTGGGAATTGAAGTCCACAAGTCTTAAAAGTTGCTTTTAAACTGTACAAAAATCATCTTTGGCTCTACGTGTGTGCAGAAGAGAGAGAGGAGGGGGGAAAACGCCGTTTCCTCAGTTGCTGGGGGTGAATCAGGGTTGGGTCAGAAGAAGCTGACCGACAAACTTTCACAAGATTTGAAGAGAATATTTTTGTTTAACAGAAATAAATATTTATATATGTATGTATATGTATGTATGTATATGTATATGTATGTGTATGTGTATGTGTATGTGTATATATATATATATATATATATATATATATATATATATATATATATATATATATATATATATATATATATATATATATATATATATATATATATATATATATATATATATATACATATATACATATATACATATATACACACACACACACGTAACAGGCTTACTGAGTGATTTTCATTTCAAATCGACTGCTTTGGGTCTAGTTTTTACATTTTACTCCTGGGATTTTCTCATTTCCGTGAATGCATCTGGTTTAGGCTTGCATGTATAATGAGGTCCTCAAATTGCGACAATCGGGACGAGACTTTCAGTTGATCAGCCTTGGTTAATTGTTCTCCTCTTAAAAGATCTCCAGCGCTAAAGCTCCCACAACTTCCAAAGGCAACTTCTGTTCCATTGGTTGATTGTTCTCACTGTCAGGTAATTTCTCCTTAGTTCTAGGCTGCTTCCCTCCGTGGTTAGTTTCCATCCATTGCTTCTTTCCTTGCCTTCTGGTGATTTGGAGAATAGCTTGACCCCCTCTTCTTTGTGGCAGCCCCTCAAATATTGGAACACTGGTAACATGTCACCCCCCTAGTTCCCGGGATGGTGAACCTGTGGCACGCGGAGCCATTTGTCAGGGCACGCGAGGCGCTGCCCTGTCAGCTGGCCAGCGCACATGCATGCACTGGCCAGCTGAGTTCACTCTTTTTTAAAGCCATTTTTCGCCCTCCCCAGGCTCCAGAGGCTTTTAGGAGCCTGGGGAGGGCGAAAACAACCTCCCCCCCCCTCCGGAGGCTTCAGGAGCTTCCCTGAAGCCTCCAGAGCGCAAAAAAACAGCCCTACAGTCAAACCAGAATTTCGTGAACAGACTTCCGGTTTGCTTGTAGGGCCATTTTTAGTCCTCCGGAGCCTTCAGGGAAGCTCTTGAAGCCTCTGGAGGGCCTCTGGGGAGCGGGGGAGGCTGTTTTTGCCCTCCCCAAGGCTCCTATAACGCCTCGAGCCTGGGGAGGGCAAAAAAAGCATGCAAAAAATGGGGGGAGCGCCTGTCATGCGTGCATGTGCACTGGGGGTGGTGGTCACGCATTGCATTATGGGTGCAGCACGCCCACGCACGACCCCCCTGCGCTCCCCCCTCTTATGCCAAAAAAGGTTCGCCATCACTGCCCTAGTCCTTCTTTTGACTAGATTAAAGATAAAGATATGCTTTCGAACTGCTAGGTTGGCAGAAGCTGGGGCAAGTAACGGGAGCTCACTCCGTTACACTAGGGATTCCAACCGCCAAACTGCCGACCTTTCTGATCGACAAGCTCAGCGTCTTAGCCACTGAGCCACTCTGTCCCTTTCACTAGATTAGACATACCCAATTCCAGCAACCATTCGTTATACGTTTTACTCTCCAGTCCCCTAATCATCTTTGTCGCTCTTCTCTGCCCTCTTTCTAGAGTCTCCACATCTTTTTTATAACATGGTGACCAAAACTGGATGCAGCACAGGTAGTCCTCGACTTATGACCACAATTGAACCCAACATTTCTGTTGTTATACAAGACATTTGCTGGTGAGCTTTGCCCCATTTTACCATCTTTCATGCCGCCATTGTTAAGTGAGTCACTGCCGTTGATAAATTCCTTACCCGCTTGTTGAGCGAATCTGAAAGTCCAGTTCCCTCTTGAAAAAAGCACCTTTGGGACATGTGCTTTGCCAAACACCTGAATCCTGATCCTATGATTGCAGGGACAGTGCAATGTTGTGGGTCACTTTTTTTCAGGGACGTTATAACTGAGTACATTGTTGTACATCAAGGACTATCTGTACTAGCCCAGATTTCAAGTTAGAACCAGAGGCCCTTTCCTTTCAGCATGGAAAATGTCGGGGTTTTTAAAAACAAAACCACTAGTTGGCACACTCAAGAACGAAACTGTTTTTTCCCCCAGCCGTTCAAAGTTCTCCTGACATAGGAGAAAAACAGCAAGGAAGGAAGTTCATTTGTTATCAAAGCACCGAACTCAAATCAGTCAAATCTAGTTCACACCATCTTAGAAGTCCCAGACTGGTATTTAACAGATTAACAGAGTTGGAAGGGACCTTGGAAGTCATCTAGTCCAACCTTCCGCCCAAGCAGAGGACTCTACACCATTTCTGACAGAGGGAAGTCCAGTCCAGTCTGCCAGCTTCACAAATCCTTCAGCTTTTGCTTCCTTCTCTATCAAAGTTTCTGCCCGAGGATATCGAGATGGTAGATGATAATTCGGCCAAAGAAATCTGAGCTGTTTTGAAAAGTGATTTTCAGTTTATCCAGTGGTTCTGCTTTGAATGGGAAGCTGTAGAGGAAGCGGGAGTTAAGGAACAGACGATGTGAATAGAAATAGTATAGAAATACAATCCCCCAAATAATAAATAGAATAGAATAAATAGAATAAATTTAATTTGTTAGCCGCTCCCTCTCCAAAAGGACTCGGGGCGGCGTACAATAAAAAACCCATACATATATACATATACATACAATACATATACACATACATACAAACACATACATGTATCCGGAGGAGGTAACACTCGTTAAAAGCATAGTAATAATAAAATTAAAATTAACAATTAAAATACCCTCAGTTAAAATTACAAATTTAAAAAGATTGTCAGGAGCAATGGGATAAAACTATGGTTGAGCCAGGCCAGCTAATTGGAAAAGGTGGGTCTTGAGCTTTACACGGAAGGAGCGGAGATCGGAGGTAATCCTGATGTCAGGGGGGAGGTCATTCCACAGGGCTGGGCCCATCATAGAGAAGGCTCTGCTCCTAGGCGCCGCCCCCCAACACTGTTTAGTGGACGGCACCTGGAGAAGTCCCTCTCTGTGCGAGCGGATTGGTCGTAGGGATGTATGGGGCAGGATGCGATCCCGCAGGTAACTAGGTCCTGTGCCATGGAGCGCTTTAAAGATCGTAATCAAAACCTTGAAACGCACCCGATAGACCACAGGAAGCCAGTGCAGCTCGCGCAGGAGAGGTGTTACATGGGAGTATCTGGTACTCCCCATAATCACCCGCGCGGCCGCATTCTGGACCAACTGCAGTCTCCGAGTGCATCTCAAGGGAAGCCCCATGTAGAGAGCATTGCAGTAGTCTAGGCGAGACATCACCAGCGCATGAGTGACTGTGCGTAAGGCATCCCGGTCCAATAGGGGGTGCAATTGGAGCACCAGGCGAACCTGGTGGAACGCCCCCCTTGCCACGGCTGTTACATGGTCGTCCATGGACAGCCGGGCATCCAGGAGGACGCCCAAATTGCGCGCCCGCTCCATGGGGGCCAGTTGCACGCCCCCGATGGCCAGAGATGGAAGCAACTGGTTGAACCGGGGGGCCGGAAGCCACAGCCACTCCGTCTTGGAGGGGTTGAGTTTGAGTCGGTTGTCATCCATCCAGACCCGTACGGCCTCCAAGCACCGGGACATCATTTTGATGGCCTCGTTGGGGTGGTTCGGGGTGGAAATGTACAGCTGAGTATCATCAGCGTACAGATGATATCCCACCCCGAAACCACGAATGATCTCGCCCAGCGGCTTCATATATGTGTTGAACAGGAGCGGCGAGAGGACCGACCCCTGTGGCACCCCACAAGTGAGGGGGCTCAGGGTCGATCTCTGCTCCCCTGCCAACACACGTTGCGTCCGGCCGGAGAGGTAGGAGCCGAACCACCGTAAAACGGTGCCCCGAACCCCCAACCCCTCCAGCCGGTGCAACAGGATACCATGGTCGATGGTATCAAAAGCCGCCGAGAGGTCTAATAGGACCAGGACAGAGGAACAACCCCTATCTCTGGCCCTCCAGAGATCATCAACCAACGCGACCAAGGCCGTCTCCGTGCTGTGCCCGGGTCGGAAGCCGGACTGGCGCGGGTCTAGATAATCATTTTCCTCCAGGTGTCGTGGAAACTGATAGGCCACCACACTCTCTACAACCTTCGCTAAAAAGGGAAGGTTGGAGACAGGACGATAATTGGCTAGCTCCGTTGGGTCCAGGGAAGGCTTCTTGAGTAAGGGTCTCACCACCGCCTCTTTCAAGGCGGCTGGCAGAGACCCCTCGCCCAACGAAGCATTCACTAGGCCCAGGAGCCAGTCGCGTGTAACCTCCCAGGATGCCAGTACAAGCCAGGAGGGACACGGGTCCAATAAACATGTGGTAGGTCGCAGACGTCCACGTAACCTGTCCAAATCCTCGATGATAAACACAACTGGGGATGGAGATCCTTTATGGAGGTGTTACACCTAATGTGTATCTAAAATTATTTCTTATTATAGCAATGCATCTATAATGTGCACAGCAATAGCACTTAAGACTTATATACCGCTTCACAGTGCTTTACAGCCCTCTCTAAGCGCTTTACAGAATCAGCATAATTGCCCCCAACAATCCGGGTCCTCATTTTACCCACCTCGGAAGGATGGAAGGCTGAATCAACCTGGAGCCTGGTGAGGTTCGAACTGCTGGCAGTGAGCAGAGTCAGCCTGCAATACTGCATTCTAACCACAGGGTGGCTAAGGCTTAATTTACTGAAGAACCCATCAAATATGGCAGGGTGGAATATTCACAACTGGCATGTGGATAGAAAAGATTGTGAGGACGCAGGGAGAGATGCCAGAGGAACAAAATAGGAAACAAAGCGGCAATCACACCAGAAAACCCTGCAGGGGTGTATGTGAGCCATAGATCCACACATTTTTTTTTAATTTCAGTTCTTGGTGTTCTGAATTAGTTGGTAAAGGATATCTGGAGAGAATTGTTATCTTCAGGGTAGACTTCAGCAACAGTGGAGAGCTCTTCTCCTTTCCGGCCCCCTTTGGAAGTTTGACGGCATAAAAATAAGTTGTGAAAATGTTTGGGAAGTGTTTTTCATTAGTATTATCAGGCACATTTCACAATGAAAAGAATTTGGAAAGGAAAAGTACTGAGGAACAGACAGTACAGGTGGTCCTCAACTTGCAACTGGCTGTTTAGTGACCGTTCAAAGTTATGACAGATTTCCCTGAGGTTACTTATGACATACTTCAGAAGTTCTCATGGCTGAATCTTCATAATGTGACCAGATGTTGGTGCTGACAACTGGCCAGCCCTTTGCAGCCCTTTGCAGCTTAACCAATTTGGTTGTATTTAAGTACAATGACAATAAAGATTATACTTCTACATAACACCAGCACATTAAATGCATTTAAATATGTAAAACACACACAGACACACACACACCTGTCTCTCAGGTGGAAAAAGACTGAGCAAGGACATGCATTTTTAACTGTGGGTGAGGTTTTTTTTTTACCTTGGAGAATGCATTTTCGGCTTGCAAAGCCCCCCTGGAATTGAATTTGAATTTGAGACGCCTGGACGGTCTGAGGAAATTCCATTGTCAGCCACTGGATGGCACCCTAATACAGCAAAAAACAGGACATCGCCAGTTTAAGAGAGCCTTCCGGAGCCGTCCCAACTTCATCAGCCTGGGGCTGCCTGTTTACCGCCGGCTTGAAGAGCTTCCCTTGGGTCAATCAGGGACTTTGCGATGTCCCTGACACCAGCACGGCTTCGTCTTCCTGATCACCATCTCTGCGGGATGGTTTAGGTCCAAATGGACGGTCCAGCAGCAAAAGTATCAACGGCGGTCTCGGCGTGTCGAGACCACACTTTGTATCGTCGCGACGTTGACTCCTCCTCCATCGGATAAAAAATATCTAATAAACAAACAAGCGTTGCCCCAGCCCGCAAGTGAGTTGTAAGGTTCAATAGAAGTGTTTGTGAATGCTCCAGGCAAAAGTAGGATGTTACTTATAAGACTTGGGAACTGTGTATGTCTACTTTAATGAAAAGAAGGACTAGGGGAGACATGATAGCATTGTTCCGATATCTCAGGGGCTGCCACAAAGAAGAGGGAGTCAAACTATTCTCCAAGGCACCTGAGGGTAGAACAAGAAGCAATGGGTGGAAACTAATCAAGGAGAGAAGCAACTTAGAACTGAGGAGAAATTTCCTGACAGTTAGAAGAATTAATCAGTGGAACAGCTTGTCTCCAGAAGTTGTGAATGCCCCAACACTGGAAGTCTTTAAGATGATGTTGGATAGCCATTTGTCTGAAACGGTATAGGGTTTCCTGCCTAGGCAGGGGGTTGGACTAGAAGATCTGCAAGGTCCCTTCCCACTCTGCTATTGTATTATTGTATTGTACTTCACCTGGTCTGAGCTCCAACTGGTTTCCTCATTTCCGTCAAACATGTACTTCTTTCCAAATTGCTTCACCTCTCGGTTGAGGACAGAGCTCACCCTGCAGAAAATGAAAAGCAAGAGTGAAGGAGAGATTTTTTTTTTCCAGATTTCAATGCAAAGCTAAGCAGTAGCAGAGAAATTTTGTACTTTTGATTGCAGAATAATAGAATTGGAAGGGACCGTCAAGGTCTTCTAGTCCAGGGGTCAGCAAACTGCGGCTCTGGAGCCTTATGTGGCTCTTTCCTCCCTCTGCTGCGGCTTCGTCACCGGTCGGCGCCACAATTTTGAGAGGAGCTTCCGTTGTGGGGGGAGAGAAAAGCACAGTACGCCAAGAGGAGACTCTATGGCAAAGGGAGGGTTTTCCAGTTGTCTCCACAATCGATAGGGCTTTTGGTTAGACAGGTAGAGGAAAAAGTATGCCATGCTAGGAGGAGACTCTATGGTGGGGGAACTGAACTTCCGGTCAGCTCCAGAATTGAATGGGGGGCTTCCGGTTAGGACCTTTGTGGCTCCCGGTGTTTTCTTTTCTGTGGGAAATGTCTCCAAATAAATGGCTCTTTGAGTGTTTAAGTTTGCCGACCCCTGTACTAGTCCAACCCACTGCTCAACCATTTCAGGCAAATGGTTCTCCAATCTCTTCTTGAAAACCTCCAGCAATGAAGCCCCCACAACCTCTGGAGGCAAGCCATCCCACTGATTAATTGTTCCGAGAGGAAATTTCTCCATGCAGATAGTCCTTGACTTACAACAGTTCACTGAGTGACCATTTGAACGGCACCGGAAAATGTGACTTAGGACCATTTCTGCACACTTATGACTGCTGCAGCATAGTCACGTGATCAGATGCCTGGCAACTCGTTCTCATTTAACGATGGTTGCAGTGTCCTGAGGTCATGGGGTCACCTTTTGCGATCTTCTGACTGGCAAAGTCAATGGGGAAGCCAGTGTTGTGGCCTGCCAGCAGCTGGCGGAGCTAGCAGCAGACTCACAGTGAGGAGGTTGGGGGGGAACATGGGCCAGTCCTGGAGTCTGGGGAAGGCTCTGATGAGGGCTCTGTGTCGGAGGAAGAGGGGGGACCAGGGCTGTCCAATAGTTATCAGCTGCCTTCGGAGTTGGAGATCTGTGGGGCAGAAGAACAGGTGGAGCCTGTTCCCAATGTGTGCACATGTGCAAAGCTGCCAGGAGAAGGGAACAGCTAGGGAACAAGGGCCAACTTGGGAGTAAATCCACAGGTAGATGGTGAATGGCCCCTCCCATAGGGAATAAAGAGGAGCGAAAGGGGAGTGGAGTTTGCAGGAGGCAATTAGTTCAATTCCTTAGGGTGAAGATCTACTCCTGACTTCTTGCCAAGTAATTGCTGCTACAGCATGGCGTTTTGAAGATATCAGCCTGGCAGCTCTCCAAGCCTGATAAAAGGTCTGTAGTTGTGAAACCTCACGAATGACTGTTTGCCAGGACTTTGCTGGAGAGGAATTCCCTTTAACAGAAATAAAAGAGGTTTTATCGGGACGAGGAGTCGGCTTCATGATCTTGGGAAGCCTACGTCAGGACATTCAGACTGACGTAACCACCATGTTACTCAATTTAATAAGTGCAGTGATTCTCATAATAACTGCAGCAAGAAAGGTTGTAAAACGGGGCAAAGCTCACTTAACAACTGTTTCGCTTAGCAACAGGATTTTGGGGCTCACTTGTGGTTGCAGGTCAAGGACTACCTGTCATTCTAGGTTGGATTCTCTCTTTCATAAGCTTCCATCTGTTGCTCTTAGCAATTTCAAAAACGAAGACCCAAAGATACACTCACCTGCTTATAGTTTCAGAGCAAATCAGGGAAGACATGGCCATGCCTTTTGCTTCCGGTCAGATAAAACACAACTGTCCTTTCGATGGCTGCAGTCGGTCACTTTGATTAAAGAAGAATCAGAACAAAATGAATTTGGAATCAGTCTTACCAGATCATTCTTAGAACTAACACACGTTTCCCAACCTTGGCAACCTTGGACTTCAACTCCCAGAATTCCCCAGCCAGTCCCCATTCAGCTCCCTGTGAATTAAGCAGATACAATAGTAGAGTTGGAAGGGACCTTGGAGGTCTTCTAGTCCAACCCCCTGCCTAGGCAGGAAACCCTATACCGTTTCAGACAAATAGCTATCCAACATCTTCTTAAAGACTTCCAGTGTTGGGGCATTCACAACTTCTGGAGGCAAGCTGTTCCCCTGATTAATTGTTCTAACTGTCAGGAAATTTCTCCTTAGTTCTAGGTTGCTTCTCTTCTTGATTAGTTTCCACCTATTGCTTCTTGTTCTGCCCTCAGGTGCCTTGGAGAATAGTTTTACTCCCTCTTCTTTGTGGCAACCCCTGAGATACTGGAACAATGCTATCATGTCTCCCCTAGTCCTTCTTTCTCTTAAGCTAAACATACCCAGTTCCTGCAACTATTCTTCATATGTTTTAGTCTCCAGTCCCCTAATCCTCTTTGTTGCTCTTCTCTGCACTCTTTCTAGAGTCTCCACATCTTTTTTACAACATGGCGACCAGAACTGAATGCCGTATTCCAAGTGTGGCCTTACCAAGGCATTATAAAGTGGTATTAACACTTCACATGGTCTTGATTCTATCCCTCTGTTGATGCAGCCTAGGACTGTGTTGTCTTTTTTGGCAGCTGCTGCACACTGCTGGCTCATATTTAAATGGTTGTCCACTAAGACTCCAAGATCCCTCTCACAGTTACTACTACTGAGCAAGGTACCACCTATACTGTACCTGTGCATTTTGTTTTTGTTGCCTAAATGTAGAACCTTACTCTTTAAGATTTTAGGGTTACGTCTGATTTAGATAATTGCCATTTTATAGATAAAAGTATGGGCTCTAATTCTAGACTTGCATGATCTAGTGATTAAGGCACGAGGACAGAAACGGGGAGATTGGGAGTTCTAGTCCTGCCTTAGGCATGAAAGCTGACTGGGTGATTTTGAACCCGTCATTCTCTGCCCAATTCACCTCACAGGCTTGTTGTTGTGAGGAAAAGAGGAGGAGGGAAGAATATTAGGTACGTAGGCTGCCTTGAGTTTTTATACAAATAATAAAGGCAAGACATACTAAGTAAATAAATAGATGAATAAAATTAATCAAAGCCATTAGAGAGCTATAGAAAGAAGGATCCACGCTGGGACCACTGAAGGAGGAATTGTTCAAAATATAGTGGCAAACAGACCTCTCTAAGATAACAATAAAAACAACTGGATTTTATCTGTAGAATTATATGAGGTTTTTATTTTAGCGGCTGGCTCCCCCATTTTCTCTCAGTTCTAATTTTTTTAAGTCATCCTAATGTCAGGGTTCCAAATAGCATCCAAAATTAAATCAGAGTCCAAGGCAAAGTATTGCTCTCAGTTCCAATTTATTAAGAGAGCCACGTTGGCACATCTGGGAACTGAGAGCAATACTTTGCCTTGGACTCTGATTTAATTTTGGATGTTATTTGGAACCTGACATTAACCCAAATCTCTTTGGATTCCTAAAAACGCTCCATCTCGCTAGGCGTCAATTTGGGTGGCCGAGCTCTGCTAGGGAAGGTTACGTAAAAAGCTGTGTTACTTGCGTAACGATGAAAATACGACCGGGGAAGCCCCCTGGACTACTACAACGTGTGGCCAGCCCTAGCCGACCATGGGAAGAGATCGCAATGGACTTCATCATCGAGCTCCCAGACAGGAGCGGGAATAGAGTAATCTGGACAGTTATTGATTTGTTTTCCAAGCAGGTGCATTTCATCGCTTGCTCAGGGTTCCCGTCCGCAAAGAAATTAGCGAAAATGTTTGTGAAACACATTTTATCGCCTGCACGGGGTGCCCAAGAGAATCATTTCAGACCGTGGAGTCCAGTTCACCGCCAAGTTCTGGAGAGAGTTCCTGAGGGACATTGGATCCACCCAAGGACTGAGCACAGTGCTTCATCCCCGCACGAACGGCACAGCAGAGAGAGCCAATGCGCTGGCAGTATTTTGGATGTTATTTGGAATCCTGACACCTACTGAAAGGTTATTTTGCAACGCCAAGTGTCCTAAAATGTTGCTAAAGTAATACAGATTATTTTAATTCAAGTAATTTTAAAAAGAGTCAAGTTCCAGAGATATACCAGTGTCTCACGTGTAATTATAGTTTGCTCACGTGCCAGAATGCCTAGGTAGAAAAAAGCTTATTTTAAATCTCTGTGTGATTTATGAAGCCACCCACCTATTATATTTAGCCTTACAATTAAGCCATGGTTTAAAACATTCCTTTTTAATTAGGCTTTAAACTGAATTAACATTTTAATTAAAACATTAACACTTTAGTGTCTAAACATCTAGGCTAACGGCCTAAACATTAGGTTTTAATATTAGTATGAACTGGGGAGATATGATAGCAGTGTTCCAATATCTCAGGGGTTGCCACAAAGAAGAGGGAGTCAAACTATTCTCCAAGGCACCTGAGGGTAGAACAAGAAGCAATGGGTGGAAACTAATCAAGGAGAGAAGCAACTTAGAACTGAGGACAAACTTCCTGATAGTTAGAACAATTAATCAGTGGAACAGCTTGCCTCCAGAAGTTGCGAATGGCTCAACACTGGAAGTCTTTAAGAAGATGTTGGATAACCATTTGTCTGGAACAATATAGGGTTTCCTGCCTAGGCAGCGGGTTGGACTAGAAGACCTCCAAGGTCCCTTCCAACTCTGCTATTGTATTCTATTCAATAGCACTTAACACTTAGATACAGCTTTACAGTGCTTTACCTCTAAGCGGTTTACAGAGTCAGCTTATTGCCTGCAACAATCTGAGTCCTCATTTCACCAACCTTGTCAGGCTGAGTCAACCAATTTGTTAAGTGAATCACAGCAGTTCTTAACTTAGTGACACGGTGGTTAAGTGAACTTGGCTTCCCCATTGACTTTGCTTGTCAGAAGGTCGCAAAAGTTGATCACATGACCCTGGGAAACTGCAAGCATCATAGATGTGAGTTAGTTGTCAAGCATCCAAATGTAAATCACGAGACCATGGTCGTGCAGCAATGGTCATAAGTGTGAAAAATGGTCATGAGTCACTTTTTCCAATGCCATTGTAACTTCGAGCAGTCACTAAATGGAACTGCTGTAAGTTTATTTATTTTATTTATTTATTTTATTGAACTTATTAGTCGCCCCCTCTCCCCACAGGGACTCGGGGCGACGTACAGAGCAATAATCAAGATAGCACCATAAAATCGTGCAGAGGAGGTAAAAATAAGTCCATAAATAAGCATACTTACAAAGTTTAAAACCCCAAAAATATTAAAAACAAAATTTCCCATTGTAAAATGACCTGGGGTGGCAAGATAGTAACGTTATGCCAGGCCGGCTTGACAAAACAGGTAGGTCTTCAGCTTCATACGGAAGGAGCGAAGATCGGTTGTTGTCCGGATGTCTGGGGGGAGGTCATTCCAAAGGGTAGGGCCCACCACAGAGAAGGCCCTACTCCTGGGCACCGTCCCCAGGCACTCTCTAGAGGACGGCACCCGGAGTAGCCCCTCCCTGTGTGAGCGAGTGGGTCGCAGGGATGTATGGGGCAGGACGCGATCCCGCAGGTAACTAGGCCCTGTGCCATGGAGCGCTTTGAAGATGGTAACCAGTACCTTGAAGCGCACCCGGTAGGCCACAGGAAGCCAGTGCAGCTCGCGCAGGATAGGTGTTATATGGGAGAATCTCGATCTCCCCATAATAACCCGCGCGGCTGCATTCTGGACCAACTGCAGTCTCCGGGCGCACCTCAAGGGGAGCCCCATGTAGAGAGCGTTACAGTAGTCCAGGCGGGACGTCACCATCGCGTGAGTGACTGTGCGCAAGGCCTCCCGGTCCAAAAGGGGCCGCAACTGGCGCACGAGGCGAACCTGGAGGAACGCCCCCCTTGCCACGGTCGCCACGTGATCTTCTAAGGTCAGCCGATCGTCAAGGAGGACGCCCAAGTTGCGCGCCCCTTCCACCGGGGCTAATTGCTCATCCCCGATGGTCAGCGATGGAATATGCTGATTGAATCGGGAAGCCGGGAACCACAGCCACTCTGTCTTGGAGGGGTTGAGCCTGAGCCTGCTGTCATCCATCCAGACCCGTACGGCTTCCAGACATCGGGTCATCACTTCGACAGCCTCGTCGGGGTGGTTTGGGGTGGAAATGTACAACTGAGTATCATCAGCGTACAGATGGTAACTCACCCCAAAACCACGGATGATCTCGCCCAGCGGCTTCATATATATGTTGAACAAGAGAGGCGAGAGAATCGACCCCTGTGGAACCCCACAAATGAGGGGCCTTGCGGTCGACCTCTGCTCCCCCGTCAACACACATTGCGTCCGGCCAGAGAGGTAGGAGTGGAACCACCGTAGCACGGTGCCTCCAATCCCCAACCCCTCCAGCCGGCGCAATAGGATACCATGGTCGATGGTATCGAAGGCCGCCGAGAGATCTAATAGAACAAGGATGGAGGAACAACCCTCATCCTTTGCCCTCCAGAGATCATCCACCAACGCGACCAAGGCCGTCTCCGTGCTGTGACCGAGTCGGAAGCCGGACTGGCGCGGGTCTAGATAATCATCTTCCTCCAGGTGACGCGGAAACTGCTGAGCCACCACACTCTCAACAACCTTTGCTAAAAAAGGAAGGTTGGAGACAGGACGATAATTTGCTAGTTCCTTTGGGTCCAGAGAAGGCTTCTTGAGCAGGGGCCTGACCACCGCCTCTTTCAGGGCGGCCGGCATCCGGCCCTCCCCCAACGAAGCGTTCACCAGCCCCAGTAGCCAGCCTCGTGAGCCCTCCCAGGAGGCCAGCACCAACCAGGAGGGACACGGGTCCAGTAAACATGTGGTGGCCCGCAGTCGCCCGCGCAACCTGTCCAAATCTTTGATGACAACAGGGTCAAACTCCTCCCAGCATGGTCTCTCAAGACTAGTCTCGGACGTCCCCACTGGAGCACTGGAGTGGGTCCAACCTCTCCGGATATGATCGATTTTATCCTGCAGGAACTCTCCAAATTCCTCTGCCCTGCCCTGCAATGGGGGGTCCCGCTGCTCCTGTGACAGAAGGGAGCGGGTCACCCGAAACAGGGCAGCAGGGCGGTTCTCTGCGGACGCTATAAGAGTGGCACAATACTGACGTTTGGTCACTCTTATTGCCACAAGGTAGGTCCTTATGTAGGCTCTTACCTGTGTTCGGTCAGCTTCGGAGCGGGAGGATCTCCACTTACTCTCCAGGCGTTGAGGATTTCCTGTATTCAAAGGAATGCCAGCTTCTCACAATGCAATATAGGGAGTACTCAACTTACAACAGTTCATTTAATGACCGCTCAAAGTTACAACATCATTGAAAACGGACTTACGACCAGTTTTCACACTTATGACCGTTGTAGCATCTCCATGGTCACTTGATTTACATTCAGATGCTTGACAACCAACTCACACTTATGATGGTCGCAGTGTCCCGGGGTCATTTTACGACCTTCTGATAAGCAAAGTCAAGAGGGAAGCCAGGTTCTCTTACTGCAGTGATTCACTTAACAATCGGGGCAAGAAAAGCCGTAAAATGGGGCAAAACTCACTCAACAATTTTGTCACTTAAAAACATACATTTTGGGCTCCATTGTTGTAATAAGTTGAGGACTACCTGCCCACTTTTTGTGTGAGAGCTCTAACCGGGAATTTAATCCCCAAATCCATGTTTTTTTTATGCTTGGCAACTTTTAGACGGTGTGGACTTCAACTCCCAGAATTCAGCAGGGCTGGCTGGGGAACTCTGGGAATTGAAGTCCTTTCCTCTTAAAGTCGCAAAGCTTGGGGGGAAAAACCTGATCTTTAGATTCAATCTCCCCCCCACCCTCTTTCCAGCATGGAAATTAAAGTTATTTTGACAAAGCAATTGCAATGCACAAAAGGCAAAAGAACCACGGGAAAACTTTGGCCACCGGCTTTTTCTACTGACCTGCAAACTTTGCAGAGAGGAGCAGACCCCGAAAAAAAACACCGATTCACCCCCTATGGCTATTTCTTATTGTCTCCCATCCAGGCAGGAGGGGGGAAAAGCCATAGAAGCAGGAACAGAAGCAAAGAGTAGGAGAAATTCGCCTCGTGCCATTCACACTTCCGGTTTCCTGCAGCCCTGGAAAATCTTAAAGAGACACGACCGAAAAAAAAGACCTGCGGGGGGGGGGGGGGAATAAGCATTGTAATCCAAAATTGTAGGTTGCGTCACGCCTCCTCGTCCACCAGATGGCGGTAGCAGCCCAGCGGGGAGAAAAATCAGGACTGGATATTTAAAGCGGAGTTTATCAGAGATGGAAGGGAACTTGTAGGTCATCTAGTCCAACCCCCCACCCGAGCAGGTCTCTTCTTTGGAAGCGGTAACCATGCAAAATTGCAGAATAAATTTCCAGGAGGCTCAACCTTGTTCGGCGGTGAGATTCCCTTTTTTTGGGGGGGGGGGGCAAAATGAGAAAAATTACACAGAGTAACTGTAATAGTACAGGTAATTCTCATCTTGTGACCACAATGAAAGCCAATTTTTTTTTGATGCTGTGAGACATTTGTTAGGTGACCTTTGCCTCACGTTACAACCTTTCTCGCCGCAGTCGTTAAGTGGAATCACTGCAGGTGTTCAGTTAGTAACCCCCGGTTGGCCCGGAAAACTGGCTTCCCCGTGGACTTCGCTTGTCAGTGTAGGAAGTTAAAACTCACCCCTCTCCTAGGAAAATGAAATGTCCTGGGAAATATTGAAAAGGCAGCATATTATATTTCCATGGATCAGAAATGGAGAAACATGTTTTTAGGCAGGAACCAGACTCATTCTTAATACCTTTGTCAATGGGCCATTAAAGGCCTGAGTCAGTCTATTCTACATAACAAAGATATCCTTCATTCAGCTCCGGGGTGATGGGATTAAGGCATGATAGTATTAGCCCTTTACCCATCTCACCATAGGGCACCTGGAAAGAAGCAAGGCTCAACCAAACATGGACTCAAGGCAGCCTATAGAGTTGCCCCTGCATGGCCCCATGGGAGTCTGACCACCAATCAGAATACAAGATCAAGATCAAAGGCCAGAGAGGGCATAAAACCAGGGACTTTCAGCATCTCTGCCCATTTTTCTTCTTCACCCAACATCTGGAAGCATGTGATTCCTCTTTTCTGTTCAGGAGCTCAAGCCACGCGATCCTGTCCACCATTAAACCATCTTTCCAAGCAGCCTCCCTGTTCCCAGTGTCTTTTTCCCCCACTTGGAACTGGACATTTCTTCCAACATCAGAAGGTCGCAAAAGGAGATCACGTGACCTCAAGACATGTCATAAATATGAGTCAGTTGCCAAGGGTCTGAATTTTGATCACGTGACCATGGGGATGCTGCAATAGTCGTAAGTGTGAAAAACGGCCATAAGTCACATTTTTCATTGCCGTTGTAACTTTGAACGGTCACTAAATGAACCGTTGTAAGCTGAGGACCAGCTGTATATATAATAAATAATAACTATCATTATGTACAATTAATTATATACATTAAAAACAATTAATCAGTGGAACAACTTGCCTCCAGAAGTTATGAATGTTCCAACACTGATAGTTTTTAAGATGATGTTGGATAACCATTTGCCTAAAGTGAGGTAGGTGTCAGGGTTCCAAATAGCATCCAAAAGTAAATCAGAATCCAAGGCAAAGTACTGCTCAAAGTTCCAATTTATTTAGAGAGCCAAGTTGGCACATCTAGGAAAACCTGAATCTGAAAGCTTCCCGGTTTTCCCCACCTAGTTGAAAGTTCAAGATCTTGCCCCCACATCCACAAGTCCATCACATGGTCCAATCTCCTACTGCCATGCTGGCAGCTTCCACCCATCCAATTTCTGTCAGGTGCAGACCTGCAGAGACAAAGGATGACCTTGGCTTTCTAGAAAGAATGTTGTTATGGCTACATAGCATCTCACTCCTTACCATCCTCCCTCCCATTTTCCCACAATAGAAAATGCATAGTAGAATAATAGAAAGTGTGGCAGGCCAAAGATCCAAAAGAAAAGATGGCTGCCGGTCTGAGAAGTGGTTTGCCATTGCTTACTTCCTAGGGCTGGGGACAGAGAGAAAGGGAACGGCCCAAAATCAATCAGCTGGTTTTGGGCCTAAAGTGGGATTAGAACTCACAGTCTCGTGGTGACTGGCCCAAAATCAGCCAGTTGGTTTTCATGGCTAAGGCGGGACTAGAACTCACAGTCACCTGCAGATTGACCGAAAGTCATCCAACCGGCTTTCATGCGTAAGGTGGGACTACAACTCATGGTCTCCTGGTGATTGACCCCCCCCAATCGTCCAACTGGTTTCCATGCTTAAGGCGGGACCAGAACTCATAACATCCTGGGGAGCTGCAAAGAGGAAGCCACCCTGATCTCTATAAAGATATATCAATTTGCTAAATAAATATAAATTTAAAATATTAATACATCTTAATAGAAATATGCAAATTTGCTCAGTAAGTATCCATTTAAGGTTTTAATACATATTAATAGAACTATGTAAATTTGCTCAATAAATATACATTTAAGATATTAATACATATCGATAGTAATGTGCAGATTTGCTCAATACATATAAACCTAAGGTACTGACACCTGTTAATAGATATGTATATGTTTGCTCGATAAATAAATGTCTGCAAGGAAGCTGTTCCATGTCACAAAAAGCAGGGCCTCCTTGCCTCAACTCAGAACCTCCCCAAAATGTGGGATTCGCATCCTCTTCTCTCTAAGTCAGGGGTGTCAAACTCAAGGCCCGTGGGCCGGATCCTGCCCGCAGGATGCTTAGATCTGGCCTGCGGGGCCGGTCTGGAAATATCAAAGGACCAGCCCACGGTGCCTCTGCTGGCCAAAGCGGGGCATGACGGGTGTCAGCATTCCAAATATCATGCAGAATTAAATCATTGTCCAAGGCAAAGTTATCCTTAAAACTCCAATTTAATAAGACAGACATGTTGGCATTATGCTGTGAAATTTCAACTCTAATGTACATCCTGTGGGTTCACCCAGTTGAAAGTTCATCATCTATCCCAACACACCATAATTCATCACATGGTCCAATCTTCATCTTCCACGCTGGCATGTACACCCCTCTGCTTCCGGTCAGGTGTCGAGGTACGGAGACAAAAGACGACCTTGAGCTTCTAAGAAGAACCATAACAATACATTCCACAATCCTACTCCTTTCTATCCCCCCCCCTCCCAACTACTACACTAATGAAACACATAGGGCAGTGATGGCGAACCTTTTTTGGCTCGCGTGCCACAAGTGGGGGGAGCGCAGGGGGGTCGTGTGCGGGCGTGCCGCACCCATAATGCAACTCGCAACCCGCCAGTGCGCATGCGCGCACAACGCGCGACCCCCCCATTTTACATGCTTTTTTCGCCCTCCCCAGGCTCCAGAGGCTTTATAGGAGCCTGGGGAGGGTGAAAAGAGCCTCCCCCGCCCCCCCTAGAGGCCCTCCGGAGGCTTCAGGAACCGTTCGGAGGCTTCCCTGAAGCCTTCGGAACGCTTAAAACCACCCTCTGAGCAAACCGGAAGTCACTTCTGGTTTGCTCGGAGGGTCGTTTTAAGCGTTCCGAAGGCTTCAGAGAAGCCTCCGAACGGTCCCTGAAGCCTCCGGGGGGGGGCTCTTTTCGCCCTCCCCAGGCTCCTATAAAGCCTCTGGAGCCTGGGGAGGGCGAAAAATAGCTTTGAAAAAAGTGAACTCAGCTGGCCAGCGCACGCATGCGCACTGGCCAGCTGACAGGGCAGCGCCTCGCCTGCCCTGACAAATGGCTCCGCGTGCCACTTGTGGCACGCGTGCCATAGGTTCACCATCACTGACATAGGGAATTATAAGAAAGTGTGGCAGGCCAAAGATCCTAAAAGGAACATAACTACAGGCCTGACAACGGGTGGCATGCGTGGCCCGTTCTTGGCCTGCAGAGTGCTGCAGCAGGAGGCCAAAATCAGGCCTGCGGGGGAACACACGGTGCCCCCGCACCCTGTTTTGGCCAGCAGGGTGCTGAAGGAAGCCTTCATCCTGTCTCCCCCCACTGCCCCAGCACCTCCACCTCCCGCCGGCCCGTGAAGGAAAACTGCAATACTGATCTGGCCCTCAAAGAAATGCAGTTTGACACCCCTGCTCTGCGTCAATTTAGGATTTAAGAAAGTCACAAAGCTAATTTCCTGATGCGCCATTACTAAGTGGAGACACAAGGGGACTATTCGGTCCAGAAGGGCATATTTTATATATATATATACCTATATATATATATATAGAAACGTCCTGTGTTCATGTTGTGAATTCTCTAATGAGAAGTACTTGAGCACGAAATGGAATAATGTGGCTCTTTTCAGATACGACCGGAGTTCAATTTGCAAGTGGGGGTTGGATGGCATGACAATTAAGGAGGCCCGGAGCTAGTTTGAAAATGGTATCCGAGTGGGCTCTTCAGCAATTCCTCATCAAACCGAGGAAGGGACCGGAGTAGGGAGGGGGGGGGTTGCCCCAAGGTTCAGTTCTGTAGCCTCTTTTTTGCCCTATCTTTTTTTTTTTTATTGCTTGGCTGAGGGGAAGGCTTATCAAAACTGCAGGCTTGAAATAAACATTCCAAACAGCCCTCCTGCCTTCGGTAAAATAGGCTGCAAAAACTCACGCCGTGCAATTTGCAAATGCAATTTCTCCACGAAGGAAGCAGGAATTAAATATACGCAGGTGTACGATGGGAGGATCCCTGACCTGACAATCGTGCTTGTAAAAAGCCATTTTGGAACAGGAGTTTGTACACAAACCAGATATGAGTCAGACGTACCGTTGGATGGGCCTGCTAAGAGAGACCAAAGATAGCTTCCAGCTGGATAAAAGTTATTCAAGTAGGATATAGAATAATATAGAATAACAGAGTTGGAAGGGGCCTTGGAGGTCTTCTAGTCTAACCCCTGCTTAAGGCAGGAAGCCCTACTGTCAGGCCTGCAGCCACCTTTTCTTTTGGATCTTTGGCCTGCCACACTTTCTATTATTCTACTACGCATTTTCTATTGTGGGGTTAATGGGAGGGGGGGATTGTACGGAGTTAGATGATATGTAGCCATAACAAAATTCTTTCTAGAAAGCCAAGGTCATCTTTTGTCTTTGCACCTCTGCACCTGACCAGAACTGGATGGGTGGAAGTTGCCAGCATGGCAGTGGGAGATTGGACCATGTGATCGACTTGTGGGTGAGGGGGCAAGAAGTTTTTGAACTTTCAACTAGGTGGGGGAAATTGGGAAGCTTTCAGATTCGGGTTTTCCCAGATGTGCCAACATGGCTCTCTTAATAAATTGTACTTTGAGCAATACTCTCCCTTGGACTCTGATTTACTTTTGGATGCTATTTGGAACCCTGACACCACTTTTGAAAATCCTTGCCAAGAAAACTGTAGAGATTTGCCCAAATAGTTGCCAGGAGCCAATACGGACTCAAAGACGTAATCCCACACACACCTACACACAAATCCAGAATGATCCTGCCAGTCACCACTGATGCGTGTCCAATTCTTGTGGCTCAAAGCAGGCAAAACCACCTGACTTCCATGGAGAGTCTGCATTTTCAGGACGTCTGCATGGGACAGGTATGTGGCCAAACGGTAGCTGACAGGATGCCTGTGACTCCCACACCTTCCTTTGCAATGCCCAGAGATCTGACTGCCACACTTTAAGTAGCCCTCGCATCATAGCATCAAATGCTTCAACAGGTCCTTTCTGAAAAACAAGAAGTAAAAAAAGACATTAAACATCAAAAAGAGCCAATGTACCGATTTGATTTGATTTTGCTGCAGTGACCTGGAACAAGGGACACCAAACTCTCTGACCCTATGGTTGCAACCGTGTCCCTCTGTCATTGTCAGGGCCCCTGCATTCTTTCCTCGCCCGCTGAAAATACGGGAAAATACAATTTATTTTCCCCAGCTGCAAAAAAGCTCGCCCTTGGCATAGACTCTTTCTCGATCGGCGTGAAATGTTTTCTATAGCCTTCATTTGCATTCTTCTTTTGCACTCTGTGTTGATATGCAACATAATCAATTTGCAAAACTCTAAAAAGATTAAAGAGAGTTCACGAAAAAAACGCTATATTTACACATTCCCCTCCCTTCTCGGCTGGGGAGGAGGCTAATAAGAGTGATGCTGGGTGAATTCTAACTCCCTCAATTCGAGAACCGTATTAGAATCTGGAATACAAGCTCCCAGGGATTCCTCGGTTTAGAAATGTTCCTTTAACGGCCATTTGAAGTTACTGAAGGGACATAATAATAATAGAATAGGTAGAATTGCTGGGGCATAATAATAACTTGCCATTTCGCTTCGGTAAGAATTGCTTTGCTCCTGTAAGAATTAGAATTGCCTCTGCCATTTGCTTCCGCCTAACTCCTGCTATCTTGTTTTTGCGTACAATTCAGTGCCTGGTGCGGAGTATGTCATGGCCTGGCAGGGTTACACAGTGGTGGGATCTTGCGGGTTTAACAATCGGTTCGGTGATCGTGTGCTTCGCTCCGCCCGTGTGTGCAGTTTTAACAAAATTTACTTTCCACGTTACTTCTGGGGAGTAGAACAGCTGGGGCGTGGCCATCCACTTTGCCAAGCGAATCAGCTGAGAGGATATAAGTAAGTAAAGCCCAAGGGCGGGCAGGGGGGGGGGCACCTGATTGTTGGAGCTACTGGTTCACCTGAACCAGTCCAAACTGGCTGAATCCCACATCGGGCAAATACCTGTGTTGCTAAGCACTCAACCCAGTGGTGAAATTCAATTTTTTTTTTACTACCGGTTCTGTGGGCATGGCTTGGTGTGGTTTGGTGGGCGTGGCAGGAGAAGGATATTGCAAAATCTCCATTCCCACCCCACTCTGGGGCCAGCCAGAGGTGGCATTTGCCGGTTCTCCGAACTACTCAAACTTTCCGCTACCGGTTCCCTGAACTACCGAGAATTTCCGCTACCGGTTCTCCAGAACCTGTCAGAACCTGCTGGATTTCACCCCTGACTCAGCCCCACTATTTCTTGCTGCACTGCCAATGCCAGGCTACAAGGAAGGCATGGACCGGGGGGGGGGGGGAGAATTGGGTATTAAGCTGATGTCTCTGAAGGTATAAAAGGACGTCATACCTTCCCCAAGGTGTGGGCTTTCACTGCATGTGCTTTGTCTGTATGTTGTGGAATGGTCTGCCCAGCTCTTCTTTGTACAAATAAAAGCTGTTATTTTTCCCAAGCCTCTTCTTGGCTCTCCGTCTTTGGCATTCTGGGGACTCAAGTACATTTTGGGACCTTACCTTACAGTGGCACTGAAAAAAAGTTCTTTATGGCTGCTCCTCCTCACGCTTAAAACTGTCTCAGCATTCCCCGTGGTCATGTGATCAAAAGTTGGCCCCTTGGCTAATGGCACATACAGGTAGTCCTCGACTTGCCGCAGTTAATTTGGTGACCGTTCAAAGTTACAACAGCACTGAAAAAAGCGCCGTATGGCCATTTTTCACCCTTACGACCGTTGCAGCATCATGTGATTTATATTCAGATGCTTGACAGCTGACTCACATTTATGATGGTTGCGGTGTCCTGGGGTCATATCAGGGGTAGGTTCCTGCCACTTCTACCCTCTTCTATAGAAGAGGTTCCACAAATCTACAGTGCTGTTTAGAACCAGTTCCAGATGCCTTCCCCCGCCCGTCCGCACATCATCAAGATGAAGAGCGAGAGGAGGAATTCTGGGAGTTGAAGTCCACAAGTCTTAAAGCTGTCAAGTTTGAACACCCCTGGGTTTTTTTTTCTAAAGGGTTAGGGGTGCAAGGGTCTTGTAACTTGACAGCTTTAAGACTTGCGTGCTTCAATGCCAGAGTTCCTAAGCCAACATGACTGGAAGAGGAATTCTGGGAGTTGAAGTCCACAAGTCTTAAACTGTCAAGTGTGAACACCCCTGGTTTTTTTTCCTAAAGGGTTAGGGGTGCGAGGGTCTTGTAACTTCACAGCTTTAAGACTTGCACACTTCAATGCCAGAGTTCCTGAGCTAAGCAAGAGCGTTGTTAAGTGAGTTTCACCACATTTTACAAGTTGGCCACGCCCACCCAGTGACATGACTGCCAAGCCACTCCCACCCGGTCTCATGGCCAGCAAGCCACTCCCACAAAGCAGGCCACACCTACAGAAGAGCTTCTAAAAAAATTTGAAACCCACCACTGGGTCATATGATCCCCACCCTTGTGACCTTTTGACAAGCCAAGTCAATGGGGAAGGCGGATTCACTTAACAACCTTGTTACTAATTTAAGAACGGCAGTGATGCACTTACTGTAACAAATGTGGTGAGAAAATGGGACAAAGCTCAGTTAACAAATTTCTCACCTAACAAGATAAATTTTGGGCTCAATTGTGGTCGTACGTTGAGGACTACCTGTACTTACAATGCTTTCAGTATCCCAGGGTCACTTAATCAACATTGGCAACCTTCCCAGCCAACTTCCAACAGCCAGAGTCGAAGGGGGAAGCCAGATTTGCTTAACAACCTCTTGATTCACTTAACAACGGCAGTGATCAGTTAACAGCCGTAGCAAAAAAGGTTGCAATATTGGGTGCAACTTATTTAACACCACCAGTAGTGGACAATGAATTAAATACAGTATCAGCCAGCAGTGTGCGGCAGCAGTCAAAAAAGCCAATGCAATCCTAAATTGCATTAATAGAGAGACTGAATCAAAATCATGTTAGGTATTAGCACTGCTCTATAAAGCCTTAGTAAGGCCCCACCTAGAATACTAATCCAGTTTTGGGCACCACACTAAAAAAAATATGTTGGAATTCTAGAAAAAGTACAGAGAATAGCAACAAAGATGATTAGGGGACTGGAGGCTAAAACATACAGTATGATGAACGATTGCAGGAACTGGGCATGGCTAGTCTAGTGAAGAGAAGGACCAGGGGAGACATGATAGCAGTCTTCCAATATTGGAGGGGGTATCACAGGGAGGAGAAGTTGTCAAACTAGTTTCCAAAGCACTTGAAGGCCAGACAAGGAACAATGAATGGATATTGATCAAGGGAAGATTCAACCAAAAAGAAGGAGAAATTTTCTGACAGAACAATCAACCGATATCAGAGGAAGATAGGAACTGAAACAATTTATGTCCGGGATGTGAGGGGTCTCTAAATATTTTCACAGCCCTCTTTTTGACTCCTGCAGTGTACAGGTCCTCAATGGAAGTCAGGTTGGCAGTGATTGTTTTTTCTGCAGTTCTGATTATCCTCTGAAGTCTTTGTCCGTCTTGTTGGGTTGCAGAGCCAAACCAGACAGTTATGGAGGTGCAGATGTATATAGCAGCTTCCTCTCATTCTTTAACGCACCAGTTTCAGTTAAATAAAACGAAAAAGCAAAGATTCTCCAAATCCAGCAGGATCCATTGGATACGGCCTTTCTCTCTCTACCTTAAAGGGCTAATAGCTATTTCTTCCAAAGACAGCTGCTTTTTCTTCCCTGTCTTTAATAGTGGTAATTAAAAATGGGTTTTGGGTGTTGTTGTTGTTTTTTTGCTTGCGTTCTTCATTGTCTGTGTTGGCTTGACCCTCATTGAAAACAGCTTTCTCCATCAGCAATAGGACAGTGGCAAACAGGAAGAAAAATGACACTGTAACACAACGGGGTAAGAATCTGCCGAGCATAAATCAAAAATAAAATTGAAAACGGATAAGTTTCCCCCCCCCCCCCACTCATTGTTCATATTCAATCATCTGGCAACTTCCACAGACAGCTCAGATAAATTAAAATTTCCCGTTATTGTATTGAAACATGAGCTTTTTTTTTTTTTTTTTTTTTGCATCTTTTCGACTGAATCTTGCAGCTTCTTACTTTCTCTTTGATATTCTGGTATACTCTGTATTCTTTTCCTGCTTTGAAAGTTTAATAGCTTCATGATTTATACAGACAAGTTAAGGTTTGCTGGGCAGATTGGAAAAAAAAATTACAAATAATATTACTACTGATACTAAAAATATCGGAGAAGATCAGACTATGTATATCAATCCTTCCAGCTGAAGACAAGCCCCCCTATAGATGCTGAGCTCTAAAAAGGATGGAAGAAAACATTTCCTTTTAGTTTTGGAAATAAGCAGGAGGACTTTTCTTCAATCCAATCCAATCAACCCCACGAAGAAAAAAATGAGGAGAGGTGAGTAACAGAGGTTCCAATTGAAGTTTGTACCTGGGTCAGTTTTGCTGTCTTCAAAAAAGTGACCTTTGTCTTTTTAATGCAGATGGACTGCTGAATCCACTCCAAAGATAAAACACCCAGACACATTCTGAGCAATGTGGTATATGCAGTGAGCCATGCGCAGATCTGTACGTTGGGGAAACAAAACAACCACTTCATAAACGCATGGCACAACACAGGAGAATAATACAATAGCAGAGTTGGAAGGGACCTTGGAGGTCTTCTAGTCCAACCCCCTGCCTAGGCAGGAAACCCTATACTGTTTCAGACAGATGGCTATCCAACATCTTCTTAAAGCAGTGGTCGGCAAGCCGCGGCTCGCGAGCCACATGCGGCTCTTTACACATTTTAATGCGGCTCTTCTGTGTGCCAGGCGCCCGCTCCCCTCCCTCCCACTGTTCCCTCTAAGGTGCGCGGCTCCGCGCCCGCGCAGGTGGCAAGAAAACACCGCGCAGCAGTTTCCAACTGCCGCGCAGTGCTTTCTGCTGTCACAGGCACCGGAGGCTGGGGAGGTCCTTTGCAGACGGCTAGAACTGGCCGCCCGCAAAGGACCTCCCCGGATTGTTTTGGTGAGCGTGGGGCGACTGACGCCAGGAAAGCAAGCCCGGGGAGGAGGTCCTTTGTGGGTGGCCAATCCAAGCTGCTTGCACCCGGCGCTGCAGCTAAAGTAAAGCCCCTGCCGCTACCGGAATATCTGCTGCCGCCTCCTCCTCCTCTAACAGCACCAGACGCTGCAGCAGAGGTGAAGCTGCCAAAGCTCCTGCCAGCGCCCCCGCCTATGGCAGCGGCGCCTCCCCCTCCGTTCGGAGCACTTGAGTTGGGCCCCGCGTTACCCTGCCCCCTCCTCCTCTGCTGTGCTTTTGAGGAGCCATGAGGCCGCGGGAGCCAGTAGGAAGGCGGCGGGGGGGGGGGGCAGGAGCAGGGAAAAAAGGCCTCATGGCTTCTCAAAAGCATGGCGGCGGCGGAGAAGGCAGCAGGGGTAACGCGGTGCTCCGAGTGGAGGGGGGCGCCAGCGGGAGCTTTGGCGGCTTCACTCCAAATGTAGTGGTGCTGTTGGAGGAGGAGGAGGAGGCAGCTGTTGTTCTGGTGGCGGCAGGGGCTCGTCGACATCTTCAGCAGCAGCCCTGCCCCCTGTGAAAAAAGCCAAAGATGGATCCACTCAGATGACGTCGCCGCAACATGACTGGAGGAGGAATTCTGGGAGTTGAAGTCCACAAGTCTTCAAGCTGTCAGGTTTGAAGACCCTGCGTTTTTTCTTTTTTCTAAAGGGTTAGGGGTGCAAGGGTCTTGCAACTTGACAGCTTTAAGACTTGCATGCTTCAATGCCAGAGTTCCTGAGCCAACATGACTGGAGGAGGAATTCTGGGAGTTGAAGTCCACAAGTCTTCAAGCTGTCAGGTTTGAAGACCCCTGGGGTTTTTTTTCTAAAGGGTTAGGGGTGCAAGGGTCTTGCAACTTGACAGCTTTAAGACTTGCATGCTTCAATGCCAGAGTTTCTGAGCCAACATGACTGGAGGAGGAATTCTGGGAGTTGAAGTCCACAAGTCTTAAAGCTGTCAGGTTTGAAGACCCCTTGGGATTTTTTTCCTAAAGGGTTAGGGATGCAAGGATCTTGTAACTTGACAGCTTTAAGACTTGCGTGCTTCAAATGCCAGAGTTTATTGAAACTAAAAACAGTGTACCATCCTATGTATTTTCGGTTTTAATAATGTGGCTCTCAAAATAAATTTCAATCGTGGTTTTGGCGAGATTTGGCTCAGTTGAAAAAAAAGGTTGCCCACCACTGTCTTAAAGACTTCCAGTGTTGGGGCATTCACAACTTCTGGAGGCAAGCAGTTTCACTGATTAATTGTTCTAACTGTCAGGAAATTTCTCCCCAGTTCTAAGTTGCTTCTCTCCTTGATTAGTTTCCACCCATTGCTTCTTGTTTTACACTCAGGTGCCTTGGAAAATAGTTTGACTCCCTCTTCTTTGTGGCAACCCCTGAGATATTGGAAGACTGCTATCATGTCTCCCCTAGACCTTCTTTTCATTAAACTAGACATACCCAGTTCCTGCAACCGTTCTTCATAAACCTGAATCAGAACTAGATTCAGCCGTCCATCTGCATTTAAAAGACAAAAGGCACTCTTCTGAAGACAGCAAAGCCCATATTCTGGATAGAGAGGACCGCTGGTTTGAAAATGGGATCAAAGAGGACCTATATCAAAATTGAAACTGCCCTCTCTCAACAGGAGGTGAGGGATATGACATCATCTATCGCCAGTCTACAACATGGTCCTTTCAACAGTTCCAAGAAGGCTCCACACCAGTGGTGGGATTCAAAACTTTTTATTACTGGTTCTGTGGGTGTGGCTTGGTGGGCGTGGCAGGGGAAGGTTACTGCAAAATCCCCATTCCCTCCCGATCAGAGGTGGTATTTAGCGGTTCTCCGAACTACTCAAAATTTCTCCAGAACTGGTCAGAACCTGCTGAATACCACCTCTGCTCCACACCCATTTGCACTACTCAGGTGACCTAGAGGACACAGATAAACCTCCAAGTGACCTCAAGGACTCTCTAAAAGGATGCAAATGACCAGCTGTCTGCAAGGAATATAAATCCTTCCATTCCCCACCATCCATTCAAAGCTGAAGAAGTTTCTTGCATAAGAAGTGAAACGACTTCAAAGAAAAACCCAGTCCAGTTGCCTCCTGAAAAAGCACCTTTGGGACACCTAATGCTCATTCTCTGGGTCCTTCCTGTTGAATAATGTCATCCAATGGAATCCAGCAATCACATCTCCTCTGTTATGATCAGCGGTGGGTTTCACATTTTGTTACCACTGGTTTGCCCCGTGTGCGCCCGCCCCTTCATGCATGTGCCTTGGCCTTTAAAATGTGCCTAAATAGGACAGCATAGAGCTGGGGCGGGTCGGTAGGCCCACCTGCGATTTCCACTACCAGCTCAGACGAACCGATCCGAACCGGCTTAATACCGCCTCTGGTTATGGTGCCTGCCTTAGGTATATAGGCTGTTCCATAAGGCAGGCATCACAATGGAAAAGATGCAATTTGCTGGATTCCATGAGAAGCCTCCTCGGACACTGATGCCTTCATCTGGACTATATTTGAATCTGATAATAGTTGGTCTTCAATAGCTTTATTTCTATTGTCTATGGAGATTCTCAGTCATCCAAGGTCACGGCTGTCCCAAAGGTGCTTTTTCAAGAGGCAACTTGACTTTCTGGTTCTTTTTTTTTCCTTTGAAGACTTTTTGTTTTCCATCCCAGAAGATCAGACCTAGAGAAGCTTCTTGGATGAGAAGCGAAACGTCTTCAAAGGAAAACCAGAAAGTCCAGTTGCCTCTTGAAAAAAACACCTTTGGGACTTTATTTCCATTGTTGTTGTTTTTTTAATTTTTATGGGTTATTTTGTTTGATTTTCTGTTTTAAGCCACTGAGGGTTGCCTTTTATAAGTTGGGCAGCTGTGTAAATCAATGAACGGAGAGGAAGGGAGGGAGGGAAAGGAAAAAGAGGAGAGGAAGGAAGGAAAGGAAGAAAGGAAGAAAAGGAAGGAGTGCAGAGGGTTTTGGTATCATTCCTTTCTGTTTTTCTATTTGTTTCATTGTTTACCTAAGTTGTATGTCACCTAGACTTTGTTTTTGACAATTGAGTCAGCTGATTCATTGGAAGCAGCCAACCAACAAATCAATAAAATTAAAAATAAGGGAACCTTTTGTCCCTCTTAAGTAATCTAATCTCCTTTAGCCACCTGCCGGGGGTTCATTTTCCATTCCTTTAATTTTCCTTATTATGGATTTGCCCATTTCCCCCTTCCTAAGTCCCTGTCCTCCATGTTCAATTTGAATGCCAGCTTTCCCCCTCCCCCTCAGGGCCCTTGGATGGCAGACCCTCTGATCACTCTCTTCTGCCAGCCCTGCAAACAGCTGTTGGCCTTCTGCACCATCGCATCAGTTCACAAGGACAATATAACACAGAGCACGTAACGAAACAGCGATGGTGCAATTGTACGACATCTAACCTCAACCTAACGCGTGAATCTCTTTGAGGCTTCCCTCTTCTCTTGCTTGCGGTGATCCCAGCCAAAACTGCCTCCAGCAGGCTGCCAAGGCTGGGTTTTTGGGGGGATGGGAGAGAAGATGCTGAAGAGAACAAGAGATTTCACCTGCGGAGACAATAGATCCAAGGAAGCTGAAAGCCCATGGAGAAAAAAAGCAAAAATAGCCTGAAGCTGTAGCTTTTTTGGGCGTCCAGGCAGTGACTTTTCCTGCCACCGTTGCTCGGAAATTTATAATTTCATTTAAGGAAGGAAAGTTGATTTCATCACCAAATAAGGAATGCAGTTCTAGACCAAATGGGATTTACCTTAAGGTCGCCCTCGACTTACAACAGTGGTGGGATTCAAATAATTTAACAACCGGTTCTCTGCCCTAATGACCAGCTGGGTAGGCGTGGCTCGGTGGTCATGTGACTGGGTGGGCGTGGCCAACTCAACGTCACTCACATCAATGGGCGCTTCGCCTTAGCTGTTACAATGCAATAAGGGTTAACCGGAGAGGCAGTTTCTGTAAGCAGGACAATAAAGATTAGGCTAGAACCGTGATGGCGAACCTATGGCACACGTGCCCACAGGTGGCACGCGGAGCCATTTGTCAGGGCACGCAAGGCTTGCCCTGTCAGGTGACCAGTGCACATGCGCGCACTGGCCAGCTCACTTCGGCCTTCTTTTGAGGCCATTTTTTGCCCTCCGGAGTGCGAAAAACGATTCTATGGGCAAACCGGAAGTTCAGGAACTGACTTCCGGTTTGCTTGTATGGCTGCCCTCCAGAGTGTTCAGGAGCCCTCAGGAGGCTCCCCTGAAGGCTCTGGGGGGCAAAAAACGACACTACGAGCAAACCGGTAGTCACTTCTGGGTTGCTTATAGAGCCAATTTTAGTCCTCCGGAGCATTCAGGAGCCCTCAAGAGGCTTGCCTGAAGGCTCCCGAGGACTAAAACCAGCCCTACAAGCAAACTGGGAATCCATTCCCGAACTTCCGGTTTGCCCCTAGGGTCGTTTTTTTACGCTCCAGAGGCTTCCGGGAAGCTCCTGAAGCCTCCGGAGGGCCTCTCGGGAGGGGAGGCTGTTTTCACCCTCCCGAGGCTCCTATAAAGCCTCTGGAGCCTGGGGAGGGCAAAAGAAACCATGCCAAAAATGGAGGGGAGCACTGATCATGCACGCATGCACGCTGTGATCGTGCAGATAGCATTATGGGTGTCGCACACCCATGTAAGACCCCCCTGTGCTCCCCCCACTTTTGGCACGCGAGCCAAAAAAGTTTCGCCATCACTGGGCTAGAAACAACACCAGACTGTTTCCTTCCTGCCTTCCTTACAGGATTAGCCCTGTAAAGTGAAAAAGATGAGATTTCTTCCAACAACCGGTTCTCCGAACTGCTTGGAAAGTTAACAACCGGTTCTCCCGAATAGGTGCGAACCGGCTGAATCCCACCACTGACTTACAACCATTTCATTTAGCGACCGCTCAAAGTTGCAATGTGGCTGGGTACAAATAGTCCTCGGCTTACAACCACAAACAAGATCAGAATTTCTGTTGTTAAGTGAGGCGGATGTTAAGTGAGTTGCGCCCAATTTTGCGAACTCTTTTGGGGTCACGGTTGTTAAGTGAATTACTGTCGTTGTTAAGTGAACCGGGGGGTCATTAAGAGAATCAGGCTTCTCCCATGGAATTTGCTTGTTGGAAGCTAGTTGGAAAGTACAAAAAAATGGCAATCATGGGATACTGCAACTATTGGAAATAATAGCACCCAGATTTGACCCTGGTGGGATGCTGTGCTGCTTGTAACTGCAAGGATAAGTCCTAAGTCACTTTTTTTCAGTGCCCGTGGTAACTCTGAACAATCACTAAATGAATCATCTGTAAGTGATTTATTTTATTTATTTATTTTATCAAATTTAGAAACTGCCCATTTCCCTCACCAGAGGGACTCTGGGCTCAGTGTACAAATAAAATATTAAAACTGAAAAACTGTATATAAAATTTAAAAAGAGGCAAAGATAGTTTTAAAATTCAACTTCTTGTGGTTAGTTGTGAAGTCATGTCTGACCCATCGCAACCCCATGGACAATGTTTCTCCAGGCCTTCCTGCCCTCTACCATCCTCTGGAGTCCATTAAAGCTCAGGCCGACTGCTTCAGTGACTCCATCCAGCCACCTCATTCTCTGTCGTCCCCTTCTTCTTCTTTTGCCCTCCATCTTTCCCAGCATGAGGCTCTTCTCCAGTGAGTCCTTCCTTCTCATTAGGTGGCCAAAGGATTTGAGTTTCCTCTTCAGGATCTGGCCTTCTAAAGAGCAGTCAGGGATGATCTCCTCTAGGACTGACCGGTTGGATCGTCTTGCAGTCCAGGGGAGTCGCAGGAGTCTTCTCCAGCAATTCAACTTAACAGTTAATTAATCACAAGTAGTTCTTATTCTTGTATTTCTCACAGCATCCCGCGGTGGCGCAGTCCTGCAGGCTCCTTCTGCTGACTGCTGGCTGCCTGCAATTTGGCAGTTCGAATCTCACCAGGCTCAAGGTTGACTCATCCTTCCATCCTTCCAAGGTGGGTAAAATGATGACCCAGATTGTTGGGGGAAATAGGCTGACTCTGTAATTCACTTAGAGAGGGCTGTAAAGCCCTGTAAAGGGGTATATAAGTCTTAAGTACTATTGCTATCCCCATGGTCACATGACTAAAATTCAGGCCCTTGGCAACCATTCATGACGGTTGCAGTGTCCCCGAGTCACAAGTGATCGTCATTTGTAACCTTTCCAGCTGGCTTCTGTCAAACTAAGACAGTTGGCAAAGCCGTATTTACAGAATAACAGACTTCAGAAGGAACCTTGTAGGTCATCTAGTCCAACCCCTTGCTCAAGCAAGAGACCCTCTACCATTTCTGACTTAATCACTGTGTGACTCACTTAACAATTGCAGTCATTCGCTTCATCGTGGCAAATCTTGGCACACAAAAAAATAATAATAAGGTGCGACTCACCTAACAATTACCTTGCTTAGCAGTGGAAATCCTGATGCCAGTTATGGTCGTAAATCAAGGACTACCTGTACTTTCCAGGCTCGTTGTGAGCATTAGAATTAAATGGCAGATTCGATAAACTCCAAAACCCTGTTTAAAAACCTTACACGAGATTTAATCTGAAATACTATGATTCTTGAGTGGCCGGTCTTAGATTTAATCTGAGATACTATGATTCTTGACTATCTGGTCTCAGATTTAATCTGAAATACTATACAATAGCAGAGTTGGAAGGGACCTTGGAGGTCTTCTAGCCCAACCCTAGGCAGGAAACCCTATACCATTTCAGACAAATGGCTATCCAACATCTTCTTAAAGACTTCCAGTGTTGGGGCTTTCACAACTTCTGGAGGCAACTTCTGTTCCACTGATTAATTGTTCTAACTGTCAGGAAATTTCTCCTCAATTCTAAGTTGCTTCTCTCCTTGATTAGTTTCCACCCATTGCTTCTTGTTCTACCCTCAGGTGCCTTGGAAAATAGTTTGACTCCCTCTTCTTTGTGGCAACCCCTGAGATTTTGGAAGGCTGCTATCATGTCTCCCCTAGTCCTTCTATTCATTAAACTAGACATACCCAGTTCCTGCAACCGTTCTTCATATGTTTTAGTCTCCAGTCCCCTAATCATCTTTGTTGCTCTTCTCTGCACTCTTTCTAGAGTCTCCACATCTTTTGTACATCGTGGCGACCAGAATTGAATGCAGTATTCCAAGTGTGGCCTTACCAAGGCATTATAAAGTGGTATTAACACTTCATGTGATCTTGATTCTATCCCTCTGTTGATGCAGCCTAGAACTGTGTTGACTTTTTTGGCAGCTGCTGCACACAGCTGGCTCATATTTTAAATGGTTGTCCACTAGGACTCCAAGATCCCTTTCACAGTTACTACTATTGTGCAAGGTACCACCTATACCTGTGCATTTCGTTTTTCTTGCCTAAATGTAGAACCTTAGTCTTTTCACCACTGAATTTCATTTTATTAGATAGTGTCCAATGTTCAAGTTTGTCAAGATCCTTCTGTATCTTTAGCCTATCTTCTGGAGTGTTGGCTATTCCTGCCAGCTTGGTGTCATCTGCAAATTTGATGAATTCCCCATTTATTCCCTCATCCAAATCATTGATGAAGATGTTGAAGAGTACTGGGCCCAAAACAGAGCCTTGGGGTACTCCACTGCATACTTCCCTCCATGTAGATGCAGTTCCATTGAGGACTACACGTTGAGTGCAGTTGGTCAGCCAGTTACGAATCCATCTATGATTCTTAAGTGGCTAGTTTTAGATTTAATCTGAAATACTATGATTCTTGACTATCTGGTCTCAGATTTAATCTGAGATACTATGATTCTTGACTATCTGGTCTCAGATTTAATCTGAGATACTATGATTCTTGACTATCTGGTCTGAGATTTAATCTGAGATACTATGATTCTTGACTATCTGGTCTCAGATTTAATCCGAAATACTATGATTCTTGACTATCTGGTCTCAGTTTTAATCTGAAATACTATGATTCTTGACTATCTGGTCTCAGATTTAATCTGAAATACTATGATTCTTGACTATCTGGTTTTAGATTTAATCTGAGATACTATGATTCTTGACTATCTGGTCTCAGATTTAATCTGAGATACTATGATTCTTGACTATCTGGTCTCAGATTTAATCTGAAATACTATGATTCTTGACTATCTGGTCTTAGATTTAATCTGAGATACTATGATTCTTGACTATCTGGTCTCAGATTTAATCTGAGATACTATGATTCTTGACTATCTGGTCTTAGATTTAATCTGAGATACTATGATTCTTGACTATCTGGTCTCAGATTTAATCTGAGATACTATGATTCTTGACTATCTGGTCTTAGATTTAATCTGAGATACTATGATTCTTGACTATCTGGTCTCAGATTTAATCTGAAATACTATGATTCTTGACTATCTGGTCTTAGATTTAATCTGAGATACTATGATTCTTGACTATCTGGTCTCAGATTTAATCTGAAATATTATGATTCTTGAGTGGGTGATCTTTTATTATTACTTTGCAGTTTGCAGTTGTGCCAAACTGCACATCTGGAGATGGTTGCCTTTTTTTCTGGCTATGTGAAAAGTCGACCAACTCAAGGATCTGAAGCTCAGAATGCACGGGGGGAGAGGGGGGGAGCAGAGCCCAGATCCTGGCACTACTACCCCAGTTGAATGGCATCCAGCAGGACAAGCCCACCTCTGTCTTAAGCTCAGCCTCCCTGCCCGGATATGGGAAATCAATTGACACAGCTAATTAACTCTGAGGAAGCATCAAGCTTTGTCCCTTGCAAGGCAGTATCTTGGCACAGTGGCCGGGGCAATGGCTGCATTCAGAAGACATAATGCAACCCAGTGTTCTCGCTGCCAGGGGAATAAATGGTCCCATCAACTCATGCCTATTGAAAGGGCCTTCAGTCTTTCCTTTCCTTTTCCATAATCACCAGCTTGCCTGGGGGCGGGTGGGAGATAAGGAAACTGGAATGGAGCCCTGGGAAGGATGGAATGATGGACACGTGCTTCTTAAAAGTGGGAATCTTTGGAGGGCAAGAGGCGTTAGTTTTGGGTGAGTAGAATATCTAAAATCCTAACTTGCCTTAACAGAGGGATTTAGTCAAGATCACGTGAGATTCTAATACTACTCTATAAAGCAGCGATGGCGAATCTTTCTTGGCTCATGTGCCATAAGTGGGGGGAGCGCAGGGGGGTCGTGTGCGGGTGTGCAGCACCCATAATTCAATGCGCGAAACCAGTGTGCATGCACGCACTACAGGCGCTCCCCCCCATTTTTACATGCTTTTTTCGCCCTCCCCAGGCTCCAGAGGCTTTATAGGAGCCTGGGGAGGGTGAAAACAGCCTCCCCACCCCCCTGGACGCTCTCTGGAGGCGTCAGGGAAGCCTCCGGACAATCCCTAAAGCCTTTGGAGTGCTCAAAACGATCCGCGTGCATGCAAGCTGGCCAGCTGACAGGGCAGCGCCTCGCGTGCCCTGACAAATGGCTCCGCATGCCACCTGTGGCACGCGTGCCATAGGTTCGCCATCACTGCTATAAAGGCTTACTAAGACCACACCTAGAATACGGCATCCAGTTTTGGTTACCATGATGTAAAAAGATGTTGAGGCTCTAGAAAGAGTGCAGAGAAGAGCAACCAAGATGATTAGGGGACTGGAGCCTAAAACATATGAGAACAGTTGCAGGAATTGAGTAGGGACGCAGTGGCTCAATGGATAAGATGCTGAGCTTGTCGATCAGAAAAGTTGGCAGTTCAGTGGTTCGAATCCCTAGCGCTGCATAACGGGGTGAGCTCCCGTTACTTGTCCCACCTTCTGCCAACCTAGCAGTTCGAAAGCATGTAAAAATGCAAGTAGAAAAATAGGGACCACCTTTGATGGGAAGGTAACAGTGTTCCGTGCGCTTTCGGTGTTGAGTCATGCCGGCCACATGACCACAGAGACGTCTTCGGACAGCACTGGCTCTTCGGCTTTGAAATGAAGATGAGCACCGGCCTCCAGAGTCGGGAACGACTAGCACAAATGTGCGAAGGGAACCTTTACCTTTAATCTAGTGAAGAGAAGGACCAGGGGAGACATGATAGCAGTCTTCCAATATTTGAGGGGCTACCACAGAGAAGAGGGGGGCCAACCTACTTTCCAAGGCACCTGAAGGCCAGACGAGGAATAATGGATGGAAACTGACCAAGGAGAGATTCAACCTGGAACTAAGGAGAACCTTTCTGACAGGGAGAGCAATCAACCCATGGAATAGAAGTTGCCTTTGGAAGTTGTGGGAGCTTCATCACTTGAGACTTTCAAGAAGAGACTGGACTGCCACCTGTCAGAAATGGTGTAGAGTCTCCTTCTTGGGGGGTAGGGGGGCTAGACTAGATGACCTACAAGGTCCCTTCCAACTCTATTATTCCATATGTGTCATCTTTACCTATTCCAAATATCTATAGCTCCAGTATCAGGTGGAGGATCATTTTCCAAACTTTTGGACTGGTTTCTGAACATTGGATTACCACCAGCCTAGGTAACAATTCCACCAAAGATGCTACCTAGCCTGGCAACAAAATGTTCGGAAACCAACCCATAAGCTCAGGGAACGAACCTCCACCTACATCTTTACCCTGTACTTTGCATTGTCACTCTATTGAGTGAGATGGGCGGTCTCTAAATCAGTGGTCCCCAACACCTGGTCCGCAGCCCAGTACCAGTCCACAGCTCATCTGGGTTGTGCGAAGCTCCATTGGTGCAAGTGGTGGGCATGCACATGAAACCACCCCCTCCCCACTATGGTCACCAAGGTTTGGGATCGCTGTTCTAAATTCAATAGATAAATAAGAATAGAATAGAATAGAATAGAATAGAATAGAATAGAATAGAATGGAATGGAATGGAATAGACTATAGACTATAGACTAGAATAGAATAGACTATAGACTATAGTAGAATAGAATAGACTATAGACTATAGTAGAATAGAATAGAATAAACTATAGACTATAGACTATAGACTATAGACACTAGAATAGAATAGCCTATAGACTAGACTAGGCTAGAATAGAATAAAATAGAATAGAGTACAGAGTACAGGGAACAGAGAACAGAATACAGACTATAGACTATAGTAGAATAGAATAGAATAGAATAGAATAGACTATAGACTATAGTAGAATAGAATAGAATAGACTATAGACTATAGTAGAATAGAATAGACTATAAACTATAGTAGAATAGAATAGAATAAACTATAGACTATAGACATTAGAATATAATAGAATATAATAGAATAGAATAGAATAGACTATAGACTAGACTAGACTAGACTAGACTAGAATAGCCTATAGACTAGGCTAGGCTAGAATAGAATAAAATATAATAGAGTATAGAGTACAGAGAATAGAGTACAGAGAACAGAGTACAGACTATAGACTAGATTAGACTAGAATATAGACTAAAGACTATAGACTAGAATAGATAGAATAGCCCCGTGATGGCGAACCTGTGGCACGCGTGCCACAAGTGGCACTCGGAGCCATTTGTCAGGGCATGCGAGGCGCTGCCCTGTTAGCTGGCCAGCGGGCATGCGCGCGCTGGCCAGCTGAGTTCACCTTTTTAAAAGCTATTTTTCGCCTTCCCCAGGCTCCAGAGGCTTTATAGGAGCCTGGGGAGGGTGAAAAGTGCCTCCCCGCCCCCCCCCCGGAGGCTTCAGGACCGTCCGGAGGCTTCCCTGAAGCCTTCAGAATGCTTAAAACGACCCTCCGAGCAACCCGGAAGTCACTTCTGGTTTGCTCAGAGGGTGGTTTTAAGTGTTCCGAAGACATCAGGGAAGCCTCTGGTCCCTGAAACCTCTGGAGGGCCTCCGGGGGGGGGGAGGCTCTTTTCACCCTCCCCAGTCTCCTATAAAGACTCTGGAGCCTGGGGAGGGCGAAAAAAGCATGTAAAAATGGGGGGGCGCGTTGTGCGCGCATGCGCACTGGGGGATCACGCGTTGCATTATGGGTGCGGCACGCCCGCACACGACCCCCCCGCGCTCCCCCCACTTGTGGCACGCGAGCCAAAAAAGGTTAGCCATCGCTGGAATAGCCTATAGACTATAGACTAGACTAGGCTAGAATAGAATAAAATAGAATAGAGTACAGGTACAGAGTACAGAGTACAGAGTACAGAGTATAGAGTACAGAGTACAGACTATAGACTAGACTGGATTAGACTAGATTAGAATAGAATACAGACTATATAGACTAGACTAGACTAGACTAGAATATAGACTATAGACTTAACTAGTCTAGACTAGAATAGATCTTGGAAACTGCAAGAGGCACTTTCAACTCTTACTGAGTTTATTAAGGCAGGGTCTTTTTGAACGCTTTCAAATGTTTCTTCCCAGCTTTTTTGCCACCTGGGCTTAGTTGCTCTTTGCGAGATCAATTACCTGCGGATTCCTCTTCCCTTCCTCGGTTGTTTACACCTAATCAGCCTTCCTTCCTATCTCTTGCGTCCCTGTGGAATAGCCAACAACAGGAAGCACACACTGGTTCTCAAGAGATTTTCTGGTTGAATTCTTTTTACCCTGCGGTAAAATCATCACAGCGTGTTAAAAATGGAGATATTTCGGTCAAGACTGAGTTCTCTCCACAGAGAAAATATTATATCTTTGATCTAAAATTGATTCATTTATGTCTTTGGCTGGCTGAGGAATTCTGGGAGTTGAAGTCCACAAATCTTAAAAGTTGCCAAGGTTGGAGACTCTTCCATAGACCATCGCAGGTAGTCCTCAATTTGCGATCATTATTAAGCCTGAAATTATGGTCATCGGTCATTGCGGTTGTTAAGTGGATCACCATGCTTGTGACCGTTTTGGCAGTGGCTGTTAATCGAATGAGGTGGTCATTAAGTGAATCTGTTTTATCCAATGGGTTGGGGAAGTAAACACCAGCAACCAGCCGAAAACATCACAGCCACATGATCCCGGGACACCGCAAACAGCCATAAAGGTAATCATGTGACTCTGTGTTGGGGGGCGGGCTGTTGTAATTTTGAAATCAAGTCATAAATACCTTTGGGAGGTCCATCATCACTTTGGATGGTTGCTAAGTGACTGGTCGTTAAGTGAGGACTGCCTGTACTTTGGCTGAGTTGCCAGCTTGTGGGAAAACAGATCCAGAGAAGGGATAATTGATTTCACTAGTACCTTTTTCCAGGGGTGGGATTCCGTTTCTCTGCCCGGTTGCTGGGTGTGTGTAGCCATGGGGGCTGTAGTGGAGACATGAAAGCAGTGTTCCAATATCTCAGGGGTTGCCACAAAGAACAGGGAATCAAGCTATTCTCCATTCCAGGGTAGAACAAGAAGCGATGGGTGGAAACTAATCAAGGAGAGAAGCAACCTAGAATTAAGGAGAAATTTCCTGAGAAGTGAGAACAATTAATCAGTGGAACAACTTGCCTCCAGAAGTGGTGAATGCTGCAACACTGGAAGTCTTTAAGAAGATGTTGGATAGCCATTTGTCTGACGTGGTGTAGGGTTTCCTGCCTAAGCAGGGGGTTGGACTAGAAGACCTCCGAGGTCCCTTCCAACTCTGTTATTCTGTTCCTTTCTGTTGATTTACAATACAATACAATAGCAGAGTTGGAAGGGACCTTGGAGGTCCTCTAGTCCAACCCCCTGCCCAGGCAGGAAACCTTATACCGTTTCAGACAAATAGCTATCCAACATCTTCTTAAAGACTTCCAGTGTTGGGGCATCCACAACTTCTGGAGGCAAGCTGTTCACTGATTAATTTTTCTAACTGTCATGAAATTTCTCCTCAGTTCTAAGTTGCTTCTCTCCTTGATTAGTTTCCATCCATTGCTTCTTGTTCTACCAGGTGCCTTGGAAAATAGTTTGACTCCTTCTTCTTTGTGGCAACCCCTGAGATATTGGAACACTGCTATCATGTCTCCCCTAGACCTTCTTTTCATTAAACTAGACATACCCAGTTCCTGCAACCATTCTTCATATGTTTTAGCCTCCAGTCCCCTAATCCTCTTTGTTGCTCTTCTCTGCACTCTTTCTAGAGTCTCAACATCTTTTTTACATTGTGGCGACCAGAACTGAATGCAGTATTCCAAGTGTGGCCTCACCAAGGCATTATAAAGCGGCATCAACACTTCACGTGATCTTGATTCTATCCCTTGTTCTACGCTCAGCTGCCTTGGAAAAAAGTTTGACTCCCTCTTCTTTGTGGCAACCCCTGAGATATTGGAAGACTGCTATCACGTCTCCCTTAGTCTTTCTTTTCATTAAACTAGACATACCCAGTTCCTGCAACCGTTCTTCATATGTTTTAGCCTCCAGTCCCCTAATCATCTTTGTTGCTCTTCTCTGCACTCTTTCTAGAGTCTCCACATCTTTTCTACATCGTGTTGACCAAAACTGAATGCAGTATTCCAAGTGTGGCTTTACCCAGGCATTATAAAGTGGTATTAACACTGCGCGTGATCTTGATTCTATCCCTCTGTTGATGCAGCCTAGAACTGTGTTGGGTTTTTTGGCAGCTGCTGCTGCACACAGCTGGCTCATATTTAAATGGTTGTCCACTAGCACTCCAAGATCCCTTTCACAGTTACTACTATTGAGCAAGGTACCACCTATACTGTACCTGTGCATTTCGTTTTTCTTGCCTAAATGTAGAACCTTACTCTTTTCACAATTGAATTTCATTTTATTAGATAGTGCCCAATGTTCAAGTTTGTCAAGATCTTTCTGTATCTTTAGCCTATCTTCTGGAATGTTGGCTATTCCTGCCAGCTTGGTGTCATCTGCATATTTGATGAGTTCCCAATTTATTCCCTCATCCAAATCATTGATGAAGATGTTGAAGAGTACTGGGTCTAAAACAGAGCCTTGGGGTACTCCACTGCATACCTCCCTCCATGTAGATGCAGTTCCATTGAGGACTACACGTTGAGTGCGGTTGGTCAGCCAGTTACGAATCCATCTGGTGGTGATGCTGTCTAACCCACATTCTTCTACTTTATCTAGTAGTAGGTTATGGTCTACCTTATCAAAAGCCTTACTGAAGTCCAAGTAGACTATATCGACGGCATTCCTCTGGTCCACTAATTTTACCACTTTGTCAAAGAATGCAATAAGATTAGTCTGGCATGATCTGTTTTTGACAAACCCATGTTGGCTTTTGGCTATTACTTTATTTGCTTCTGGGTATTTGCTAATTTGTTGCTTGATTATCTTTTCCAGAATCTTTCCTGGTATTGAGGTCAGGCTGATAGGTTTGTAGTTTCCTGGATCTGTTTTTTTCCCTTTTTTGAAGATGGGAACCACATCAGCTCTTTTCCAGTCCTCTGGTAGTTCCCCGGTGCTCCAGGATCTCTGAAAGATATAGTCCAGTGGTTCTGAGATCTTGTCTGCCAGTTCCTTCAGAACCCTGGGGTGTAATCCATCCGGTCCTGGTGTTTTGAACTCATCTAGGGTAGACAAGTGCTCACTTACCATTTTCTTCCCTATTTCAACTTGTGTTCCTAATCTGATTTTTGTGGTGCTGTTTTTGATAGGTTGGACTGTTTTATCCCTTTGTGTAAAGACAGATGCAAAACATGAGTTAAATAGTTCTGCTTTCTCCCTGTTGCTTGTCACCTTCTTGCCACTTTCTCCCAGCAATGGACCAATTGTTTCCTTAACTTTTTTCTTGTTTTTAACATGTTGAAATAAGCTTTTTTGTTATTTTTTTAGTTTTGTGGCAAGCCTTTCTTCATTGTGAGCCTTATTTATTTATTTATTTATTTATTTATTTATTTATTTATTTATTTATTTATTAGCGTTTATATACCGCCCCCTCTCCCGAAAGGGACTCGGGGCGGTGTACAGTCCGTATCAAAATACAACAAATTAAAACATAGTAATAACTACATAAATACGTATATGAGAGGAGGATAAAATATGCCAAACTGTACAGCTAAATAAATAAATCGAAATGTACAAAATTTAAAATCCCAATGTCATATCAGGTTAAATTTAAAAAACTATCCCTCTAAAAACCAGTAAGAATGTGTATGCCAGGAGGTAGACGTTATAAATTATGCCAGACCAGCCAGTCGGAGCAGGTGTGTCTTCAGTTTCTGTCGGAAGGAGCGGAGGTCAGTAGTGGTTCTAATGTCGGGGGGGAGGTCATTCCAGAGGGTTGGGCCCATCACAGAGAAGGCCCTACTCCTCGGTGTCGCCCGTTGGCATTGCCTCGTGGACGGCACCAGGAGAAGGCCCTCCCTGTGAGAGCGAATTGGCCGCAGGGATGTATGTGGGATGATGCGATCCCGCAGGTAGCTAGGCCCTATGCCATGGAGCGCTTTAAAGATGGTGATCAGAACCTTGAAACGCACCCGAAAGACTACAGGCAGCCAGTGCAGCTCGCGCAGGAGAGGTGTTACGTGGGAGTACCTAGTACACCCCATGACTACCCGCGCGGCTGCGTTCTGGACTAGCTGCAGTCTTCGGGCGCGTCCCAAGGGAAGCCCCATGTAGAGAGCGTTACAGTAGTCCAAGCGAGACGTCACCAGTGCATGAGTGACTGTGCGTAGGGCATCACGGTCCAGAAGGGGGCGCAATTGGCGCACCAGGCGAACCTGGTGGAACGGCCCCCTTGCCACGGCTGCCACATGATCATCCATTGACAGCCGGGCATCTAGGAGGACGCCCAAATTGCGCGCCCGTTCCACAGGGGGCAATTGTTCGCCCCCTATGGCCAGTGATGGAATCAGCTGGCTGAACCGAGGTGCCGGTAGCCACAGCCACTCGGTCTTGGAGGGGTTGAGTTTGAGTCTGTTGTCCCCCATCCAGACCCCGACGGCTTCCAAACACCGGGACATCACTTCGACAGCCTCGTTGGGGTGGCTTGGGGTTGAGATGTACAACTGAGTATCATCAGCGTACAGATGGTACTCAACCCCAAAACCACGGATGATCTCACCCAGCGGCTTCACATATGCTTTGAACAAAAGGGGCGAGAGGACCGACCCCTGCGGCACCCCACAAGAGAGTGGCCTCGGGGTCGACCTCTGTCCCCCAGTCAACACACATTGCATCCGGCCGGAGAGGTAGGAGCCGAACCACCGTAAAACGGTGCCTCCGACTCCCATCCCCTCCAGCCGGCGCAGTAGGATACCATGGTCGATGGTATCAAAAGCCGCTGAGAGGTCTAATAGGACCAGGATAGAGGAGCAACCTCTATCTCTGGCCCTCCAGAGATCATCAACCAACGCGACCAAGGCTGTCTCGGTGCTGTGCCCGGGTCGGAAGCCGGACTGGCATGGGTCTAGATACACGGATTCGTCGAGGCGACGTGGAAATTGCTGCGCCACCACATTCTCAACAACCTTCGCTAAAAAGGGGAGGTTGGAGACTGGACGGTAATTAGCTAGCTCCGTTGGGTCAAGTGAAGGCCTCTTGAGCAGGGGCCTCACCACCGCCTCTTTCAAGGCAGTCGGTAAGGAACCCTCGCTCAATGAGGCGTTCACCAGGCCCAGAAGCCAGCCTCGCGTCACCTCCCAGGATGCCAGTACCAACCAGGAGGGGCACGGGTCCATTGAACATGTGGTGGGTCGCAGCCGTCCACGCAACCCGTCTAAATCCTCGGGGGCAACAGAGTCAAACTCCTCCCAGAGTGGGCTCACAAGACTCACTGATGACGGCTCGTCCGGTCCACTGGGGGGGCCCCATCCGCTCCGGATCTGAGCGACTTTGTCCTGCAGATATTCCCCAAACTCCTCTGCTCTTCCCTGCAAGGGTGCCCCCCGCGTCTCCTGCGACAGGAGAGAGAGGGTCACCCTAAACAGGGCGGCAGGGCGGTTATCCGCAGACGCAATGAGAGCGGCACAATGTCTACGTTTGGCCGCTCTCAATGCCACAAGGTAGGTCCGTAAATAGGCTCTTACCTGTGTTCGGTCAGACTCGGAGCGTGAGGACCTCCACCTGCTCTCTAGACGTCTCCTATGGCGCTTCATCACCCTTAGCTCCTCGGTGTACCAGGGAGCCCGGGTGGGTCGCTGCCGTAGGAGAGGTCGCAGAGGCGCAACCCGGTCCAAGGCCCCCGCCGTCGCCCTATTCCAGGTGTCGACTAGGTCCTCTGACCGAGCGTGGGTCAGGGCTACAGGTAAAGGCCCAAGCTCCATCTGGAACCTATCCGGTTCCATCAAGTGCTTGGGGCGGTACCAGCTTGAACAAACTGGCTCCGCCTCCTCGTGGCGGAGGGTAGCGCCAGGGAAGTCCAGCCGGAGACATGAGTGATCTGACCATGACAGGGGCGTAGTCTCTAAATCCCCTATTCCCAGATCACTCGTCCACTGCTCAGATACAAAGACAAGGTCCAGTGTGTGGCCGCCTTCGTGTGTGGGGCCCTGAATTAGTTGGGTCAGGCCCATGGCTGTCATGGAAGCCATGAACTCCCGAGTCACCTCGGACGCTGCTCCCGTCGACGGCAGGTTGAAATCCCCCATAACCAGAAGTTTGGGTATCTCAACCGCCGTCTCCAAGACCAGCTCGAGGAGCTCGGGCAGGGCCGCTGACGTATAGCGAGGAGCCAAGTATACAATCAGCAGACCCCACTGCCTCCCTGGGCCCCATTTCATACCCAGCGACTCACACCCGGGTATCTGAGGAACAGTGAACTCCCTCGGCTCTAGACAATCCCGTATAACTACCGCCACCCCACCACCCTTACCCAGGGCCCGAGGCTGATGGAATGCACGGAAACCCGGTGGGCACATTTCCACGAGGGGTAAGCCACCCTCGTGACCCAACCAGGTCTCCGTTATCCCTGCAAGGTCCAGCTCCCCCTCCGAGATCAACTCGTTAATGAGGGGGGCCTTGTTGGTCACGGACCTTGCATTGCAGAGCATCAGCCTCAGACCCTGGCTCTGTAGTTCCTGACCACCTAGGCTGCGGGGGTTGGTACAAACGACTGGGCGTAGCCAGCAGCCACTGTCTCCCAACCGACCTTGCGATCTTTTCTTGTCCTCGCATCCCCCCCTCCCCGCGACCGTTGTAATAAAACAACCCTCTGCTGGAATAAGTTGTTCCCTCTCCCCCCTCACCCCGCTCACTTCCTTCGTGGACTCACCTGTTCGTCTGGCGCTGGCTTCCCTCCTGGCCTGGTACTCCCCCCCCTTCCTAGAACCCCCTAAAAACATAATAAAACATTTTGATAAAAAGCCCCTCAGCTTCCTTTTCTTCCACCTCTCGGGGTTCACAAACCCGTCATCAAGGCTGGCCCTTGAAAGAGCCAGGGGCCATACCTGCGAGAGAGGGGCTTCTCGCAGGTGGAGCAGGTCTAACCTCGAGTAAATTGTTGAATGCTAAAAGTCCCAGTAGGGTAAGGTGCTGATAAAACAAAGTTAGTAAGTAATAGCCGGCAGGGCTAGAGTCTCAATGGAGGACCAAGAGTCTTAAAGTCTAGATGGTAAATAATGTCTAGATGGTAACTTCAAAGGAAGGGGGGGGGGAGGTGGGAGGTATTCAAGTGTCGCCAATGGTGGAGAGAGGCAAATGGTGGAGAGAGGCAAATGGTGGAGAGAGGCAAATGGTGGAGAGAGGCAAAGATGGTAAATGGGAGGGAGATGGTTCAAATGGTCCCAGGTGAATATATATTCCTTAATGGGTGGGGTGGGGGCCTTCTTGGCCCGATTGTTTTAGGCTAGGCAGCTGTTCAGGCCTGTCCATAGCCCCAAGTGCCTGCTCAGACTGCTCAGGCCTGTCCATAGCCCCAAGTCAGGATCTCCAGTGGCCTCAAGGCTCCAAGTCATCCCCAGCCATTATTTCCAGTGCCTCACTAATGTCTTTGGTGCCTCTCCGGCGCTCTCCGGCCTCTCTGGCGCTCTCCGGCGCTCCGTTGTTCCTTCCTTGTTCCTCCCTGTGCCCCCGGTGCTGGTAGTGACCCTCCGGTGCCTCCGGTGGCTCTCTGGGGGCTCTCCGGTGGTCCTCGTTCCTTCCCTTTTTGTTTTCTGGGTTTTCCGGCTTTTTTAAATTTGCCGGCGTCAGCGCCGCCCGCGCAGCCGCACTGCGCCGTCGCCATGTTCACAAGCCTCACCCAGCCGATTACCGCCTACGATCCTCCATTCCTTCCTGCCCTCCGATCTTCACCGACCACCCTGGCAGGCCAAAACTGGCCCAAAACAGGCCAGGGTGGTCGGGCTATCAACTCTCAGCCCCTCTGATGTCATAGGGCCGGTTGCAATCCCTTACCCGGTCGGGCGCTCCATAGTTCTCTCAGGAGCTCAGGAGGCGACCGCCATCGTTGGAAGCTCCTCCTCCTCCTTAGCTTTCCTCACTTCATCTTTACATGCTCAGGCTATTTGCTGATATTCTGCCTTAGTTATGCCCCCCCTTTCCACTTTTTATACTTATCTTTTTTGTCTTTCAATTTGTCAGAGAGTTCTTTATGCAGCCATGCTGGTTTCTTTTGGGAGCTGTTATTTTTCTTCTTCATTGGTATTGTGCTAGACTGGGCTTTTGCAATCTCATTTTTCAAAATTTCCCCTTGAGGATTCTCATCCATGGAATTTTCCCCAAGCTCTCTCTAAGTTTATTGAAATTGGCTCTCTTAAAGTCCAAGACTCTAGTTTCATTTTATTCTAGTACTTGTGTTTGCATAATGTTGAATTCCAATATTACATGGTCACTTGTCCTCAGGGTTTCTGTGGCTTCAACGCCTTCTATTATTTCCTCTCTGTTAGTGAGAATTAAGTCCAATATGGCTGATCCCCTTGTTCCCTTCTCTACTTTTTGGGAAACAAAGTTGTCTGTTAGGTTTGTTAGGAGCCTGTTGGATCTTCCACTTGGTGCAGAGTTTGTTTCCCAGTTGATGTCAGGGTAGTTAAAATCCCCCACTACTATTGTGGTGTGCTTCCTACATACCTTAGTTAGCTGACTAGCAAAAAGTTCATCTACTTCCTCTGCTTGGTTGGGTGGCCTGTAGTATAGACCTATGGCAATGTCATCCCCCCCCCCCCAACCTTTAATATTGACCCACATGCATTCAAGATAGTTCTCATCATTATTGTGCTCTATTTCTGTAGAGGGGTAATTATTTCTTATATATAGTGCAACTCCACCTCCTCTTTTATTTGGTCTATTTCTTTTAAATAATTTAAATCCTTCTAGCTGTATGTCCATTTGTCAGTTTCATCCCACCAAGTTTCTGTAATGGCAACAATATCGTATCTGCCCTAATTTAATAATTTAAATTATTTCTGGATCAGCGAGCCCTTGCATTCATAAGCACATGGTCATTGTATCACACAGATTGCCATTATGAGTGTTTTGTAGAAACCCAGTTTTTGTAGATTTGGCGTCTCTCCCTCTGACTGGATGATCTGGATTTTATGGATTCAGTCCTAGGCTGAACCCCTGGCAAAAATTTTCTGAAGTTAAAGCTTCGACTTTTGGACATGCCAAAGAGTCTGCGGGCAATAAAAATAAATGAATGATTTATTATTTTGGAAAATCTTTTTTTCCCCCTAAGCACATGATCCAATCAGAGGAATTATGTAAATTATTTACAAGAGTTGTCTCCTTTGTGTGGTTGTGCTTTCATGGGGAAAGCCCTGATTAAAATCCAATTAAATGATTTCCTTTTAAACCTGCAACTCAATTTAATTATCTTATTAAGCAACTGATAAATGTCTCTGGACTTATTTCCCTACAAAGTTCCCCATTCTCTATTGTTCCACTTCATAATATTAAAGATATACACATATTAATACTAACTCCTTGGAAGACTCACCGTGCATTTTTTAATCAGTGAAAGATAGATTTACTTAAACTCCGAGTTAAAAAAGAACCTGCATATTTAATGGTAGTTTACCTGTAAATGCCTCAGGCCCAAAGGAAACAAACTTTGACTGGGAGCTGCCCAGAGTTGGTTAATAGATGGGCAGCTATATAAATGTTTTAAATAAATAACCACCATATTCAAACACATCACCCAGGCTTGATACAAGAAAAATATCTGGAGAAAACCAAATTTGGGGTGCTTTATAAATGTAAGGACGCAGTGGCTCAGCGGCTAAGACGCTGAGCTTGTTGATCAGAAAGGTCGACAGTTCGAATCCCTAGCGCCATATAACTGAGTGAGTGCCTGTTACTTGTCCCAGCTTTTGCCAACCTAGCAGTTTGAAAGCATGTAAAATACAGTGTTCCGTGAGCCTTTCGGCCTTGAGTCATGCTGGCCACATGACCACAGAGACGTCTTCGGATAGCGCTGGCTCTTTGGTTTTGAAATGGAGATGAGCACCGCCCCCTAGAGTCGGGAACGACTAGCACATATGTGCGAGGGGAACCTTTACCTTTACCTTTATAAATGTAGACCAGTGTTTCTCAAGCTCATTAATTTTTAAGATGTGGACTACAACTCCCAGAATTCCCAAGATACAGACTAGGGAATTCTGGGAATGGAGGTCCACACATCTTGAAGTCTGATCATTTTTAGCACTGTGATTCTCCTGCCAATTAATTCTAATATTGGCTAGCGTCCATTTTATTTCATGTTATTTTATATAACCAATCTTCTACATCAGCAAGCCCTGAGGGTGTTTAACAAACACCAAATAACTGATAAAATTCAGATTAAAATTAAAAACAAAGTAACTACCATATTACAATCTTCTAATGAGCCACGATGGCACAGTGGTTAGAATGCAGTACTGCAGGCTACTTCTGCTGACTGCCGGCTGCCTGCAATTTGGCAGTTCGAATCTCACCAGGCTCCAGGTTGACTCAGCCTTTCATCCTTCCAAGGTGGGTAAAATGAGGACCCAGATTGTTGGGGGTTAATAGGCTGACTCTGTAAACCGCTTAGAAAGGGCTGTAAAGCCCTGTAAAGCGGTATATAAGTCTAAGTGCTATTGCAATTACTAATGATGCCCTTTCTTGGACCAATAGGCCTTGCTTATGGTTCACTTACTACTTGGCCCTGATTGGATTACTGCAATGCGCTCTATATGGGGCTGCCCTTGAAGACTATCTGGAAACTTCAACTGGTCCGGAATGCAGCAGCAGAGACAGCAATGGGAGATCCTACGTTTGCCTGTGTAACACACCTCTGTTGTGTGAGCTGCACTGACTTTCATTTTGTTTCAAAGGTGGCCATCACTTTCGGATCAGATCAGTCAATCCTAAAGGAAATCAACCCTGACTGTTCTTTGCAAGGACAGATCCTGAAGCTGAAGCTCAGATGCTCTGGCCACCCAATGGGAAGAGAGGAGTCCTTGGAAAAGGAAGCCCTGATGTTGGGAAAGACGGAAGGCAAAGGAAGAGAAGGGGAGAGCAGAGGATGAGATGGTTAGCATCATTGACGGAATGAAAATGAATTTGGGCAGACTCAGGGAGAAAAGGGGGGAGAGGGGAGCCTGGTGTCATGCTATAGTCCAGCGATGGTGAACCTTTTTTGGCTCGCGTGCCACAAGTGGGGGAGCGCAGGGGGGGCGTGTGCGGGTGTGCCACACCCATAATGCAATGTGCGACACCCCCCCAGTGCACATGCGCACACAATGTGCGACCCCCCCATTTTTACATGCTTTTTTCGCCCTCCCCAGGCTCCAGAGGCTTTATAGAAGCCTGGGGAGGGCAAAAAGAGCCTCCCCCGCCCCCGCGGAGCCCCTCCAGAGGCTTCAGGGACCGGACAGTTTTTCAGTCACTTCCGGTTTGCTCGAAGGGTGGTTTTAAGCGTTCCGAAGGCTTTAGGGACGGTCCCTGAAGCCTCCGGAGGGCCTCTGGGGGTCGGGAGAGGCTCTTTTCCCCCTTCCCAGGCTCCTATAAAGCCTCTGGAGCCTGGGGAAGGCGAAAAATGGCTTTTAAAAAGGCTGAACTCAGCTGGGCAGCACGCGCATGCGCGCTGGGCAGCTGACAGGGCAGCGTCTCGCGTGCCCTGACAAATGGCTCCGCGTGCTATAGTCCATGGGGTTCAGAGGTGGTATTCAGCCTGTTTAGACTGGTTCACCCGAATTGGTAGCGGACATTGCCCTGGCTCTATGTCGGCCTATTTAGATATGTTTTTTGAGCAAAGCGCATGTGCGGAAGGCCGGGCGTATGTGCATGCATGCACATTTGTGAACCGGTAGCAGGAGTGGACTGCTGGGGTTTGGGAGAACCTCTAGCTAAGATTCTGTGCAGTTTGGAGAACCCTCAAATCCCACTCCTGCCTAGCCCTGCCCACCTCTCCCCTCCCAGGAGTCCCCACGTAGCCCGGTTTGGATGTAGGTAAGTGCAGGCTGCCCACGGAGGCTCTGGGTGGGTGAAAAACGGGCCTACCGGAAGTTTGGGATCGGTTCTGGCCTCCAGAGAGCCTTTGGAGCTTGGGGAGGCCGTTTTCTTTCTCCCGGAGTCTCAAAGAGAGCCTCTGGAGTCCGGGAAGGGCAAAAATGCCCCCCCCCCTGCGGTGCAGGAGGCAGACTACACCACATCCACCCTGTAACCAGGCAGAGAACCTCTTGTTAAAGTTTTTGAAATCCACCCCTGACTGGTAGGGAAGGTAAGTGAAAAGCACCCCTAACGGGATTGTGAAGAGTCGGACATGATTTAGCAACTGGACGTAATGAAGATAGAAGTCGCGGGGCTGGGCGTTTCCATTGCTGGGGGTTTCTCATGTCCTCGGGTGACTATCGGTGAACTTCACAGTTCAGCCTTCCCCGATTCAAAAGGGCAGAGGCTCTTAGAGAAGTTGTTAAATCTTCCCTCCAGGGCTGCCGAGGGCTGAGCATTAAAGCAAGCTTTGTAGAAGACCCAACTGTATTTAAGTTTAGGTAAGTGGTTTTTAAGGGTTTTTCTTCACGACAGCCTTAAGCTCTTTGAGGCATCGTGTTCCTGAACTGGGGGGAATGAAGACGTCAGAAATCCTTCACTGGATTTCAGCCCCTCCCTCCGTTTTGCCCGCAGAGAAGGTTTGGTGCTTTGCCTGGGACTCCGCTGCTTTCCCACGGCTCCCGCTTGGGGGGATGCTCTGGTTTTTTTTTTGCCCCTCCTGTCGGCTCTTGGAGAGTGAGCACCAATCACCTTTCTTTCTGCGGGGAAAACTTTGATGGACTTTTTGAATAAGTTTCTCTTTTGGGGACATCTCATAGCTGACGTCCGTCTCTTCTGATGCCTCATTTTGCAGGCAGGACTCTGGGCAATTTCACTTGGGAAGGGAGGGAAGGAGGAAGGGAGGGAGAGAGAGGAAGGAAGGAAGGAAGGAAGAAAAGGAGGGAGGGAGGGAATGAAGGAAGGAAAGGAGCAGAGGCCGGTTCCTACCGGTTCGGACTGATTCGGCTGAATAGGCAGTAACTTGGCTGGCCATGACCCTGAACTGGTTCTATCAATGCCACCGTAGGCGCTGCCATCTTGTTTTTTCACTACTGTGCATGGGCGCAAAATGCATTCCTGAGCGAACCAGCTGTACAAGAAGCCGGAACTCACCCCTGGAAAGGAAAGAGGGAGGGAAGGAATGAAGAAAGGGAGGGAGGGAGGTATAGAAGGGAGGGAGAGAATGAATAAATGAATGAATGAAGGGAGGGAGGGAGGGAAGGAGACAGGGAAGGGAATGAAAGAAAGGAGGGTGGGAGGAAGGGAAGGAATGGAGAAAGGAAGGGAAGGAGGAGATAATGAATGAATGAAGGGAGGGAGGGAGAGAGGGACAGGGGGAAAGAGACGGGGAAGGGAAGGAAGAAAAGGAGGGAGGAAGGGAAGGAAGAAAGAAAGGGAAGGAAGGAGGGAGGGAGGAAGGGAATGAAGGGAGGGAAGAGAAAGGAAGGTGGGAGACAGGCAGGCAGGCGGAATTAGTCCTGCAATGTAGACCAGAGAAGAAGCACCATCAGGAGTTCTAGATCAAGTTTTACTGTAAGGTTACTGTTATGTATTGAGTATAGACAGTTGTGTTAAGCCCTGCTAAAGTGAAACTAACCTTTAGATGACCCTAACTGTTAACTGCAACTGTTTTGGAGGGAAACTTACAACATTCATATTTGGGCGGGCTTTTTCAAGTATTGTGATTGGTTGAGGCCCTGTGGGCCCAGAGTATCAATGACAGGGATTTGCCCATTGTTCTACTTTTGAGTCAATAAATGCTGTTGTATCTATGCTGGTCTGTTCCAGTGGTGGGTTGCAGGCAGTACGCCCCAGTATGCAGTGGAAGCAGCAGCCATCGTCCCGGAACAGGGCTTTGGAGGGCCCGCCTGCCCGCCCTCATTCCTTACCTGTATTTGAAGGAAATGGGCCATCTGTGCAGGTGCGCGCAGCGTAGGGTGCCTGTGCGACACTCCGCTGAGCAGCTAGAGTGTTGCAGGCAGTGGATCAGTGGTGGGTTTCAAAATCTTTTAGAATCTCTTCTGTAGGTGTGGCCTGCTTTGTGGGAGTGGCTTGCTGGCCATGTGACCGGGTGGGAGTGGCCAACTTGTAAAATGTGGTGAAGCTCTCTTAACAACGCTCTTGCTTAGCAACCAAAATGTTGGCTCAGGAACTCTGGCACTGAAGCGTGCAAGTCTTAAAGCTGTCAAGTTACAAGACCCTTGCACCCCTAACCTTTAGGAAAAAAACCCCAGGGGTGTTCAAAGTTGACAGCTTTAAGACTTTAAGGTTTAGATAGGACTCTTAGAGCGGGCGGGGTGATGGGTGAGCCAGACAATCAGTGAGCGGTGGGCGGGGCAAGCGTGGTGCAGACGGGCGGGGGGAGGGAGCTGGAACTGGTTCTAAACGGCATGGTAGATTTGTGGAACCTCTTCTATAGAAGAGGTTTGAACTGGCAGGAACCCACCCCTGCAGTGGGTGCACATTGTGCGCAGCACATGTGCCCATGGTGCACTCCAGGCTCCCGTTGCAGCATGCCGGTTGCAACGGGAGCCGCAACCTACCATTGGCCTGTTCTTGCCTACTGAAGCCCACAACACAATAGTTACATTAACAGAATCTTGCAAGTCGGAAAGTATTTCTATGCTACTTTTCTTTTGCTTTCTGCAAAAGTGGAGAGAGGGGTTCCTTCTGAAAAATTTCCCACATCCTCCCTCCTTCTGTGGCCTGAGATATCTTTTGCATGCCAGTTACCCAATGTGTGGGTCTCCCTCCTATCTTTCAAAGTTATTCCTACATACCATTAAAGAAAAGAAGGGAGGAAAGAAAGAAAGAAAATGGAAGGAAACAAAGAAGGAAGGAAACAGATTTTATAATTTTAGATGTGATTTTGCATACACAAGTAGCCCCCGCTACCTCCCACCGCGAGGAGGCGGAACCAGACTGTCTAAGCTGGTACCGCCCCAGGCACCTGATGGAACCGGATAGATTCCAGACGGAGCTTGGGCCAATACCTATAGCCCTGACCCGCTCCCGGTCGGAGGACCTAGCGGCTGCCTGGAATAGGGCGGCGGCTGGGGCCTTGGACCGGGTTGCGCCTTTGCGACGTCTCCTGTGGCAGCGATCCACCCGGGCTCCTTGGTTTACCGAGGAGCTGAGGGTGATGAAACGCCACAGGAGACGTCTAGAGAGCAGGTGGAGGTCCTCACGCTCCGAATCTGATCGAGCACAGGTAAGAGCCTACTTGCGGACTTACCTTGTGGCATTAAGGGCGGCCAAACGTAGACATTGTGCCGCCCTTATTGCGTCCGCCGATAACCGCCCTGCCGCCCTGTTTCGGGTGACCCGCTCCCTCCTATCACAGAGGACGCGGGGGGCACCCCTGCAGGGAAGAGCAGAGGAGTTTGGGGAATATCTGCAGGACAAAGTCGCTCAGATCCGGAGCGGATGGGCCCCCTTCAGTGAACCGGACGAGCCGTCAACAGCGAGTCTTGTGAGACCACTCTGGGAGGAGTTTGACTCCGTTGCCCCCAAGGATTTGGACAGGTTACGTGGACGGCTGCGACCCACCACATGTTCAATGGACCCGTGTCCCTCCTGGCTGGTACTGGCATCCTGGGAGACGACACGAGGCTGGCTTCTGGGCCTGGTGAACGCTTCGTTGGGTGAGGGATCCTTGCCAACCGCCCTGAAAGAGGCGGTGGTGAGGCCCCTGCTCAAGAAGCCTTCACTGGACCCAATGGAACTAGCTAATTACCGTCCAGTCTCCAACCTGTGAGTGAGACAGACAGACAGAGAGAGGAACAGAGAGAGGGAGTGAGGGAGGGAATCAGAGAGAGACTGACAGACAGACAGACACACACACACACACACAGAGGGGGAGGGAGGGAGAGAAAGATAGACAGACAGAGAGAGAGACACACACAGAGTGAGTGATTAAGTGAATGAGTGAGAGACAGACACACCCACATACACAGAGTGACAGAGAGAGAGGAAGGGAGGGGAGAGAGACAGAGGGAGAGACAGACACACACACACACACACACAGAGTGAGTGAGAGACAGACAGACAGACAGACACACACACACACACACACACACACAGAGTGACAGAGATGGGGGAAGGAGGAGAGAGAGACAGAGATACAGAGAGAGAGAGAGACAGATAGACACCCAGAGAAAATGACAGAGGGAGACAGAGAGGGAGGGAGGGAGGGAGAGAGAGACAAAGAGCCAGAGAGAGAGAGAGAAAGAAAAAGAAAAAAAGAAAGAAAGTGGGAGAGAGAGATGAAAGAAAGAAAGAAAAACAACATATGACCACAATTGAGCCCAAAATTTTGGTTGCTAAGCAAGAGCGGCTCTCCAAATAAATTTCAATCGTGGTTTTGGCGAGATTTGGCTCAGTTGAAAAAAAAGGTTGCCCACCACTGGGCTAGTGTGGTGGTTAAGTTACTTTTCAAAAGCTATTTTTCTGATCCAAGATTTGAGAAGTTGTGCAGCGAACAACAAGCCCATCCATCCCATTAATAATTTTAAATCATTAAACGATGTTCAATAAATTGTGAATTTAAAGCTCGTGTTTAATTTATTTTTCAATTAACCTAACCTTAACGAACTAAAAAGTAGATTTCCAAATCCTTAAAAAGTCAAAAATTAAAAAAAATCGGATGTACCTATTAAGGGAGCCGCGGAAAAAATCCGAAGTGTTATGGGAGCCGCAAACCGAAAAAGATTGGGAACCTCTGCTGTACCATATTTAATTAAAATACAAATAAGATTAAAATTCCCTTAAAAATTCCACAATAAGATGTTTGCCAGGAGGTGAAAGATGGAGCTATAAATCGGCTAAGCCAGCTAATTGGAACAGGTGGGTCTTAAGCTTCTGTCGGAAGGAGCGGAGGTCGTTAATAGTTCTAATATCGGGGGGGGGGGGGGGGAGGTCATTCTAGAGGGTTGGGCCCATCACAGAGAAGGCTCTACCTTCTGTCCTACTGAAGTCAGTAAAATGAGGACCCAAATTGTGGAGGATAATATGCTGACATTTGTAAACCACTCAGAGAGTGCTGTAAAGCACTATAAAGCGGTATATAAGTCTAAGTGCTATTGCGATTGCAGTGTAGCCGTGTCACCGTTTGTAACCTTCCCAGATGGATTCCAACAAGCTAAGTCAGGGGTGTCCAAACTTGGGAACTTTAAGACTTGTGGACTTCAACTCCCAGAATTCCCCAGCCAGCATGGCTGGCTGGGGAATTCTGGGAGTTGAAGTCCACAAGTCTTAAAGTTCCCAAGTTTGGACACCCCTGAGCTAAGTCAAAGGGGGAAGCCGGATTCTCTGAACAATTGTGTGATTCATTTCACAATCACAGTGATTCGCTTGACAATGGTGGCACAGAAAGCTCCTAAAATCAGGCGCTACTAATTAATCGTCGCCCTGCTTAGCAACCAAAATTCAGATCCCGATTGTGGTCATCATTTGAGGACTGTGTGCGAAAGGCAAACAGCAGGTTTGGCTGATTTTACGTTCTTACATCCTCAATCTGTTGTTTGTTTATTTAGTTTAGTCAATTTCGAGAGCGGCTCACTTGCCAGCAACAAATTACAACAGGTAAAAATAATAATTTAAAAAAAAAAAAAACACCACCCTAACATAATGGAATGACTTCCTTAGCTCCGTCTAAGCCAGAGTTTAGCAGGCATTCAGGGAACTGCCTGCAAATGTGAAATGTATTTATAATATTTCCCCGTATGAATCAATGCCTTCGGATGCTATTAGTGGGAACAATCCTGCCGTTGCCAAATTGAGCCTCCGCCAAGGATCTTGCCTTGGCGTTCCTAACGTTGCCGTCTGTTGTGGAGCAGACTGGCTTTTAATCTCAATGCCGTGCATCTAAGCATTGGAAAGGGGGTCTCTTAAAGGACTTTCTGTATTTTTCATAAGCAGTGAAATTGGAAAACGGACTTAATTGCATCCCATACAGAGCTCAGCCGTTGTTTGAGCAGCCAATAAATTAAATGCATCTAGGAAATAGCTCTCACCCCAAATCCGCTTCGATCTTTGCATCACAGGACCTAGCTATTTGCGGGATCGTATCCTGCCCCATACATCCCTGCGACCAATTCGCTCTCACAGGGAGGGACTTCTCCGGGTGCCGTCCACCAAGCAATGCCAGAGGGCGGCGCCGAGGGGCAGGGCCTTCTCTGTGATGGGCCCAGCCCTCTGGAATGACCTCCCCCCCGACATCAGGACAACAACCGATCTCCGCTCCTTCCGCACGAAACTCAAGACCCACCTGTTCCAACTAGCTGGCCTGGCCTGAATTATAGCTATTCTAATCCCTCTGGATAAAATTTTTAAATTAGGTTTGACTTTGGGTGTTTTAATTGTTTTTAATTGCATTTTGCTGTTCTTAATTAATTGATTATTTATTTATTATGTGTTGTACAATGCTTTTTGTATATCTCCTCCTTGTTATTTATTTGTTGTGTAATAAATTGTACGCCTCCCCGAGTCCCTTGGTGGAGAGGGTGCGGCATATAAAATGGATTAATAAATAAATAAATAAATAATCACCTTTTTGCTCTTTGGGGTGAGGCAAGGGAAGATGCGGGTAGTCCTCGCCGTACAACCACAACGGAGCCCAGAATTACCGTTGCTAAGCGAGACGGTTTGTTAAGTGAGTTTTGCCCCCGTTGTAGACCTTCCTTACTACAGTTATTAAGTGAATCGCTGCAGTTGTTAAGTCAGTCACATGGTTGTTAAGTGAATCTGGCTTCCCCCCTTGACTTTGCTTGACAGAAGGTCGCAAAAGGGGATCACGTGATCCTGGGACACTGCAACCATCATAAATATGAGTCAGTTGCCAAGCAGCTGAATTTTTGTCACGTGATCATGGGGCTCCTGCAACGGTTGTTAAATGTGAAAAATGGTCATAAGTCTCTTTTTCCAGTGCCATTGCAACTTCAAATGATCACTAAATGAACTGTTGTAAGTTGAGGACTACCTATACTAAACCAATGATACTAAGGCTATGTCTCTTTTCCCAGGAATTCATGGTTGGATGGTTCCAGAAGTTCCAGAAGGAATTATTATTATTATTATTATTTGGATGAGATGAATTTGGGCAATAGACTTGTTCAACTTGTTCAAAAGAAGGACTAGGGGAGACATGATAGCAGTCTTCCAATATCTCAGGGGCTGCCACAAAGAAGAGGGAGTCCAGCTATTCTCCAAGGCAACTGAGGGTAGATCAAGAAGCAATGGGTGGAAACTAATCAAGGAGAGATGCAACTTAGAACTAATGAGAAATTTCCTGAGAGTGAGAACAATTAATCAGTGGAACAACTTGCCTCCAGAAGTTGTGAATGCTACGGTCTGACCTAAGCGTAGTGCACAAAATTGTCTGCTTCAATGTCCTACCTGTCAACGACTGCTTCAGCTTCAACCTCAATAATACATGGGCAAACAATCAGTACGAACTCAAGGTAAATGGCTCCAAACTCGATTGCAGAAAATATGACTTCAGCAACAGAGTGGTCAATGCCTGGAATACTCTACCCAACTCCGTTGTTACATCCTCAAACCCCCACAGCTTCAACCTTAAGCTGTCTACTGTGGACCTCACCCCATTCCTAAGAGGTCCTTAGGGGGTTTATATAGGGGGTGTGCATAAGCACACCAGCGTGCCTACCGTCCCTGTCTTACTGTCCCCAATTATCTGCATCTACTTCTTTTGTTCGTGTTTATGTTCATACTTGTTACATACCTGTTACTTTGTACATGTTTGACAAACAAATAAAATAAATAAAAATAAAATGTTGGATAACCATTTGTCTGAAGCGGTGTAGGGTTTCCTGCCTGAGCAGGGGGTTGGACTAGAAGACCTCCAAGGTCCCTTCCAACTCTGTTATTCTATTCTATTCATTTTGTGAAGTGAACCTGTCCTTCAGGATCTATCGGTGATGCTGGATAGAGAAGTAGCACAGGTACAAGTTCCAGAGGAACTTTTTTTTATCTGTATACTTAGAAAACTCTTGTTGTGACTTTTAAGTGGGGGAAACGATGCATCACAGGGCAACAATTTTTGAACTGAGATACCATAACAGGGCTAACTTACAGAGTATGTCCAAAATCTGGGACGTTTGACTCCTGAGGGAATGAAATTTGTGGAAATTTGTGGCTGCTTTAGTGCTACTGGCTGCTGTTAGGCTGTTGTGCTGGTGCTATGGTCAGACAATTTTCATTTCCAATGTTCCATGACAGTTTCCCAGCCAGTCTTGCAATCCCTTGCTCCTAGGCCCAGCCCCCCTCCGCCCCCCCCCCCAGCTCTATGCCGTCCTATTTAGACACATTTTTGAGGCCGGGCACATGCTCGGAAGGCACACACACAAACAAAGTGCATGCGCAGAAGGCCGGGCGCACATGCGGAAGGGGTACATGCACCCGCAAACCGGTAGTAACAAAATGTGAAACCCACCACTGGAGGAAAGGAGGAAAAGTTGCTTCCAATGCTCTCTCCAAGATTCCCATGAAGAAACTGACTATTTTTTACCATGGGGTTTGCTTTATCAATGGCTTATCAGTAGAAGCAGAAGTTAGAAACCTAAAAGTATAAGAGAAGGATCAATTACAATGAAGGTTTACTTAAAAGGATAAGTATATGTTACCATTATCATGTGATCGTGACGGACGTTAAGAATATTATTCTTACTATTATCAATACTATATGTTAAACTCAATTGTACTCAGACAGCACACTGTTCACATAGATACTGAATTTTCATGTTTTGCATTGTAAAAAAAATTTAAACATTTATACCAAAAAAAAAAAAAAAATTCCCTGAGGAAAGTCAGTGGGAAAGGCAGCAGGAAGTCGGAAGGTGTTCCTGTTCCCACTGTAATTTTTGCCCTTGGTCGTACTGTTCCTCTGTTTAGTAAGGAAGGGACCTTGGAGTCTTCTAGTCCAAACTGCCCAAGGTAGGAGTCCTTATACCAATGATGGCTTTTTTGGCTCGCATGCCAAAAGAGGGGGGAGCGCAGGGGGGTCTTGCACGGGCATGCCACACCCACAATGCAATGTGCGACCCCAGCGCACATGTGTGCATGACCAGCTCTCCCACCCCCCATTTTTATATGCTTTTTTCACCCTTCCCAGGCTCCAGAGGCTTTATAGGAGTCTGAGGAGGGCGAAAACAGCCTCCCCCGCCCCCCTGGAGGCCCCCCAGAGGCTTCAGGAGCTTCCCTGAAGCCTCCGGAGCACAAATAGCCAGCCCTACGGGCAAACCGGAAGTTCAGGAACGATGTACGCCTGCGCTCTTCCAAGTGCCTTGTGGAGTGCTTTAGCGCTGCAGGGTTTCTGCAGACTTAACGGCAGATTCGGATGCCCTGGCTTCGTCCAAAGCAATTTGTAGAGTGAGATTAGACTTGGCAAGTAATCTCCTCTGTAAATTAATGTCCCGCACACCGCATATGATGCGGTCGAGTATAAGTTTGTCTAGGTCTCTGAACTCACAGTACGCTGCGGCTTTTCTTAGCGCCGCAACATACTCGTTTCGCCTTCTTTTTTATTGCGAATATTAAATTCATGCCGGCGGACGTGCTTAGACGGTTTGGGAGCATAGTGTGTCCTCAGCATCTGTTGGAGCACCGACCAAGCGACCGATTGGAGTGGCGTTGGCTCGGATAGATCTTTGGCTGTCTCGAACACTTCCCACCCACAGTAACCCAGGAACATGTTCTTCTTGCGGCCTTCAAAAAGGCCCATGAGGTCGTTGGATTCGAGGAAGCAATCGAACCTCAGCATGTATGATTCCCAGTGCTCGGTGACTGGGTCATATGGAGTTGGTGGGGCGTGCATGGCCATTTTGTGTTCTGAGGGCGTTTTGAGTTTGCTGCTCAAAAATGGCTGCTCGAAGCCGCGCTGAGCTCCGGTCTGGATTTACTCGCTGGATTGTCGTGCTCTTTTTGTATGCCTAGTTGCCTTCCAATCCCACCTTCCTCGCCAGTGTTAGATTGGGTAAAGGAAAGGCACACTCAGGCTTAGGCAACAACAGCTCTTTATTGTAACAACTATGTACAATCCAGCGAAGGTTCAGTCCGACAGCAGCCCTTTTATAGGGAGCTGTCAGACCCACTCAACCAAAGAGATTGAATCTCTGTTCCCGCCGGAACAGAGGACCTTGGTGGAAACCATTATAACAGTTGCTAATATCTAACAACCTTACTGAAATCTGGGTAGATTTTGCTTCCTTTGTGTCCCTCAATTGTCAAAGGGATTCAACAATAAAAGACACACCCACTGAAAATAAGCCAAGGCTCAGAATCGTGGACGGTGAAATGGGCAACAGCACGTACATTGAATAAATAAATAAGGTTACAACTGTTCAGGAAAGGGATCCACAGGTATTTGTTTTCACACACCTTTCATCCGACTCTACTGTGTTGGTGTTTGTGTTTCAGATCTGTCCCGTTCTCTTCTTTCTTTTGATTAAGGTGTTTCATCTCAGCAACGGCTTTTCTTTTGACAACTGTCCGGAACTGGGAAGTGGAGGGCATGCCAGATGTAGCTTTTTAAATAAAAATAATGATGAGCCAGGGTACTGGTCTCTTTGAGGATGGAAAGGGGGGGGGGGAATTCTGCAGCCCTTTGTCTTGTCATCTGTGGTAGCTTTGATGGAGCAGCAGCTAGCTCTGGGTGACCACAAAGCCGGACAAAAGATGGCCGGTTTTCTGTCTGGATTGTACTCGCGAAAGGTCCTTTTCAGCTCCTCTTAGAATGGATCTGGAGCAGAATGGATTAGAGCTGGGGTTAGGGGCTGGAAGGGACAAGAAGGGGGGAATGAATTGATTTTTCCTTCCTTTCCCCCATCGCCATGGCAACTTGGCTTTTCTCTGGCAGGAGTTATTTCACTATTCTTGTAAGAGAAGGCCTTTAGCTAAAGTAGGATTCCTCCCTTAAACCAGGATTAAGCATTCCTAATCTGGTGTTGTCTAGACACCTGAGTGATAACTTTTATTTAGTCAAGAACCAGCAAATGTTTACAAAATATGCATGCCAAGAATCGAATCAAATGGGTAGAATGCAATGCCAGCCTGGCCATAAAAAATAATCTCTATATTCAAAGGGTAGCATATGCTACGGTATTATCATAATGTATATTAATAAACTGTCCAAGAATACGTTCATATTACCAGGGTTTGTGAAACAAAAATGGACAGCACCTGGAACAGAGAAATAGGACAGAATGTGCATATTGAAACTGAAGAATGAATCAGAAATTGGTCGTTCTTGGGATCAGTTACACCTGATTTTTATTTTGGTGATGTAATTTTTGAGTATTTAGGAAACAATGAAGTGTTTCAAATCTTCCAATTTGTAAATTTAGTTGAGTGGTTAAGATATCAGGCTAGAAACCAGGAGACTGGGAGTTCTAGTCCTGCCTTAGCCAGAAATGCCAGCTGGGTGACTTTGGACCAATCACCAGGAGACCATGAGTTCTAGTTCCGCCTTAGGCGTGAAAGCCAGCTGGGTGACTTTGGGCCAATCACCAGGAGACCGTGAGTTCTAGTTCCGCCTTAGGCGTGAAAGCCAGCTGGGTGACTTTGGGCCAATCACCAGGAGACTGTGAGTTCTAGTCCTGCCTTAGGCATGAAAGTCAGCTGGGTGACTTTGGGCCAAATCAACAGGAGTCTGTAATTTCTACTCCTGCTTGACTCCTCCTTTTGACTGGGACAGTTTCATTCCGACAAATGGGCTGTGAATAAACAGCCCTCCCTTATTTAATGAATGAAGTCTATTTATTCCCATCCATTGTCCCACAGTCTCCAGACAAGGGTAAGACCTTCTACCACATCTCTGCTCAGCTCAGCTTTGAGATGTATAATTAGGTAGCATCATATCCTGATGATATTTCATCCCAAACTGCTGCATGATGTCCACCAGGAGATTCTTGCAGACGTTAAAGAGAAGTAATATAGATTGCTTTTTATCTATATAGGAAATATAGATTACTTTTTTGCAATGTTTCATCCGAGCAAGAATGATTGATGCATCAATCATCTAAGGAGCAAGACGGTGTCCCTTTATAGAAAGGACTGAATCTTTTTTGCAGCATGAAGTTCTGGAACAAATCGCTGAATTTCTCCTCCTGAAAAAGCAATATGGGAGACTGGAATGCAGTGAAAATCAAAGCTGTGAAGTAATAAAAGTAATAAAAATAACCTTTTATAGCCTATAGCAATATTTCCCGACCTGATCAACTTTAAGATGTGTTGACGTTCAACGCCCAGAATTCCCCAGCGGACAATAATGTTGATAAGGTTGAGAAACAATGATCTATAGTCTGCAGAGTGTGTTTGGGATATCATCCCCCATTGCGCTTAATTAAAACATACAGATCGTCCTTAACTTATAACCATTTATTTTGTGACTGAAGTTACACTATAAAAAGTGACATGATGGGTGATTTGCTTAACAACCGTGGCAAAAAGGTTGCAAAATCGGACATGATTCGCTGAATAACGGCCTTCTTAGCAACTGAAATTCTGCCCTCCAATTGTGGTTGTTAAGTGGAGGTCTACTTGGAGCGCAACTGGGGAAAAGGGTGAAATAGAGGAAACCCAGGGGCAGCTAAAAGAAGTAGCTGGAAAATAATCTTGGAAATCTATGGAGATTCTCAGTCATCCAGACCATAGTTGTCCCAAAGGTTCTTACCCAGAAGGCACCTGGACTTTCTTGGTTTTTAACTTGAAAACAGTTAGCTTCTCATGCAAGAAATGAAGAAGCTTCTTGGATGAGAAATGAAACGTTTTCAAGGGGGGAAAACCCCCCACAAGATAGTCCAGTTGTCTTTTGAACAGCATCTTCGCTCTGGTCCTTGAAAACTATGCAGTTGAAAGGCACAAAGGTGGCCATGAGCATGTAGCTATACATAGTTTTTCTAACTATGTCTACCAATCCTTAGAGCAGTAACCTTTTTGTCATTGTGTGCCGAAAGTGCGCTCGGCCACGACAACAGACATGCGCAGTCGCTCACCCACATCCATAATGCAATGAACATGTGACAACCCCCGTGCTCCTCCCCCTGCACAGTCACATGTGACCCCCCCCATGCTCTCCCCAAGCATGCTTGCGCAACCTCCCTGCATCCCGTTTTGGGCCTAGTAGGCCTCCCTGCAGCCTCCTAGGAGCAAAAACGGGCTGCGAGGGGGGGGGTGCACCCACCATGCCCCATTTTGGGCCTAGTAGGCCTCCCTGCAGCCTCCTAGAAACAAAAACGGGCTGTGAGGGGGGGTGCACCCCCCATGCCCCATTTTGGGCCTAGTAGGCCTCCCTGCAGCCTCCTGGGAGCAAAAATGAGCTGCGGAGGGGGGGGGTGGCATGCCTCCCCCTCACGCCTCTCCCTCCCACGCCTCTCCCCCCCACGCCCCTCCCTCCCCAGGCATGTGTGCGTGACCCCCCTGCCCCGCCCATGCACCCATGTCTCCTGAATGTGCCCCACTCCAGCGCATGCGTGGCAGAGACCCGAAAACCAACTGGCTGGCAGGAGGCATGCGTGGAGCTGACTGGGGCAATGGCTTGTGTGCCCGCAGAGAAGGCTCTATGTGCCACCTGTGGCACACGCGCCATAGGTTTGCTATCATGGCCTTAGGATTTCATCAGTCACTGATAGGATTTCAGTGAGAGATCTGGGGGAGGGGGAACCAAACAGACAAATTTTTATTACTAGAGCTTGGTCGATTGAGCTGGGAGTCTGGAATTTTTAAAAAAGCAACAACAACAACAAATTTTCTATGATATGAAAGAACGTTTTACAATTCCTGCACTAAAATGACAATTTTTTTCTGCTCAACTTGAATCTATCATGTTTAAGCAACATAGAAAGGAGAGCTCCGAGCTAGAAATAAGGAGAAATTTCCTGACAGTGAGACCTCCAAAGCTTTTTTCCCCCAAAAGGCAACTAAACTTAGTTATTTTGTTGAAAATGTTTTGCTTCTGATTCAAGAAGCTTCTTCAGTTCTGACTGAATGGAAAGTCCAGTTGCCTTTTGGAAAAGCATCTTCAGGACGATCAAGACCTGGGTGTTTGAGACTCTCCACTGACAGTGAGAACAATTCATTGTGGAGGTTTTAAAGAAGAGATTGGACATCCATGTGTCTGAAATGGTTTAGGGTTCCTGCTTGAGCAGGGGGTTGGACTAGAAGACCTCCAAGGTCCCTTCCAACTCTGTTATTCTATTCTAGTCATTTCGTAAAGTGGATAGAGAAAAAGCACAAGTAGCTATTCTATTCTATTCTATTCTAAATGTATAGGACTGACCGACACCAAACCCTAAATTTGACCATAATTTATTCCCGACTTTTAATTTAATCCCTAATTGTAGCCATAAATTTAACCCGCAATTTGCTGCTCTTATCTGAACACGTATGCCCTGTTCTAGCTGGCTGTTCCTTGTTCCTTTTCTTTGCAACAGGGTTAGCACTTTTGAGCTTTATGGCCCCAGAATCAAACCAAACAGGTTTGCTGTTCTGTTCTTTTATTCTTCTGGAAATGCACTGTGTTCTGTTTTCACTCCTTTTAATAGTAAACCCAGCTAGCGCACGCTGACATGTCTGGGGTAATCAGAAATCTGTCTGCTGAGAAACAAGAGGGAGTTATTGACATCCTCTGGGAAAGCCTAAGATTTTGCAGAAATATTATAATAATAGCAATATAATAATAGTAATAAGAATAACACCCTTCTCCGAACAACAGTAAGAATAGAGAATGCTCATTAGTGGCAGAATGCTGAATGTCAGCCGGGCAAGAAAAACAAAATAGAACGAAAATCAGAGACGCAAGGAAGCAGCGCCTGGCTGGGTAGCTGGGAGGAGCCCTATTACAGAGGCTATACAGTGCGATACAGATACTCCTTGATTTAGCAACATTCGTTTCGTGAACATGGGAAATTACAGTGTGAAGAAAATGACTTACGGCTGGTCCTCACACTTACGACCATTGCAGCATTCCCCAGTCACATGATCAAAATCTAAGCAATGGCAACCAGCATGCTATTTACAATACAAAACAATACAATAGTAGAGTTGGAAGGGACCTTGGAGGTCTTCTAGTCCAACCACCTGCCTAGGCAGGAAACCCTATACCGTTTCAGACAAATAGCTATCCAACATCTTCTTAAAGACTTCCAGTGTTGGGGTGTTCACAACTTCTGGAGGCAAGCTGTTCCACTGATTAATTTATATGGTTCCAGTGTCCTGGGGTCATGGGATCACCATTTGCGACCTTCCCAGCAGCTTCCGATGAGCAAAATCAATAAAGGAAGTCGGATTTGCTTAATGATCGCATGATTTACTGAACAACTGCAATGATTTGCTAAACAACCATGGCAAAACAAAAATCATAATTGGGTGCAATTCGTTTAACAATTGCTCTATCAGAATCGGACTAGAGCTGGAAGGGACCTTGGAGGTCTTGTAGTCCAGCCCCCTGCTCAAGCAGGAGATGCTGTACCATTTCAGACTGTCCAGTCTCTCCTTAAAAACCTCCAGTGATGAAGCTCCCACAACACCCGAAGGCAACTTCCGTTCCATGGGTTGATTGTTCTCACTGTCAGAAAATGTCTCCTTATTTCTAGGTTGAAACTTGAAACTCTCCTTGTTCAGTTTCCAGCCATTATTCCTTGTCTGGCCTTATTGTTGGGGGCAATAGGTTGACGCTGTAAAGAGGGCTGTTAGGCACTATGAAGTGGTAGGTAAGTCTAATAATTGCTATTGCTATTGCTATCTCAAACTTAATAACTATCCATCTTCCTAATGGAGGGGCTCCATTGCTTAATAACAGGACTTGTGTTCCAGGGGTGGGTTGCTCCCGGCATTACTGCCGGTTCAGTGCATGCAAAACTTTTGCGCGCACGCCATACATGTGGTACAAACGCCTGCACATTTGCATAAAAATAGGTCTGTGCATGCGCAAAACATTAAAAAAAGAAAAAAAATTACATTCGTGCAATGATAATTGTTCTGCGTATGCACACAACCGAAAATCAAGATGGCGGCCACATAGGAGAACTCCCCGGTTCAGGAGCTTGGCAGGCCTGGGTCGCTGCCGGTTCCAGCAACCCAGGCTGCCAAACCACAACCGGTTCAGCCGAACCGGTAGGAACTCACCTCTGTTGTGTTCCCAACTGTGGTCATAAGTCGAGGACTACCTGTATGTTGGTGCAGGTCCATTTGTGCCTCAATATTAATTTTGGAATTAGAGCAGATGCAATTTGTCATCCTTTAAAATTCTTCCCATGTATGAGAGTCCAGCTATTGGGAGAAGAGAGATTATGAAGACAATCATTCTATCTGGTTGCCCTTACTGGGCTCTGGCTAGCAAGGTTTGATTGACGTAGCATTTTGGCTTTGTCTTCCTTATCTAAGAGATGAGGGAGAAGAGAGAGGTTATGTTTTATTTAGAGATGGTGATAAGCAATTAAAAGTGTTTTCTTCCTGCTGGGTGAAGAGAGAGGCTACGTTCCCTCCCCCCCCCCCTTTCTCTCTTCCTTTTTTTTCTTTCTTTTCCTTTTTCACATCCATTCACATTTTACACACAACACACACACACACACACACACAAAAGCATCTGGTGTATGTATGTATGTATGTATGTGTGTGTGTGTGTGTGTGTGTGTTGTATTTGTGCTGATAAATAAATAAAGGGAGACTAGTATAGATCTATTTCAAGCTATTTAGCCCTCATCAGCTAGCCATACCCTTACTGGGATTTGAACCAAGTAGTGAGTTCCCTCCCATATTTGGGCATATCAGGGGTTGTGACACAAATACATACATATGTATGTATGTATGTATGTATGTATGTATGTATGTATGTATGTATGTATGTATGTATGTATGTATGTATATGTATATGTATATGCAGTGACGTGCAGTCAGGTGAGGCAAGTGAGGCACAGCCTCACCACTCTCATCATGAAAAAAAAAAGTAAAAGGAAAAAGCTGAGCTAGTTGCTGCCTCACCGTGGATGACTCTGCTTAACCTCACTGGTTCTCTCCCTCCACAAGTGTAGTGACTTCCTCCCCAGGCCCCCATTCATTTCTCTCTCTCACACACACAGCTGGATAAAACTATATAAAAATCTAGCCCAGCTTCACTGATTACAAGTTTGAAAAGGCAACGTGGCTCCACCTGCAATCAAACTACACTTGGGGAGGGAGAGCACAAGCGAGCACTGAGGAGACCACAGGAGGAGGCAGGAAGCCAGGCAAAGAGCCTGTAGTACACACACTTCCCCCCAGCCTCTTTCTTTTGGAAGGCTCGGCTCGGCTCCCCTCCGGCTTCTCTGCCTCTCCTCTCACCCCAGCCTGCCAGCAGGAGGTGGTGGGTGGGCTTTATTGTGTTCCAGGCATTTCCCACCCAGACAGCAGGCTGCATTTGCAATGGTGGAGGTGTTTGGGAAAGGCAGCAGGGGAATGGGGGGGGGGGGGATGGCAGAGGAGCTGCTTTCAAGCCACTGGAAAAGATATCCAATCCAACTTTTGTGTGTGTGGGGGTTTGTTTGAGAGTGAGTGAAGAGGGAAGGGGTAGGAGAGATAGTCCAATCCAACTTCTGTGTGTGTGTGTGTGTGTGTGTGTGTGTGTGTGTGTGTTTGAGAGAGGGGGAGGAAGGGAGAGAGGGAGGAAGGAGGGGAAGGAGAAGAAAAAGAAAGAAGGAGCAAAGGAGAAAAACAAATGCTGTCGCTTTAAATTGGAACTGAGCATGCCTGGCTGTGGAATTCTGGGAGTTGAAGTCCACAAGTCTAAAAATATTTGAAACTCAGCACTGTGTCAGTGCCTCACCAGTCATAAACCTCACCGCACGTCACTGTGTATATGTATATGTATATGTATATGTATATGTATATGTATATGTAAGCACCTGGTATGCCCAAATATGGGAGGGGAGCATACTGCTTCCCTTTTGCCTTTCAGCTCCACCCTAGGAGCCTTCCAGGCAGAAAACCATTTTTTGTGTTGCATTTTCGCTGATAAATAAATGAAGGGAGACTATATATATGGCTCCCCCGCCCCTCTGTGTGTGTGTGTGTTCCAGCATAACTCTGGAACGCCTTGAGCAATTTCAACCAAACTTGGTACACAGATGACTTACTCTCTGGAAACAAATACTGTGGGGGTAAGACACCCCTAACACCTCTTGGGGTGTGTGTTCTGTTAAGATACAGCCTATTGTGCCTTAAAATGGATTCTACCATACTGCCTGACTTCTACTGTACAGTGTAGTGGAGTTGCCATGATAACAGCTGCACAGTACTCCACAAGGAGGCTCCTTCTGGTAAGGAGCAAAATCCAACATTAGAAATTACATTTGTTCCGGACATTTTCAACAAGGCTTTGATTATTTTTGAGGACAAATGTATGGCTTCTTGGGGGCACAGGGAAAACATTTGTAACTATTTTAACTGTTGCCAAAATGCTTTTCCTGTCTCATGCAAGATTAGGATAAATAAATACCCGGGCAACACTGGGTTATCAGCTAGTTCTTAATAAAATTATTAAATAAAAATTCTTTCCATGTACTAGGCTCTGCTTTCGCCCTGCTGAACAGAGTGCATCAATGCAAAACGGAGGGAAAGAAAGGCTTCACATGATCCTCTTTAGAAAAGAATAGGGACCAGCTCTCCCTGCTGGGACTCACAGCTCAGATACTTGAAAGTTCTGCACTGCACCGGTTGTTGCACCGGTCTTTAAAATAGGTGGACCTCCTGGAAAGCTTTTTTTTAAAATACAGAGGTGTGCCGTATTCCTGTTCAGGGACAGCTCAGTTCTGAATCCTAGCCGCTCGGAAAACAGGATAGTCCTCAAATTACAACCACAATTGAGCCCAAAACTTCTGTTGCTAAGCGAGACATTTGTTAAACGAGCTTTGCAACTTTTCATGCCACAGCTGTTAAGTGAATCACTGCACTACTTAAGTTAGTAATATGGGTGTCTGGCCTGTAGCCATCTTGCCTTGGACTCTGATTTACTTTCGGATGCTATTTGGAACCCTGATATTGGGTTGTTAAGTGAATCTGGCTTCTCCACTGACTTTGCTTGATGGAAAGTTGCGCAAAGAGGATCGCATGACCCCAAGAAACCACAACTGTTCTCTCCTCACTACACGTTAGTCTGCGTGCAGCTCGACATGCAGCTAAACTCACCTATCCTCCAATAAAACAGATGGTGTGCGTAGATCAGAATGCTTTATTGAAAGAACAGGATATGGTGAAACGGGGGAAAATAGGGATACATACAATGCAATACAATACAATACAATACAATACAATACAATACAATACAATAGCAGAGTTGGAAGGGACCTTGGAGGTCTTCTAGTCCAACCCCCTGCCTAGGCAGGAAACCCTATACCGTTTCAGACAGATGGCTATCCAACCTCTTCTAAAAGACTTCCAGTGTTGGGGCATTCACAACTTCTGGAGGGAAGCCGTTCCACTGATTAATTGTTCTAACAGGAAGTTTCTCCTCAGTTCTAAGTTGCTTCTCTCCTTGATTAGTTAATACATTGAGAACCAAATACAAGGTAGGCAGTATTAAGTTACTGCTGAATGTGACAGTTAATAAATGCAAGTAATTTAAATCTCACCAGCGATGCTCTGTGTGTGGGATGTGGGTTTGTCCTTGGATGACCATGTGCCACAGATTAAGATGGATTCTTCTTTGTGCTTCTGCCTTCTCCAAATGCTAAAGGAAACGGAGTCTGGCTTCCCAGCGTGCACTTGTTTTGAGAGTGTGGACTGATGGGTAGAGGGCTTGGGTCAACTTCAAACAATATAATTGGTGTTTGTCTCTCCGGTCACTAGATGGGGCTAGAGAACAACAACAGTATATAAACGTTATATGCTGGGGCATGACAGCAACTGTCATAAATATGAACCAGTTGCCAAGTATCTGAGTTTTGATCACATGACCATAGGGATGCGGCAATGGTTGTGAAAAATAGTCATAAGTCACTTTTTTCAGTGCCGTTCAGGGGTGAGTCGCTGCCAGCGTTGCTGCTAGTATGCTTTGCGCATGTTTTGCGCGTGCTTTGCATTCGCGCACACCAGCCACACATTGCTCACGCATATATAGTTCAATGTAAATTGTTCTGCACGTACACAAGGACCATTAAAAACCAATGAAAACCTTGCCGGCAACAGTAGCAGAGACCGGGAAACTGGTTCAGGGGCGTGGCCAGCCTGGGTCTCTGCCAGTTCTGCGACCCAGGCAAAAATACCACTACCAGTTTTCCCAAACCAGTGCGAACCGATAGCAACCCATCTCTGGTGCCGCTGTAATTTCGAGCAGTCACAAAATGATCTGTTTTAAGTGGAGGACTACCCATACAGGTAACCCTTGACTTACAGCTATTTATTTAGTGACCGTTCAAAGTTATAACACTGCTGAAAAGAGTAACTTCCGACTGGACTTCGCACTTCCAATCATCGCAACATCTCCACATGGTCACATGATTCAAATTTGGGTGCCTGGCAACCGGCAGGTATTTATGACCACTGCCGTCTTCCCTGAGTCACATGATTGCTATTTCCGATCTTCCCAGCTGGCTTCTGATGAGCAAAGTTCATGGAGAAGCCAGATTCACTTAAGGACCGCACAATTCATTGACAATTGCAGTGAATTGCTCATCAATCGAGGCAAAAATCATAAAATCAGGTGCGACTCGTTTAAAAACCACCTTGCTTAAAAAGGATCCCAATTGTGGTTGTAGGTTGAGGAGGAGTACCTATTGTAGGAAAACACCCCCACTCCCCAGAATAAATTATTCTTTGTTCTTAATATTAAAAAGAGGTAGAATAGAATATTTCCCCTAAAGGGGAAGAGCAGAGGTAGTGTTCAGGCAGTTGTGACCAGTTCTGGAGAACCGGTAGCGGGAATTTTGAGTAGTTTGGGGCTGGCCCCGCCCCTGCTGCCTCCCAGCTGATCTTCTTTTGTTGCCCTGAACAGGAGAACAGAGCTGGGAAGCAGGTTAGTGGGGTGGGGAGGCAGGTTAGTGAGGTTAATGGAGATTTTGCAGTAACCTTCCCCCAGGAGTGGGGAGGTAATGTGGATTTTGTAGTATCCTTCTTCTGCCACACCCACAAAGCCACGCCCACAGAACCGTCAGTAAAAAATTTTGAATCCCACCACTGGAGGAGAGACATCTTCTTGAAGGCAGAAAGCAGCCCAGTCTTCCTGCTATAGGAAAACAGCCTCAAACAGAAGCATGAAATCTTTAGGAATGGAAATTTTGTACCCCATTCAGAAAGGCTGGGCCACTCTATTCATAAACAAAGGGCAGCCAGAAACTCCGAACAAGCAACACAATAGGCAAGGAGCCAAAGCTGACAAGATTAGCTCAGACAAACAAAACACCTAGGATTTGCATTTCCCCTTTTGCCTGTAGAGCCAGCCATGACCCCTACATCATCCCATAGGAATCTGGCAACAGCCATCAAAATTTTAAAGAACATATTCTTGCAGAGGAACAGGCATCTCAATCCCAAAGCCCCAGCAAATGTATAAAAGCTCACCTATTCTCAACCCACTTTTGTCAGCCACCCCCAAAACATGCTGCTGTAGTTTCTGGCTGCCACATAAACAGTGATCTCCTTTCCACCACCCCAAAAATGCAGCCTGCCTCCAGTTCATTTCTACAGCATCCTTCTTCAGTTTGGAACAGGACCAGATTCTCCTTCCAACACGATCACGGGAAACAACAGAGGCGTTCATCATTTCCTGGTGGACTTTCTGGTTGCAGCGTTTTGGTCACAGAGACAGGAGGTGTGATCTGTACGGCTCGTCTGATGTTGTTCAAAACAATAGGTTTGAAACGGGTGAAATTTTCCACACCATTTGGGGGTGGGTGGGAGGGGGGGTATCAAGGTAGGAGGCTGGGGAACTCCTTCCAGATGGCTGAGAAGGGATGGTTGATTTGCAGAGGCCAAAGGGCAGGCGGTTGTGACTCTTCTCATCTGTCAACTCCGATAATTGTTCCTTGGTTTGCATCCAGAAGGGAAAGTGAGCCTTGCTGATATGACAGCTCCAGATTCGGAAATTAACTCCAGGAGAGAAAAGGTGATGGGCTGAGGGAGAAGACAGTCCAATTAAAAGTTTTCACGCTCTTCGGAGGGTGGTTGGCAAAGCAGGAGTCACATATGTGCAGGTCGGGGTAAAAACCTGAAAGCAGTCAATCGGAAAAGAAACTCTCCGTGTAACAGGGAAACTGTGTGTTTTCAGCCAAGGAATCTTGAGAATCGGGTGTGATATTTTTTTTCTTTTGCTGTAGCTGAGGAACTACAGGAAGGTCTTGACTTACAACCACAATTGAGCCCAAAATTTCCATTGCTAAGCGAGACAGTTGTTAAATGAGTTTTGCCCTTTTTTTGTTAAAAAAAGTTTTTTTTCCCTTTCAAATTCATTCATAGATATACATTCTTTTAATTGCCACTTAACATTTGTCTATTCATCATAGTCTCTATGTTCATTTTTCACACACAGCCTAGACGATAGGCTAAAGATACAGAAGGATCTTGACAAACTTGAACATTGGGCACTATCTAATAAAATGAAATTCAATGGTGAAAAGAGTAAGGTTCTACATTTAGGCAACAAAAACGAAATGCACAGGTACAGTATAGGGGGTACCTCTCTCAACAGTAGTAACTGTGAAAGGGATCTTGGAGTCCTAGTGGACAACCATTTAAATAGGAGCCAGCCGTGTGCAGCAGCTGCCAAAAAAGCCAACACAGTTCTAGGCTGCATCAACAGAGGGATAGAATCAAGATCACGTGAAGTGTTAAATACCTCTTTATAAGGCCTTGGTAAGGCCACACTTGGAATACTGCATTCAGTTTTGGTCCCCACGATGTAGAAAAGATGTGGAGACTCTAGAAAGTGTGCAGTGAAGAGCAACAAAGATGATTAGGGGACTGGAGACTAAAACATATGAAGAATGGTTGCAGGAACTGGGTATGTCTAGTTTAATAGAAAGAAGGACTAGGGGAGACATGATAGCAGTGTTCCAATATCTCAGGGGTTGCCACAAAGAAGAAGGGAGTCAAACTATTCTCCAAGGCACCTGAGGGTAGAACAAGAAGCAATGGGTGGAAACTAATCAAGGAGAGAAGCAACTTAGAACTGAGGAGAAACTTCCTGACAGTTAGAACAATTAATCAGTGGAACAGCTTGCCTCCAGAAGTTGTGAATGCCCCAACACTGGAAGTCTTTAAGAAGATGTTGGATAGCCATTTGTCTGAAATGGTATAGGGTTTCCTGCCTGGGTAGGGGGTTGGACTAGAAGACCTCCGAGGTCCCTCCCAACTCTGCTATTGTATTGCATTATATATAATACAGTTAGTAAGACAGTTGTTAAGTGAATCTGGCTTCCTTATTGACTTTGTGTCAACTCACAAAGCACTTCCATGTCTGTTATCGAGTTGCCATGGGCGGAAGGGGGAAGAGCACATTCCACGGATACCTTTGGCCAGGGTTGGATCTCAGATTACCACAGAAGGTTTGTAAAATGTGGAATTCTACAGCTTGCTGGAGCGCCTTGTTGGATAATGTGATTTATGACACAGACTGAGGGGAGTGGGGAAACGGGCAAAATTCAGCCGTAACTTACATGAGGTCAGATCTGACTCCGCTTGGGTAATTGCTGCAATGTTGCTCCTAATAAATGACTGGATTTCTTTGAAACTTGTCTCATAAATTAATTAGGACATCTTTTGGAAACCTGACACTTTGCTTGTCAGAAGGTCATAAAAAGGAAATCCATGAACCCAGGACATGGCAACAGTCATAAATATGCCAAGCACCTGAATTTTGATCAGGTGACCAAGAAGATGCTGAAACGGCCGTAAAGTGTGAAAAATACGTCATTTTTTTTCAGTGCTGTTGTAACTTTGAACGGCCACTAAATGAACTGTTGTAATTCAAGGACTACCTATAGTACACAGGCCAAACAGGCTTCAATGCCATGGGCAAGGCTTATCCAGGGGAGCGTGCCAAAGGAGGTGTTAAAAAATTAAGGTGGCAGTTGGAACTCTGTGATTGTGTTGTGGCACAGTGGTTAGAGTGCAGTACTGCAGGCTACTTCTGCTGACTGCTGGCTGCCTGCAATTTGGCAGTTCGAATCTCACCAGGCTCAAGGTTGACTCAGCCTTCCATCCTTCCGAGGTGGGTAAAATGAGGACCCAGCTTGTTGGGGGCGATATGACTCTGTAAACCACTTAGAGAGGGCTGTAAAAGCACTGTGAGGTGGTATATAAGTCTAAATGCTGCCAACTGCCAACAGTTTGATTGTCACTGGCTCAAGGTTGACTCAGCCTTCCATCCTTCTGAGATGGGTAAAATGAGGACCCAGATTGTTGGGGGCAAAAGGCTGACTCTGTAAACAGCTTAGAGAGGGCTGTAAAAGCACTGTGAAGTGGTATATAAGTCTAAGTGAATCCCTCCACTGCCTCCCCAGGTTCACATTCACAGTCCATCACGCAATACCAAGGCCTGACACAGTTAGTCCTTGACTTACGACCACAGTTGAGGTCAACATTTCCATTGCTAGTAAGCATGACAGTTATTAAGTCAATTGCACCGCATTTTACAACCTTTTTTTTTTTTGCTACAGTAGCTGCGGCAAATGAATCACTGCGGGTTGTTAAGTGAATCACAATGTTGTTAAGCAAATCCGGTTTCCCCCATTGACTTGGCTTGTCGAAAGCCAGCCGAGAAGGTTACAAATGGGGATTACATGACTCTGGAACATTGCAACTCTCTCATTACACACCAGTTGCCAAGCGTCCAATTTTGACCATGGGGATGCTGCTGCAATAGTCATAGGTGTGAAAACGGGTCGTAAGTCGCTTTTTTCGATGTCTTCGTAACTTCATATGGTCACTAAGCAAATGGTTGTAAGTTGAGGACTACCTTACTCTCCCCTTGCATTGAATGAAAGTATGGAAAACCAGGGAGACTGTAAACCAACTGAAAAGCAGGATATCCATCTTCAAAGCCTGGTCACATCATCCCTAAAAGAGCCCAGGAATATCTGGGTAGCCACCTGTTAGATTCTCTAAAGTTCTCTTTTCTTTTGATAGCCATTTGGAAAACAAGTCTCTTTCACCGAATTGAGTGAGAACGGAGAAGGAGGAAAAGTAGAAAGAAAAAGGGAAGGGGAAGGAAGGGGAACAGAAGGAGGAGAAAGAAGGAAAAGGAGAAAGTGGAGGAGAAGGAGGAGAAAGAAGAGAAGGAAAAGGAGAAAGAAGAGAATGAGAAGGCAGAGAAGAAAGAAGATGAAAAAGAAGAGAAGAAGAAGGCTGGTCATAAAGTGAGGAAAAGGAAAAAAGAAGAGAAAGAGAAGGAGAAGCAGAGAAAAAGGAGAAAGGGAGAGAAGAGGAAGAGGAGGAAGAAGAGGAAAATTAAGAGAAGGAAAATCTCTGTGTGCCATTTTTTTTATTTAGTTTGTCAAACAGGTACAAGATAAAAGGTATAAGTGTAAACATGGACATGAGCACATGAAATGAGTACAAATAAATGGGGACTGTAGGACAGGGACATTACGCACTCTGGAGCGCTTATGCACGTCCCCTTTATGGACCTCTTAGGAATGGGGCGAGGTCCACGGTAGACAGTTTAAGGTTGAAGCTGTGGGGGTTTGAGGATGTAACAACGGAGTCAGGTAGAGCATTCCAGGCGTTGACCCCTCTGTTGCTGAAGTCATATTTTTTGCAATCGAGTTTGGAGCGGTTTACCTTGAGTTTGTATCGATTGTTTGCCCGTGTATTGTTGCGCTTGAAGCTGAAGTAGTCATTGATAGGTAGGACGTTGTAGCAGACAATTTTGTGTACTGTGCTTAGGTCAGACCCTAGTTCCAACAATGCCTTGGTTGCCTTTAAAATCCGAAGCTACACCAGGAAATGCCCCAGGCCAATAAATAAATAAATAAGATCCAGAGGATGGATTTTCAACACATGGGAGCATCTTTTACGTTGAAGGCAGCGACCACAAAAACATTGATGGTATAAGACACCGTCTAGTACAGGATGCTATTACTCATTTTCCTAGTCAAGACGCTTGTTTGCCTGCCTCCGATTCTCCATCACACTTAAGTTGCCACTGCTTGTATTTTTTATGACAACATCTCATCCCCACCACCCACCACCCCCAACTCCACTTGCAATCTCCTTCTCTTTCTCCCCCTCTTGGGACATAAATCTTCTGGCTTTGTCTCTGCTGCTGAAACCACTTGATATGAACAATAAGGTGGAAATAGGGACTCTGTCTTGTAAAGATTTACAGCCTGATTGGGTCTGATGATGTCCTTGGGAGAAAGCCAGCTCAGGGCCTGGCTCCATTCGGGGCAAGTGGAATGCACTTAGCCTGGGGGCAGCACCTGCCTGAGATTAGTGTGGCTCTCCTTTTTGTGATGTTTGAGAAATTGTTAAAAGTCTTGTTCTCCTAGGCCAGTGAATCAAAAGTTGGAATTAAGATCGCTGGGAGAAATATCAGCAACCTCATATTGCCTTGGAGATGGCTCCTCATACATCACCTCTCAGGTTTCCGTATTTTTCTTAAGAGCTGTAACCATTAGAGGAGAATGCTGTAACTTTCCTTAGTTAACTTTCTGATGACTGATTGCTATGATGCTATGATCAATTCTCTTATGTCTCTTTGTAGTACTTGTGTTTTGGTCTGTGACTGTAAATAAATTTATTATTATTATCTAAAAGTAAAGTATCAGCAACCTCAGATATGCAGATTGTCAAGCCTACAAGCCATCTTTTTTTTTTGGACCACACTTTCTATTATTCTACTATGCATTTTCGATTGTGGGAAAATGGGAGGGGCGATGTGTGATATGTAGCCATAACAAAATTCTTTCTAGAAAGCCAAGGTCATCCTTCATCTCTGCACCTCTGCACCTGACCGGAACTGGATGGGTGGAAGTTGCCAGCATGGCAGGGGAAGATTGGACCATGTGATGGACTGGTAGGTGTGGGAGCAAGATCTTGAACTTTCAACTGGGTGGGAAAACCGGGAAGCTTTCAGATTTGGGTTTTCCCAGTTGTGCCAACATGGCTCTCTTAATAAATTGGAACTTTGAGGAATCCTTTGCCTCGGACTCTTGATTTAATTTTGGATGCTATTTGGAACCCTGACACAGATAATACCACTCTAATGGCAGAAAGTGAAGAGGAACTAAAGAGCTTCTTGATGCGGGTGAAGGAGGAGAGTGCAAAAATTGGCTTGAAACTTAACATTAAGAAAACTAAGTTCATGGCATCCAGTCCTCTCAATTCCTGGCAAATAGATGGGGAAGAAATGGAGGTAGTGACATATTTTATTTTCCTGGGCTCCAAGATCACCGCAGATGGGGACTGCAGCCAAGAAATTTAAAGACACTTGCTCCTGGGAATGAATTGCTCCCTTGAGTAATTTTGCCTTTGACGTGGAAATGGCCCCAATTCCTTCAGTTCTGTGCCTTTGCAAATCTGGCTTAAGTTAGATTTGAGAACTAAGGCAAAATCCACGGGGAAGCCGGATTCACTTAAGAACCGTGTTACTAACTTAAGAACCGCAGTGATTCACTTAACAACTATGGCAAGGGAGGTCGTAAAATGAGGCAAAACTCACTTAACAACCATCTTCCCCTTCACAACAGAAAATTTGGCCTCCGTTGTAGTCATAAGCTGAGGACTACCTGGATAGTGCTTTTACAACAGAAGCAGATGTCCCCAGTGCCACACCAAAGAAAAACAGAGACTGAGAGATTGCAATTCTGTGTTGTGTCAATCAAGCAATTCTCATCATTCTCTAGATGGGAAATAAAGGTAGCAGGCATTGTTGCATTGTTGTTGTTGTGGCAATTTTGTCCTTCTCTTGCCTCCAGAAGTGGTGAATGCTCCAAGAACACTGGAAGTTTTTAAGATGTTGGATAACCGTTTGTCTGAAGTGGTGTAGGGTTTCCTGCCTGAGCAGGGGGTTGGACTAGAAGACCTCCAAGGTCCCTTCCAACTCTGTTATTCTATAATCTATATTCTTCCCTTTGCTCCTTTAGGCCATGGATTTTGCTGGTTCTCCCTCAAAGAGGGAGAATCTGTCTCTTTGCTTTTGAAAAATGTCTTGCCCTCCTGATGATGAGATACGACTTAAACAAAGGAGAGAATAGCAACACCTCCTGGATCAGAATATCATTTTATTATAAGTTAGGAAGGAGGGAAGAAACTTACCGGACATTAATTAAAATTAAAAACAGATTCTTCTCCTGGATGGAAACAATGGGCCAACCCCCCTACTCTCATCTCCCACTCCCTCATAGATAGGTCTCCATGTATGATTGCCAAGTTTTTAAACATAGGGTATGTTAGATTGAGTGATGGATAGGCACACACAGGCTTAATGGTAACAACAGCTCTTTATTAAGTACAACAAGCGAGAACAATCCAGCGAAGGTTGAGTCTCACAGCAGCCCTTTTATAGGGAGCTGTCAGACCCTTCGACCAATAGGATTAAACCTCGGTTCCCGACGGAACAGAGGACCTTGGTGGAAACCACTGTAGTTAGAACAAGTATCTAACAGAGTATATATATCATACCAAGGCAACATCTTCCCCATAAGCATTTTTTTATTCTCTCTCTCTCTCTCTCTCCCCCCATGCTTCCCCCTTTCTTCTCCCCCTGTCAAGATTAATTGCTATTCCCGGCAAGTCCCAATTGCTAATGAATCCAGTGGCTGAAGAAGGATTTGCATTCATGCTTTATGATTCACTTGCAGCTGGGGCTTGGGGCCTGGGGCCTTCCTTCCAATGGAGATGCCTCCGTACCCGCTCCTTTTCCCTACCTCCGACAGGGGAAAAGGCCAACCTGGTCCAGAAACTGGAAGGGGGAAGCTTAAACAGCAGCGCCTTTGTAAGAACAAAATTCCAAACGAAAGAGTCATTGCAAATATTGGCTCATAGCCTTCTCAAAAAGTTGAGTGGCTAAGGAATTCTGGAAAGGTCTGCATTTTCTCCAAAACCTAGAAATATAGGTTGACTTCCCATAATTCAGAAGATTTTGAAAATGTATTTCAACTACAGGTACATGTAGTCCTTGACTTACAACAATTTAGTGACCGTTCAAAGTTACAATGGCACTGAAAAAGTAGTATAGTATAGTATAGTATAGTATAGTAGAGTAGAGTAGAGTAGAGTAGAGTATCGAACAGAACAGAACAGAACAACAGAATTGGAAGGGACCTTGGAGGTCTTCTAGTCCAACCCCCTGATTAGGCAGGAAACCCTATACCACTTCAGACAAATGGTTATCTAATCTCTTCTTAAAAACTTCCCGTGTTGGAGCATTTACAACTTTGTAATTGTGATTTATGACTGTTTTTCATACTTACAACCATTGAAGCATCCCCACTCAGATGATCAAAATTCAAATGTTGGCAACTGACTCAAATTTATCACGGTTACGGTGTCCTGGGGTCATGTGATCACCTTTTGTGACATTGTGACAAGCAAAGACAACGGCGAAGCCAGATTCACTTCACAACCATGTTACTAAGTTAACAATTGCAGGGATTCACTTAACAATTGTGACAAGTTCATAAAACGGGGCAAAACTCACTTAGCAACATAAATGTTGGGCTTAATTGCGGTCGTATGTCAAGGTCTACCTGTAGTTCTATACTTACACTTAGAATAGAATAACAGGTTGGAAGGGACCATGGAGGTCTTCTAGTCCACCCCCTGCTTAGGCAGGAAACCCTATACCATTTCAAACAAATGTTTGCCCAATCTCTTCTTAATAACTTCCAGTTTGGGAGCATTTACAACTTCTGGAGGCAAGTTGTTCCACTGATTAATTGTTCTGTCAGGAAGTTTCTCCTTAGTTCTAAGTTGCTTCTCTTGATTAGTTTTCACCCATTGCTTCTTGTCCTGCCTTCAGGTGCTTTGGAGAATAGCTTGACTCCCTCTTCTTTGTGGCAACCCTTGAGATATTGGAAGATGGCTATCACGTCTCCCCTAGTCCTTCTTTCCATTAAACTAGACATACCCAGTTCCTGCAACCGTTCTTCATATGTTTTAGCCTCCAGTCCCTTAGTCATCTTTGTTGTTCCCACTCGTCATCTTCAGGCTGGTGCCTTCAGCTTCGTGCTTGTGCGAGCAAAGCATGATCGGAGCTGCCGTCTTTCTATAAATGTTGGTGTGTGTGTGTGGAGTGCTGGCTTTGTTGCTGTAAGCGGATTGGTTGGCTGTGTTGTAACATCTTGATTAGTTGATGGAGTTGATGTATGCAGATTAGTCGGCTGTTTTGTAACATCCTGTGTGGCTGAGGTACTAGCTGTATGCCCATTAGTCTTTTGTGTTGTAACGACCCGGGTAATGGGCTGTGTGATGACACCCTGAGCTCTAGTGTAGTGATATCCTGAGTTCTGTGCTGCAACATCCTGGGAGGTTGGCTGCGTTGTAACATCCTGAGCCTTTGCGTTGTAACCTCCTGAGTTAACCCTGACCCGCATATCTGTACCCATGAAAATCTATGAAAACATACATACATACATACATACATACATACATACATACATACTCTCCCCCAAAACCCAGTGTTTCTCAATCTTAGCCACTCTAAGATGTGCAGACTTCAACTCCCACAATACCCCAGCCAACATGGCTGTCTAGGGAATTCTGGGAATTGAAGTCCACATATCTTAGAGTGGCTAAGGTTGAAACAGTGTGCCAATGCATTCCTGAGGAACAGGTGTAGGGTTAGCACCCATCTCTCTCCTAGAAGAATGAAATATTTTGAGAAGTATTAAAAAGGCACAATATTATATTCCCCTGGATGAGAAATGGAGAAACTTGTTTTTTTTAGAGGGAGAAAGCAGCCCCCACCTTTTCTTAATAGCCCTCAGCAGATGTCAGCACTTAAGAGATCAAGTGATAGATAGCTCTATTCATAAGCAAATACCCTCACCCAAGATCCAACACAGGAAAAAGCCATTAAACTACAATAGGAATTATTGCATCACCCTCAGAAATCTCAACCAAACTTAGCTCAGAGAAACACCTAGGATTTGTACTTTGCCTATAGAGTCAGCTATGACCCCTACCAGGGGTGGGATTGAAAAACTTTAGCTATCAGAATTTTTTTTGCCCGGTTGCTGGGTGGGCATGACCATGGGGGCGTAGCCTAGTCAGATTCCTGCACCACAGCATGGGGGAACATTTTTGCCCTCCCCAGGCTCCGGAGGCTTTCCCCGAGCCTCTGGGAGGGCAAAAATGCCCTCCCCAGGCTCTGGAGGCTGGAAACAGGCCCGTTTCTGGACTTCTGGTACTTCTGGTACTTTCTGTAGGCCCGTTTTCCACTCTCCCAGAGGCTCCGTGCGGGCCCTGCATTTACCTGGCATGCAAAACTGGCCGTGCGGAGACTCCTGGGAGGGAAGGGTTAGGGTGGGCGGTGTCAGCCAGTCCTTGCAACTACCGGTTCGGCAAACCAGATAAAAATTAACATCCGGTTCACCTGAACCGGTCTGAACCGTCTGAATACCACCTCTGACCCCTACATAACCCCCTACATGGCCCCATGGGAGTCTGACAACATGTAGAATACATGTTCTTGCACAGGAACAGGAAGCTCAAGTGCAAAGCCCAAGAGAAAGTATAACCCCCCCCCCCCCCGACACTCTCAACTCTATGTGGTCAGCTGCCCAGAACCCATGTGCTTCTGCTTCATCATTAAACCATCTTTCCAATCAGCCTCCATGTTTCCGGTGTCTTTCTCCTGGCTTGGAACTAAATCAGAATGGATATTTCTTCCCACACAGACAATACAGCAGCGATTGGGAATGTTGGGGACTCCTCCATTCTAGTCAATATGATCCAAAATAGCCATGTTCTGCATGGTATCATACCTGGCTTAAGTTGGTAGCTCAAAGATGGTTCCTCAAAAAAATCTTCAATTCTCAGAGGCAGGTCATAAAGAGGCCAGCTCAGACACCTGCAGCGAAGCCACAGGATACCCCGTAGGAGGTGGAATTAGCGTTCCTCTCAGAGAAAGCCAGTTCCAAAGGAGGAGTTTGATCACTGAAGACTGAGCCACCGGCAAATCCAATTTTGCAAATTCAATTGACATTTTGTATAATTCCACTCCACCAAATGATTCTAACAAAATGCCAGCTGAATCGTAAATGGCTGGGATTCCCAGAACGGAAAGTTTATATTGGGGATGCAAATATCGCTCTGTTGCTCGCCATTTGCAATCAGATCTCTGTGGGGTTTTCTCTCTGTGTGTGGTGTGTGTGTGTGTGTGTGTGTGTGTGTGTGAGAGAGAGAGAGAGAGAGAGAGAGAGAGAGAGAGAGAGAGAGAGAGAGAGAGAGAGAGAGAGAGAGAGAGAGAGAGAGAGAGAGAGAGAGAGAGAGAGAGAAAATGAATAGTGGCAGGATTCCTCAGGAGCCATAACCAAATACGTGGGGGCTGAAGCATTACCTCCAGTGCAGATGTTTTAGTGCTGACATTTTGTTAGTGACAAACTGCTGTGGAACATTTGAGCCGGGAATCAAAATGTCAAATAGAGAAGATTTTTCATACTCCCAAAGCTGACATATTTCTGGTGAAGGGTCTTTCAAGAGGTTTCTTCTTAAGTTATAATAACAAAAATAAAAGGAATAGTTTATTTTGCCTGGGATATCAGCATAACAATTAGAATAGAATAGAATAACAGAGTTGTAAGGGACCTTGAAGGTCTTCTAGTCCAACCCCCTGCTTAGGCAGGAAATCCTACACCAGACAAATGGTTATCCAACATCTTCTTAAAAACTTCCAGTGTTGGAGCATTCACAACTTCTGGAGGCAAGTTGTTCCACTGATTAATTGTTCTAACTGTCAGGAAATTTCTCCTTAGTTCTCGGTTGCTTCTTTCCTTGATTAGTTTCCACCCATTGCTTCTTGTTCTACCCTCATGTGCTTTGGAGAATAGTTTGACTCCCTCTTCTTTGGAGCAACCCCTGAGATATTGGAACACTGCTATCGTGTCTCCCCTAGTCCTTCTTTCTCTTAAACTAGACATACCCAGTTCCTGCAACCGTTCTTCATATGTTTTAGCCTTCAGTCCCCTAATTATAACCTGCTAGAAGGCCTCCAAGGTCTCTCCCAATTATTCTATTCTATTCTATTCTATTCTATTCTATTGTCAAGGATTACCTGTATTGTAAAATTACATTAGCAGAATCTTGCAAGACTGAAACTATATCTCCATTTCTTTCTTTTCTGCTCTCCCACATTCCCACCTCCCACAGAGGCGAAGGTACCTTTTGTCTGATTGTTGTCTGGTCTGTGCCTCTTTCCTCTGCTTCCCAAGGTCATTTGCACAGTCCACACAGCCACTGTTGCTGATGTTATTACTCCTTCTACTTCTGCTAGGAAGAAAATAAATGAGAGAAGAAAACCAGTAGGAACATACATGTGGGTGAACAGCATCTGGGAGATACTGTTCTAACCAAACTCCTTGTCCCGACAAAAACCCCTTTTATTAATTGACTGTGAATTCTGCTCATTCACATCCAGCAAAGTCTTTCGAGGGAGGATTTACAGTCACAGACCGTATCTGGCTTGGAGAGCTGACAGGTCGAAAGCTGCAAAACCTGGCAAGGAGTCTCCGAGAGTCACGAACCAATTAAGCGAACTAATTGTCTCCTGCAAACTCCACTCCCCTTTTGCTCCTCTTTTATTTCCTCTGGGAGGGGCATTCATTGTCCACCTGTGGCCTTACTCCCAAATTGACCCCTGTTCCTTAGCTGTTCCCTTCATCTGGCAACTCTGCGCATGCACACACTGGGAAGAGACTCCAACTGTTCGTCTGCCTCACTGATGACTGACTCCGAAGGCAGCTGATAACTGTCAGATGGCCCTGGCCCCCTCTCTGCCTCTGACACAGAGCCCTCCTCAGAGCCTTCCCCAGACTCCAGGACTGGCCCAGGTTCCTCCCCAACCTCCTCACTGTCCAAATCTGCTGTGAGCTCTGCTGGCCACTGGCAGGCCACAACAGTTACATAGGAGAGAATACAGATAGTCCTTGACTTACAACAGTTCAACAACACTGGAAAAAAGAAATTAGGATCATTTTTCACACTTACGACCGTTGCAGAATCCCCATGGTCACATGATCAGAATTCAGACGCTTGGCAACTAGTTTATATTTATGACAGTTGCAGTGTCCCAGGGTCCTGTGACAAACTTTAGTGACCTTCTGACAAGCAAAGTCAAAGGGGAAGCCAGATTCACTTTACAACCGGGTAACTAACTTAACAACTGCAGCGATTCACTTAAAAACTGGGGAAAGCAAAGTCATAAAAGGGAGCAAAATTCACTTAACAAATGTCTCACTTAGTAACATAAATGTTGGACTCCATTGTGGTCATAAGTCGAGGACCACCTTTATGTGTTTCTTGTGTATGCATATGAGGGTACTCAGCAGGTCGATGTATTTGCTGGATACAGGTAGTCCTCGACTTACGACCACAATCGAGTCCAAAATTTCTAAGTTGCTAATTAAGATAGTTAATTAATCTTGCTCCATTTTATGACATTTCTTGCCACAGTTATTAACTGAATCACCGCAGTTGTTAAGTTAGTAAAAGGATTGTTAAGTGAACCTTGGCTTCCTCATTGACTTTGCTTGTCAGAGAGTCGCCAATGCTCACAAACGTCAAAAATATAAGTTAGTTGCCAAGCGTCTAAAACAGACATAAGTCACTTTTTTCAGTGCCTCTGTAACTTTGGACAGTCACTAAATGAACTGCTGTAAGTCGAGAACTAGCTGTATGTTCTAAACGCTGAGCAAGAAGCCTTAGTTAAAGTCCTACTTAACACCCCTCCACCCAAAACCTCGGAGTGAATTTTGTGACTTTGGAGCAGTGTTTATCATCTAGTCCCCCCCTACCCCCAGGGATAAAATGATGGAGGATGCCCCACTAAAGTCACTGGGAGCTCTCAAAATATATGGAAAAAAACATAAAGTTGTTTATTTATCATATGTTTCCAGCAGGGGTAGGTTCCTGCCAGTCCTAACCTCTTCTATAGAAGAGGTTCCACAAATCTACAGTGCCGTTTAGAACCGGTTCCAGCTCCCTCCCCCCGCCCGTCCACACATCATCAAGATGAAGAGCGAGAGGAGGAATTCTGGGAGTTGAAGTCCACAAGTCTTAAAGCTGTCAAGTTTGAACATCCCTCGGTTTTAATTTTCTAAAGGGTTAGGGGTACAAGTATCTTGTCACTTGACAACTTTAAGACTTGCACATTTCAATGCCAGAGTTCCTGAGCCAACATGACTGGAGGAGGAATTCTGGAAGTTGAAGTCCACAAGTCTTAAAAAGCTGTCAAGTTTGAACAGCCCTGGAGTTTTTTTTCTAAAGGGTTAGGGGTGCAAAGGTCTTGTAACTTGACAGCTTTAAGACTTGCACACTTCAATGCCAGAGTTCCTGAGCCAACATGACTGGAGGAGGAATTCTGGGAGTTGAAGTCCACAAGTCTTAAAGCTGTCAAGTTTGAACACCCCTGGGTTTTTTTTCTAAAGGGTTAGGGGTGCGAGGGTCTTGTAACTTGACAGCTTTAAGACTTGCACACTTCAATGCCAGAGTTCCTGAGCCAACATGACTGGAGGAGGAATTCTGGAAGTTGAAGTCCACAAGTCTTAAAGCTGTCAAGTCTGAACACCCCTGGGTTTTTTTTCTAAAGGGTTAGGGGTTCAAGGGTGTTGTAACTCAGGGACGTGCGGTCAGGGGAGGCAGGGGAGGCAGAGCCTCACCTCTCATCATGAAATAATAATATATAATAATAATATATACTTCCTCCCATCCCTTTTACACGGCTCCCGCTAAGCTCCTGTAAGGAGAAGAGCCTTTGGAAGTGAAGAGGAAGAGGAGGGAGGAGGGAGGAGCGTGCGCGGGGCGGTGCCAGCTGGACAATCGGCGGAGGCAGGAGGGTTCTCGGAAGCGCCAATAACCTTCCTGCGTCTGCTGTACTTTGCGCGCTCCTCGTGACTGCAATAGACGTCCAGAAGTGGCAGGGGCTGTTGGGCTGGAAGCCCAAACCCCATTAGCCACAAAAGCTGCTTCTGGACGTATATTGCAGTCACGAGGAGTGCACGAAGTCCAGCAGAGGCAGGAAGGTTCTCGTCGTTCCCCAGTCGCTTTCGTGGCTTCGTCATCAAGACGAAGTCCGGGAGCACCGACAACATTTCTGCCTCCGCTGGACTTCGTCTTGATGATGTTGCTGCAGCTGCCATGCGCGGATGGACGGAGGTAGCCAGATTGGCGCCGAGGCAGTCCGGCGGATGAGCGGCCAAAGATCAGGCTGCCTGATCCTCCATCGCTCGCTCGCTCGCTCTTTCGTCCGCCCGGACCCCTTGGCAACATTCTGGTTACCTCCGTCCGGCCGCGCCCAGCAGCTGCGCCGATGTCATCAAGACGAAGTGGCTTGGAGGCGAAGTGCTTTTCAGTGCTTTTCTGTGCGTCTTGAGTTGAGGTAGATAGCCGGATGTCCTAAACGCCAGACGCACAGAAAAGCACTGAAAAACAGCTGCTGTTGGGGATCGCAGAGCGCGAGCCGGCGGAGCGCGCTCAGGAAGGCGGGAATGGGATCACGTGTGCTGGAGGCTGAGGCAGCCTCAGCCTCCAACACATGTGGTCCCATTCCCCGCCTTCCTGATGATGTCACCAGCCTCACCAGCCATAAACCTCACCGCACGTCACTGTTGTAACTTGACACCTTTAAGACTTGCACACTTCAATGCCAGAGTTTTTGAACCAACATTTTGGTTGCTAAGCAAGAGTGTTGTTAAGTGAGTTTCACATTTTATAAGTTGGCCACGCCCACCCAGTCACATGGCTGACAAGCCACTCCCACCCAGTCACATGGCCAGCAAGCCACTCCCACAAAGCAGGCCACACCTTCAGAAGAGGTTCTAAATTTTTTTGAAACCCACCACTGGTTTCCAGGCTGCCCACTTGAGGCAATCGACTTGCCAAGCACCTCTCTTGGAAGAGAGTTCAAATATGGCCGCCCTTAGGCTGGGGGCGGAAATCCATTTATCTCCTCCTGCTTTCTCGCTCTTCTCCGGCAAGCCCAGAAAACACAAGATCGCTGCACACATCCAGACGCAACCACCACACACACATATGCTAAGAAACTAATCTCCTCATAGCCATTTGTCTTCATGAGCGAAAGGGCTGGACGTGAGTTATTGTCTTTTCCTGCTCTCAAACGGTGAGAAATGTCACAGCGCCCACCAGAACATCATTGCTTATAGATGGGGATATAATGAGTGTCCCCTGCGTACACACACACACACACCCCACACACACACACCACGCGTACACACACACCCTCTTCCTGGTTTGATGGAAGGAGACCATGACAAAGGGAAGGAAGGGGGGAACGGCTAAGATTGGAATGCTGAAATTTTGCAGAAAGAGGCACTTGGGATGCAGGGAAAAAATCATTTTCTGGACACTTGCTGAGGTACCTAACTGATATACAGGTAAAGGAAAAGGTTCCCCTCACACATATGTGCCAGTCATTCCCGACTCTAGGGGTACGGTGCTCATTTCTGTTTCAAAGCCGAAGAGCCAGCGCTGTCTGAAGACGTCTCCGTGGTCATGTGGCTGGCATGACTAAATGCCACCGAAGGCGCACAGAACGCTGTTACCTTCCCACCAAAGGTGGTTCCTATTTTTCTCCTTGCATTTTTACCTGCTTTCGAACTGCTAGGTTGACAGAAGCTGGGACAAGTAACGGGAGCTCACTCCATTACGCGGAGCTAGGGATTCGAACCCCTGAACTGCTGACCTTTCTGATCGACAAGCTCAGCATCTTAGCCACTGAGCCACCGCGACTTACAACCAGTTGCTTTAGCGAGCATTCAAACTTACGACAGTAAGGTACTTACAAATCTGGTTTCAATGGCTGGACTGCCCCCCTCCATCATGGTCACATGACTGCATTTTGGGTATTCGGCAACGAACCTGCCTTCACAGCTACTTGCAATGTCCTTCAGTCACTTGGCTGCAATTTACAATATCTTTGACAGAAATCAGTCTTTATTTCAGAAGATTTCCGCCAAAACATGCCCCATAGAGAATAATGGCTCACTTAACGACAGCAGTGGCTCAGTGGACCATCTTTCCAAACAGCCTCCATGTTTCCAGTGTCTTTGCCCCCACTTGGAACTGAACCCAGATGGGCAGTTCTTCCAACACTCTAGAGTGGTTATCCAGAGATCTACAATGCAGCTTGACATAAGAAGTGAGAACAATGCACAGAATCACCAAATTTCAGCAAATCCAGCAGGAAAGCTTGGAGCCTATTAAGGAAACTGGCTGGAGCCCAGACAACGACAACAACAAATATCAAAATGTACCTCCTGACCAAATAGCCTCTTGAGTTGTATCCCTCTCCAAAGCTCCTAGGGTGAAAGGACACTCCACTCTCAAGAAACCTCTTTCAGCTTTTCAGCGGTCAAGTCGAACGCTTTCTGCGTACTCTCGTTCTCTTCTCTATAAAGGAAATTGATACTGCCAATGGTAGTCTGAAATGTGGTAAATTACCAGACTTCGGTGGCATTCATCCAAAATTCCTGATAAACTCAGCTTTATTAGAGGAGCACTGTGATGCCATCCCTTTCCGAAAAGATCACTCATTTCGGTGATCTACATTCGAACTGGAGCAACACTCTTTAAACCCTGTGTGCTGACACTGATTGTACCTTGCTCAGTAGTAGTAACTGTGAGAGGGATCCTGGGAGTCCTAGTGGAGAATCACTTAAATAGGAGCCAGCCGTGTGCAGCAGCTGCCAAAAAAGCCAACACAGTCCTAGGCTGCATCAACAGAGGGATAGAATCAAGATCACGTGAAGGGTTAATACCACTTTATAAGGCCTTGGTAAGGCCACACTTGGAATACTGCATTCAGTTCTGGTTGCCACGATGTAGAAAAGATGTGGAGACTCTAGAAAGAGTGCAGAGAAGAGCAACAGAGATGACTGTATATCTCTGTACAGCAGTGGTGGGTTTCAAATTTTTTTAGAACCTCTTCTGTAGGTGTGGCCTGCTTTGTGGGAGTGGCTTGCCAGCCATGTGACTGGGCGGGTGTGACAACTTGTAAAATGTGGTGCAACTCACTTAACAACGCTCTTGCTTAGCAACCAAAATGTTGGCTCAGAAACTCTGGCATTTGAAGCACGCAAGTCTTAAAGCTGTCAAGTTACAAGACCCTCGCACCCCTAACCCTTTAGAAAAAAAAAACCCAGGGGTGTTCAAACTTGACAGCTTTAAGACTTGCGGACTTCAACTCCCAGAATTCCTCCTCCAGTCATGTTGGCTCAGGAACTCAGGCGTGGCCTCACTCGTGTCAGCGCCTATGGTGGCCTAAGCGCTCTGCCAGCGAGCCTCCTGCAGTGGATAGAAACTAATCAATGAGAGAAGCTACCTAGATTTAAGGAGAAATTTCCTTGACAATTAGAACAATTAATCAGTGGAAGGACTTGCCTCCAGAAGTTGTGAATTCTCTAACACTGGAAGTTTTTAAGAAGAGATTGGAAAAACATTTGTCTGAAATGGGATAGGGTTTCTTGCTTGACCAGGGAGGTTGGACTAAAAGACCTCCAAGGTCTTCCAACTCTATTACTCTATTTCTATTTTCTGAACATGCTTTCTTTCCCCATGTTTCTGCCCCTTTAAACATTCCAACGTTTCTGCAGTATTTCAGCAGCTAATGATCTGCTTTAAAATAACGAGATAAGGTTTTAGCTAGACAATTGCATTTATTCTATTTTTAATATCGATGTTTGGGATTTTCACCGTTTACTGTACACACCCTTGAAGAAAATCAGACCATAGATCAATAAATATAGCCAAAATAGCATCTTCGGAGTCATCCACATTGTTCTGAGCGCACCGGAAAGTTGGAATTTATAGGTTGGTGGTTGTCTCTAGTGAATATAATAATGGCAGAACCAGATATGAATTTTGGTGGAAACTGTGCAACTTTCTGAATAAAATGTGATCCAGGAGAAACATTATTCTGCTTGGTAGCATCAAGAATGAATGTTTGGGAACGAGATGGGAGAGAGAGAGAAAAAAAAAAAAGGGGGGGGGGAAATGACTGGGTCATTTGAAGACCCAGGGAGTAATAGCTATAAAGCTAGCCTACAGCTAGTTATAAAGATGTGATTGAAACCTCATGTTATTCATATGCATCTATAGAAAAGGAATATATATACATTTGACACCATGAGAGTGTAGTACGAAAGATTGAAAGGATTAAAAGAATAACAAAATAACACAGTCGGAAGGGACCTTGGAGGTCTTCTAGTCCAACCCCCTGCACAAGCAGGAGATCCTATACTATTCTGGACAAATGGGGATCCAATCTCTTCTCAAAAATCTCCCGTGTTGGAGTATCCACAATTTCTGAAGGCAACCCATCCACTGGTTCGTTGTTCTCATTGTCAGGAAATGTCTCCTTAGTTCTAGGTTGCTTCTTTCTAGTGAAGGATTCAGAGAAGAGGCATAAAATGTGGGGCAGACCAGTTTTTGATAGAGTCAGGAATAAATTCGAGAGGGAAACAGACAAAGAAGAAAAGAAAAAAGAAGTGAAAGGATGCCAGGAGAAAATAGAAAAATATGCAGGAAGACAAAGTACCCATCTTGAATGAAAAAATATTGCAAGGTTAACCCGCGAGAGCCAAGTACACTTAAGTTGAAAAGAGACAGAGAAAATAAAGTTATGCTTTTGATGGAAATCAACGGATGTTCTAGAAATGGCTGAAGAGGGCTAAACAAGAGGCCGGAGGAATAGGATGAAAAATAACTGTGATTAAATTATTTGGGGTGAAACCCAAGGAACGATGCTGGGACACTTTTAGTGACTTATATGGAAACGGTAGTCATTTGTTGAAGAGTAGATTTGGAAACAAATGCTACCAGAATCCAAGAAAAGGATGATTGAAAAGGAAGACGCTGGGATAATGTTGAAAAATGGCAGAGGCTGTGGGTGTAGATGATGTAATTAAGGAAAATGATAAAGTAGGAATGTGGTTTGCTTACGGAACGGTTGCGCAATATTGTTTATGCCTGACAATTAGAAATAAGCTATTTTTGTTCCTTGGATAATGGAACATGTATACCAGTGGTTTAAAACAATGAGCCCTTTTTAATAATTTAAACAATACAGCCAAAAGACGGGCAGAGGTAGATGCAAGCATTTCTTATTGACTCACCAGTACTTACATTACAATAACAAGATTAAAATCAGCCTCAAATATAAGATCTAGCGAAAGAATTAATTAAGCCTATAATGCCGGGATGGTGAACCTATGGCACGCATATGAGGTGTTGCCCTGTCAGCTGGCCAGCGCACATGTGCGTGCTGGCCAGCTGAGTTCAGCCTTTTTTAAAGCCATTTTTTGCCCTCCCCAGGCTCCAGAGGCTTCATAGGAGCCTGGGGAGGGTGAAAACAGCCTCCCCCCCCTACCGGAGGCTTCAGGAGTTTCCCTAAAGCCTCCGGAGTGCAAAAAACTGGCCCTACGGGCAAATCGTTTGTCCATTGGGTCATTTTTCGTCCTCCGGAGCCTTCAGGGAAGCCTCTGGAAGGCCCCTGAAGGCTCTGGAGGGCTTAAACCGGCCCTACGAGCAAACTGGAAGTCTGTTCCTGAACTTTCGGTTTGCCCGTAGGCCTGTTTTTTTGTGCTCCGGAGGCTTCAGGGAAGCTCCTGAAGGGGGGCAGGGAGGCTGTTTTCGCCCTCCCCAGGCTCCCATTAAGCCTCTGGAACCTGGGGAGGGTGAAAAAGCATGCAAGAAATGGGGGGGCGGTCACGCCTGTCATACGCGCATGCACAATGAGGCACGCGCATTGCATTATGGGTGTGGCACGCCCTTGCACGACCCCCCTGCACTCCCCCGGCTTATGGCACGCGAGCCAAAAAAGGTTTGCCATCGCTGCTATAATGTATGCAGGAAATATACCAGTGAATGTAAACACTATGGGGGAGGTGAGAGGTAGAGTTAATAGAATAGGTACATCCAGGGGTGGGCTTCAAAAATGTCAGCAACAAGTTCTCTGCTGGGGGGGCACGGCCATGGTGGGTTGTGGCCTTGTGAGCCTCCTGCACCAAGGCGAGGAGGGGGATCATTTTTGCCCTCCCCAGGCTCCGGAGGCTTTCCTTGAGCCTCTGGGAGAGCGAAATCTGCCTCCCCCGGGCTCAGGAGGCCTTCTGGAGGCTGGAAATGGGCCTGATTCCAGCCTTCTGGAACATCCTTTCGTCCTCCCCGAGTTTCCTCACAGGCCCTGCACTTACCTCGTATCCAAAATGGGACTCGTGGAGACTTCTGGGAGGGGCAGAGGGAGGGCGCGGCCAGCCAGGGATGGGATTTGGAGGTTCTCCGAACTGGCCATAACGTTAGCTACGAGTTCTCCAGAGGCTCACCCCTGGGTACATCCATGAAGGAGAGTTTTATAAGAAATTAAGATGATGGCTTCAGTCATGTGATCAGTCGGCCCATTTTGGCATGCATCACAGAGACTACACATGTACAAAAGGAAAGGGACTTTAATGATTTGTTCATTACTGTCCTTTTGGCTTTTTGGACCCCTCCTGTAGACAAGCCTAGTGGTGAAGTGTGCTTGGGATCAACCGAAAGAGGGGAGAATGAACCAAGTTCGAAAGACTTCATGCAAATCGCAGGATACACAGCCTGGCGTTTATACTTACTATGCGTAATTATTTAGGGATGCATGAATGCGGGAAAGAAAATTCCTTGTATGTTTGGGGGTTTTGAGAAAGCATGTGAGGCAGAGGTGGGATTCTACCGGTTTGGACTGGTTCGGGCAAACTGGTAGCTCTGACTATCAGCTGGGAGCGAACCAGTTTACTCTAACTTTGAAGTGGGCCTGCCTGCCTGCCCCTTCGCTATATTCACGTATATTTCTTTTTCCGAAGCCCAGCTGATCGGCACGGCAGAATGGATTGCTGCGCCTCAGCTGTTTTCCTCCCTAGCAGTAATGCTGAAGGTGAGTTTTCGGTAAACTGTGCGTGCACGCTCAGCGAACCGGTTGTTAAACCAGTAGGATCCCACCCAGGGGTGAAATCCACAGGTTGTGACAGGTTCTGGAGAACCGGTAGCGGAACTTTTGAGTAGTTCGGAGAACTGGCAAATGCCACCTCTGGCTGACCCCAGAGGGGGTGGGAATGGGGATTTTGCAATATCCTTCCCCTGGAGTGAGAAGGGAATGGAGATTTTGCAGTATCCTTCCCCTGAAGTGAGAAGGGAATGGAGATTTTACAGTATCCTTCCCCTGAAGTGAGAAGGGAATGGAGATTTTACAGTATCCTTCCCCTGGAGTGAGAAGGGAATGGAGATTTTGCAGTATCCTTCCCCTGGAGTGAGAAGGGAATGGAGATTTTACAGTATCCTTCCCCTGGAGTGAGAAGGGAATGGAGATTTTGCAGTATCCTTCCCCTGTAGTGAGAAGGGAATGGAGATTTTACAGTATCCTTCCCCTGAAGTGAGAAGGGAATGGAGATTTTACAGTATCCTTCCCCTGGAGTGAGAAGGGAATGGAGATTTTGCAGTATCCTTCCCCTGGAGTGAGAAGGGAATGGAGATTTTACAGTATCCTTCCCCTGGAGTGAGAAGGGAATGGAGATTTTGCAGTATCCTTCCCCTGGAGTGAGAAGGGAATGGAGATTTTGCAGTATCCTTCCCCTGGAGTGAGAAGGGAATGGAGATTTTGCAGTATCCTTCCCCTGGAGTGAGAAGGGAATGGAGATTTTACAGTATCCTTCCCCTGTAGTGAGAAGGGAATGGAGATTTTGCAGTATCCTTCCCCTGGAGTGAGAAGGGAATGGAGATTTTACAGTATCCTTCCCCTGTAGTGAGAAGGGAATGGAGATTTTGCAGTATCCTTCCCCTGGAGTGAGAAGGGAATGGAGATTTTGCAGTATCCTTCCCCTGCCACTCCCACTAAGCTACGCCCACCAAGCCACGCCCATAGAACCAGTAGTAAAAAAATTGAATTTCACTACTGATCCCACCCCTGATGTGATGGAATGAAGAAGTTTGAAGAGGTTTGGGATGAATATGGAACTCAGTGTTGGTTGCAGAATTCGATAAAAGCAGTACAGATCATCGCCCTCAATTTATGAGTATAATTGAGCCCAAAATTTCTGTTGCTAAGTGAGGTGGTTGTTGAGTGAGCTGTGCCCCATTTTGCAACCTTCCTTGCCACATTAGTTAAGTGAATCACGGCAGATGCTAAGTGAGTAATAGCGTGGCTAAATGAATCTGGCTTCCCCCATTGACTTTCCTTGCCCGAAGGTCGCAAAAGGGGATTTACTTGACACAGTGAGTGTCATAAATACGAGTCAGTTGCCAAGTGTCTGAATTTTGATCACGTGACCCCCGGGGGTGCTGAAATGGTCGTAAGTGTGAAAAATGGTCATAAGGCACTTTATGCAGTGCCGTTGTAATGTTGAACGGTCACTAAATGAACTGTTGCAAGTCTACTTATATAGGATAAAAGTAACCACAGGGAATTCTGGGAGTTGAAGTCCACACATGAAAGTTGAAGTCCACACATGAAAAACTTGCTGGGGCTGAGAAGCAATGCCTTAGGGCAGGCGAGTCAAACTCGATTTCATTGAGGACTGCATCAGGGTTGTCTTTGATCTCGGGGGTGTGGATGCAGGGATATGTGTGGCCAGGGTGTGTGTGCCCATTTAACATCACTTGTGTCAGCGCCTGTGGTGGCCCAAGCGCTCTGCCAGTGAAAATACAATACAATACAATACAATAGTAGAGTTGGAAGGGACCTTGGAGGTCTTCTAGTCCAACCCCCTGCCTAGGCAGGAAACCCTATACTCCCGAGCTCCATTTTCGGTTGCAACGACATCCTGCAACCCTCAGTCAGTGAAACCAGATCCCCCCCCCCCAAGCTCCATTTTCACTGGCAGAGGCTTGCAGGGGGCTGTTGCAGCCGAAAACGGAGCTCGGGAGCCCAATTTCATTAGCAGAGGTTACATGGGCCGGTCCTTCACTGTTTCCATGGCGGCCTCACGGGCCAGATTTACGCACCGCATGGACCGGGTCCAGCCCACGGGCCTAGAGTTTGACACCCCTAACTTAGGAAATGGTTCAACATTCAGCAGGGAGGAAGACAAAGCAGTGCAACGTGTTTTCAGTGGTTCAATGTTTTTAGGGAACGCTTATGGCAAAATTAGAGGCCTGTTAGTCGGACACAAATTTTTATATGCAGATGAGGCTCTACAGCTGGCTGAGAACCAGAATGATTTGCAGCAAATGTTAGATAAATTCTATAATGTAATGAGAAGTGCAGATTGGAAAAATCATATATCAAAGGCGCATAGTTGTGTTTGACAGGGAAATGGAGTGAACAATTGCTAGTTTGGTTTAGAAAAAAAAACTGGAGGAAGTAGATTAATTTGTGTACCTTGGAATGTTTACTAAAGACGGAAAATGGATGGAGAGATTTTAAGATGACCCAGAGCAGGTAAGAAGAGAGTGGAGAGTGTGTGGTCTGTTATTTCAACCAATTACAGATGGTCCTTGACTAACGACCACGATCAAGCCCAAAATTTATGTTGTTTGTTAAATGAGCTTTGCCCCATTATACGATCTTTCTTGACACCGTTGTTAAGTGAATCATAGCACTTGCAAAGTTAGTTATGCAGTTGATAGGTAAAGGTAAAGGTTCCCCTCACACCTAAGTGCTAGTCGTTCCTGACTCTAGGGGGCGGTGCTCATCTCAATTTCAAAGCCAAAGAACCAGCACTGACCGAAGACGTCTCCGTGGTCACGTGGCCGGCATGACTAAACGCCGAAGGCGCACGGAACGCTGTTACTTTCCCACCAAAGGTGGTTCCTATTTTTCTACTTGCATTTTTACGTGCTTTCGAATTGCTAGGTTGGCAGAAGCTGGGACAAGGAAAGGGAGCTCACTCCGTTATGCGGGCGCTTGGGATTCGAACCGCCGAGCTGCCGACCTTTAAATCGACAAGCTCAGCGTCTTAGCCAGAGGTGATATTCAGCAGATTCTGACCCGTTCTGGAGAACCGGTAGCGGAAGTTATGAGTAGTTCGGAGAACCGGTAAATATCACCTCTGACTGGCCTCACCCCCATCTATTCTCTGCCTCCCGAGTCCCAGCTGATCGGGAGGGAATGGGGATTTTGCAGTATCCTTCCCCTGCCACACCCACCAAGCCACTCCCACAGAACTGGTAGTAAAAAAATTTGAATCCCATCATTGGTCTTAGCCACTGAGCCACCACATCACTTTTATGTAGTTGATAACTGAATCTTTATTCCCCATTGATTTTGCTTGTCCAAAAGTTGCAAAAAGGTGTAGGAAGCCCCCCTCTTCCAACAAGGGGTTAACATGACCCCGGGACACTGCAACCATCACAAATGTGAACTAGTTGTCAGGCATCCAAATTTTGATTCACATGACCAAGGGAATGCTTGAAGGGTCATAAGTGTGGAAAACGGTCATCAGTCACTTTTTTTTAGTGCTGTTGTAACTTGGAACAGCCCCTAAAAGAACTGTGGTAAGTCAATGTCTACCTGTATGTTAGGGGACGTGATCGCTCAGCGGCTAAGATGCTGAGCTTGTCGATCAGAAAGGTTGGTAGTTCGGCAGTTCAAATCCCTAGCGCCCTGTAAAGGAGTGAGCTCCTGTTACTTGCCTCAGCTTGTGCCAACCTAGCAGTTCGAAAGCATGTAAAAATGCAAGTATATATATACACACACACACATAAATATAAATATTTGGGAGACTATATATCTCCCATACTCCATATAATTCCCCCGTCCCATTTTCCCACAGCATTGAATGTGGCTCAATGCAAAAGGCTTCCAGGCCTGACACAAAGGTTGACAAAATTAGCTCAGACAAAACACCTGGGATTTGCATTTCCCCTTTTGCCTATAGAGCCAGCCATGACCCCTCCATGACCCCAAAGGAATCTGACAACAGGCAATAGAATATTAAAGGACATGTTCTTGCACAGGAACAGGAAGCTCAAATACAAAGCCCAAAGAAGGTATAAAAACCCACTCACTCTCAACTCCATTTTGGTCAGAACCATTTCTAGAAGCTGTGATGGAATTGCGGGTGGGTGTGTATACTAAAGGTTTTGCGTATGTGTTTTGGAGAGGATTTGGGGCATTAAATGTTGCATTCTTCCTTCATCTCCCCACCAGGTACTTTTAGTTCCTGAAACAACTCAGAGATCAAATCGTTTTTTGTAGCCTTTGGCTTCTCGTCCTCAGCTTAGAAAAAACAAGAGAGGGAAAAAATAGAGGATGGGAGAGTGCCTTGGAAGGGGTGGGTTTTCATCCCCCCCCCCCCCCGGTGTGTGAAGGCAGCCTGGAGAACAAAGAGTTTCCAGGCACATCCTGCAGCCTTTCCTTCAGATCTGGGAATCAGGTTCATTTTGTCTCCCTTTCCTGATGGATTTTACTCTCTCTCTCTCTTTTCGGGGAAAAAAAATGAAAAGCTGCATTGGAATTTAGCAATGTTTTGCAACCAATGAAATGTTGGAGGGTGGGGAGCGGGTGGGAAGAGAAGGGGGAAGGAGGGATGGACTGATGAACAAAGAGGTGGAAACAAGACGCTCATAGTATTGTGCTCCTATGTAATCCTGAATGGAAATGTGGAAGGAAGGAAGGAAGGAAGGAAGGAAGGAAGGAAGGAAGGAAGGAAGGAAGGGAGGGAGGGAGGGAGGGAGGGAGGGAAGGAGGGGAAGGGGAAGGAGAAGGAGAAGGAAGGACTAAAAGAGAATGAATATTAGGAAGAGGTTGGGAGAAAAGAAGGAAGGAAAGAGAAAAAAGAAAGGAAGGAAGAAAGGAAGGAAGGAGGTAGGGTAGGAGGGAGGAGGGAGGGGGAAGGAAAGGAGAAGGAGAAGGTAGGACTTAAAGAGAATGAATATTAGGAAGAGGTTGGGAGAAAAGAAGGAAGGAAGGAAGGAAAGAGAAAGAAAGAAAGAAAGAAAGAAAGAAAGAAAGAAAGAAAGAAAGAAAGAAAGAACTTTGTTTTGGTACATGATAACTGTAGCAAGATTATTGTATGCACAAAAATAGAAAGATTTGGCACTACCCACAATGGTGGAATGGTTGGTGAAGATGATGGAAATTGCTGAGATGGCTACATTTATTTTTTTTGATCAGAGGAAAGACAATATTGTACCCACATTTATTTGCTGACTGAAATCCCCTTATGAATTTTTTTTTTTGCGTGAAACAGAACCCCCCCCCCCAATGAAATTATGATTTATGGTTTTGGTGATTAGATAGGATAGATAGATTAGCGAGAGGCATTGTAACCAGGGAATAAAAGGCACATTTATAAATTGCACTTTTAACTGCTCTAAAGAAGATTGGAAGGTACTTGTTTGGATTCCCCCCCCCCCCTTCTTTTCTATGTTTTCTTTTCTTCCCCTCTTTTCTTGTTCTCCCTTTGATTTCCTTCTTTTACTATTCCTATTCTTACATTACATTAGTTTCCACTAGTGTTTGATCTTCCTTTTTAAAACAACTCTAATAAAAATGACACGTATGACAGGGGTGGATTCCGACAGGCACTACTGCCAGCGCGCTTGTGGGCGCGCTGCACATGTGTTCGATGCTGCACACACTTATTGCATTGTGCACGCATGCACAATGAAATAAAAATTGTTCATATGCAGAAGCCATAAACCAAGATGGTGGCGGTTACGGCACTGCCTGGAAAACCGGTTCAGTTGTGTGGCAGGCCTGGGTCACTGCCGGTTCCAGCTGTGGGAAGATAACAACCTCCCTTTCCTAGAAAAATGAAATATCCTAGGAAATATGGAAGAGGCAGAATATTATATTTCCCTGGATGTGAAAAGGGAGAAATATGTTTTTAAAGACAGAGTAGCTCCCTGCAGCTCCTTGTCCCACCCTTTTTTTTTGTCAATGAGCCATTAAAGCCTGAGCCAGTCTACTTTACATATTAAAGGTAATATTAGCCTTTCACAGAAATTCACCACATGGCATCTGGAAACTCAAATCAAACTTGGGATTCAAAACACAGCCTGGAGAGTTGCCCCTGCATGGCCCCATGGGAGTCTGACAACCAATCAGAATACATTTCTTACACGGGAACAGGAAATAGAGAGGTGGGGCCGAACGGAGAGTATAAAGCCAGGAACTTACAGCCCTTTTCTCTCGTTTCTTCCCCACCAACATTGAAGCATGTTTCAGGAGCTCAAGCCACGTGGTCCTGTCCACCATTAAAACCATCTTTCCAAGCAGTCTCCATGTCTCCAGTGTCTTTTTCCCCACTTGGAGCCAAACCCAGAAGGACGTTTCTCAGGTGCCAAACCGCTACCAGTTTGACTGAACCGGGCCGAACCGGTAGGAACCCACCACTGACATATGAAGAAATGAAACCCCAGGCTCAGAGCTGCACTTCAAGTGGCTGCTGCCAAATTGCCTTTAAAAAAAAAAAAAAACCAAAATCAGTCCATCAAGGAGGAAGACATCATGTTAACAACAGCACCTCCTTGCACATAATATCGAATGTGCTCTCGTTAAATCAAAGGTCATTTTTAGACTGTCCTCCTCCCCCAATGTGTGCCGTTCAGTTCAACACCCGTCGCAGTTCACGGACTCCTACATTTGCACCGTTTCGGCTTCGCGTTCCATTGGCGAAGGCTGGCGGGGATGATGGGAGATGTGGTGAGGGAGCTAGGTTGGAACAGACAAATAGAGGCCCTTTTTTTGTTGTTGTTGGGTTCACCTGCTCCCTCCTTCCGTCCCCTTTTCTCTGCCTTCTCTATACCGTTCAGGGGGGAATGTCTCATCAGCACACAAACACACACGCACGCACACACACACACACACACACGCACACACACGGCTGCATCAGCTTGCACAGAGCCCCATACATGCCAAGGGAGCACAATAACCGAGACTTTCAATGCCACAAAAGGGGCAGGAAACAGATCCCAGCTTGATATGCAAAGGAGTTATAGAATAAGCTAGGAAGCCAAACCTTCCCCCTCTATAGGATACAGGACCCCTGTTTCCTCCTCCCGCCCATCCTATGGAAATGAATCGGGGATGTCTCCCTTCCTAGAGAGGATGCCAAAGATGGGCAAAATGAATCCCCTTCTTTCTTTCTTTCTTCCTTTCTTCCTACCTACCCTTCCCTCCTCCTCCTCCTCCTCCCCCCCCAACCCTAGCTTTTTGGAGGATAAGACAAATTGAGACTCCTGTCTGTATGATGCTGTGTGAATGAGCCCATCTGTGCACCCGGCAGTGGAAGGGAAAAGGGTAATAATCCCCCCTCCCTCCCCTCCGTGCAATCCTGTATCAGGTCATCTTTTGCTCGGGGGGGGGGGGAGATGGTTCCCACCACCCCCTCCCCCTGTACCAGGTCCTAGCACAGAGCTAGCCAGAATCAACCTAAGACAGTTCAGGAATTGATTGACTATAGCTGAATATAGGTAGTCCTCGACTTACGATCAACATTGCCTCTTGTTCATTGAGACACTTATTAAGCGAGTTTTGCCCCCCCCATTTTACGATCTCCCTTGCCTCCGTCGTTAAGTGAACCTCTGCAGATTGACAAGTTAGCAACGTGGCTGCGAAGTGAAGCCGGCTTCCCCATGGACTTTGCTTGTCGAAGGGGGAAATCACATGACCTTGGGACACTGCCCCCGTCATAAATGTGAACCAATGGCCAAGGGTCTGAATTTTGATGGCGTGACCAATGGGGATGCTGCAAAGGTCGTAACTGTGAAAAAATGTCAGAAGGTCGCAGAAGGTGAACACAGGACCACAGGATTTATGCCACTGTCATAAGTGGGAGTCAGTTGTCAAGCATCTGAATGTAAGTTATGTGACCATGGGGGATCCTGCGATGGTTGCAAGTGTGAAAAATGGTCCTGTCCCTTTTTTTCAGTGCCGTTATAATTTTCAACGGTCACTAAATGAACTAGTATAAGGTTTCCTACCTGAGCAGAAGGTTGGACTAGAAGATCTCCAAGATCCCTTCCAGCTCTTCTCTGCTCTGCTCGGCTGTCCCCTTCCCTCCTCTCCCCTTCCCTCTTCTCCTCTCCCTCCTTCCCTCCTCTCTTCTCTCCCCCTTCCACCTCTTTCCTCTCCTCTCCCCCTTCCCTTCCCTATCCTTCCCTATCCTATCCACTGTTGTAAGTCAAGGACTACCTATACACCCATTCATTCAGCTATAGTATAAAAATGAGGGGAAATGACTTACAACCAGTCCCCATACTTATGACCATTAAAGCACATCCCTTTACAATGGTTGCCCCATCCCAGGGTCACCTGATCACCCTTTGTGACTTTCCCAGCCAACTCCCAGAAGCAAAGTCAATAGCAGAATGCTAGATTGATTTAATGACTGGGGCAAAAAAAATGTTTGTAAAATCAGACCCCAGGGCATGATGACTCACTTAACAACTGCATCCTTTAGCGGTGGAAATTCTGATCCCAGTTGTAGCCGTAAGTCGAGGACTAGCTAGCTGTAATGGTAGGGTAGCTCCAGACGGTGTGTGAGAGCTTTCTGTCTGGGCATCGTTCATGCTTGGCAAGCATTTCTGGCTGGGGAATTCTAGATGCTGAAGTCCATGCCTCTTAAAAGTTGCTGAAGCTGAGAAACACTGGTTTAAATAAACACCCTTAGTGAAAGAAAGTAAACACTTCCCAAGGCTGTCTGTTCCATTATTAAACAGCTCTTACTTTTTGGATATTCTTAAAAAGTCCAGTTAAAATTTCCTTCCAGCTAAAATTTTAGCTGATTAAAACGATAGCAGTCTTCCAATATTTGAGAGGCTCTTAACAAAGAAGCTATTCTCCAAAGACACCTGAAGGCAGGACAAGAAGCAATGGATGGAAAGTAATCAAGGAGAGAAGCAACCAAGAACTAAGGAGAAGGCAGACCGGAACCCTGGGCCCTATCTAACAAAATTAAATTCAGTGTAGAAAAAAGTAAAATCCTACACAGGCAAGAAAAGCCAAAAGTACACATATAGACTGGGTGAAACCAGGCTTAATAGCAGTGACTGTGAGAGGGATCTTGGAGTCTTAGTGGACAACCAGCTAAATATGAGCCAGTGGTGTGCGGCGGAAGCCAAAAAAGCCAATGCAATCCTAAATTGCATTAACAGAGGGATACAATCAAGATCAAGGGAGATACTAATACCACATCTTCATAAGATCACACTGCATTCAGTTTTGGCCACCACACTATTAAACAGATGTTGAGACTCTAGAAAGAGTGCAGAGAAGAGCAACCAAGATGATTAGGGGTAAGGGAAAGGGAAAGGTTCCCCTTGCATATATGTGCTAGTCTAGGGGGCGGTGCTCATCTCCGTTTCAAAGCCGAAGAGCCAGCCCTGTCCGAAGACGTCTCCGTGGTCTTATGGCCGGCATGACTAAACGCCGAAGGCGCACGGAACACTGTTACCTTCCCACCAAAGGTGGTTCCTATTTTTCTACTTGCATTTTTACATGCTTTCGAACTGCTATGTTGGCAGACGCTGGGACCATTAATGGGAGCTCACTCCGTTACGCGGCACTAGGGATTTGAACCGCCGAACTGCAGGCCTTTCTGATCGACAAGCTCAGCATCTTAGCCACTGAGCCATCGCATCCCAGTAATGATTAGGGGACTGGAGGCTAAAACATACGATGAACAGTTGCAGGAACTGGGCATGGCTAGTCTAGTGAAGAGAAGGGGAGACATGATAGCAGTTTTCCAATATTTGAGGAGCTGCCATAGAGAGGAGGGGGTCAAGTTATTTTCCAAAGCACCCGAAGGCCAGGCAAGGAATAATGCATGGAAACGGATCAAGGAGAGATTCAAGCTGGAAATCAGAAGAAATTTTCTGACAGAGAGCAATCAGCCAATGGAACAGAAGTTGCCTTCAGAAGTTGTTGGAGCTTCACCACTGGAAACTTTCAGGAAGAGACGTCAAAAAATGCTGTAGGGTCTGCTTGGATGGTGGGGTTGGACTAGATGACCTACAAGCTCCCTTCCAACTCTGTTAATCTCTATCTCTATTAGAAATTTCCTGACATAACAATTAATCAGTGGATCGACTTGCCTCCCAAAAGTTGTTGGGTGCTCCATCACTGGAGGTTTATAAGAAGACAACCATTTGTCTGGAAGGTCCCTTCCAATTCTGTCATTCTCTTCAATTTTAACCATGATTCCTTGTTCCTACCTTCTAAACAATTTTGAACAATTCTCCATCTCTCATACAAACAGCCTTTTAGGTATCCGAGAAACAGCCATTGTATTTTCCCACAGTATTCTGTTCTCAGATTAAGTGTATCCAATTTCTCATGTTAGTGCTTTATTCAGAATCTTGAACTACTCTGGGTGATAATCCACAAGCCTTCCAAACAGAATCTCCAGGGCTGGAAAAGAAATCCCAATCTCTCTGTTGGTGAACAACGTTCAACAAAATTGATCATTACAGTTTTACTGTGGAATGGCACAGATATTTTTGCAAGTATAGGCAGTCCCAAAGTTACAGCTACAATTGGACCGGAACAGGATGGGTTGCTGCTGGTTTTACTACCGGTTTTTACTATGGGTGCGCGCGCACTGTTCAACGTCAATTGTTCTTCGCGCAATTTACAATGAACTGCGCACGTGTAGCCACTTAAAACCAAATTGGCACCAGCCCAACGTCGGTGAGAGAACCGGTTCAGGGGTGTGGCAGGCCTGGGTCTCTACTGGTTCTGGCGAACCGGGAGCAACCCACTTCTGGACTGGAACTTCCAGGTTGTTAGGTGAAGCAGTTGTTAAGCGAGTCACACCTGATTTTATGGCCTTTTTTGCCATGGTCATTAAGTGAATCAATGTAGTTGTTAAATGAATCATCCGGGTTCCCTGTATGGACTTTGCTTGTTGGAAACTGATTGGTTGCAAATGAAAATCATGTGATCCGGGACACTGCAATTTCCATAAATTGGCCATGAGTCCAAATTTTGATCATGCAACCACAGGGATACCATGAGGGTCATAAGTGTGAGGACAGGTTGTAAGTCATTCTTTTTCAAGGCTGTGGTAACTTTGAATAATTCCTAAGTGAGTGATGCTAAGCCAAGGACTACCTATATCAGGGGTGTCCAAACTTGGCAACTTTAAGACTTGTGGACTTCTGGGAGTTGAAGTCCACAAGTCTTAAAGTTGCCAAGTTTGGACACCCCTGACCTATATGCTTTTCGGTGAAAAGGTGCTCTTTTTTTCTCAAGAGGCAACTGGACTTTCTGGTTTTTCTTTGAAGATGTTTCACTTCTCATCCAAGAAGCTTCTTCAGTTCTGACTGGATGGTGGGGAATGGAAGGATTTCTACTCCTTGCAGACAGCTGATCATTTGCATTCATTTAGAGAGTTGTTGAGGCCACTTGGGGGTTTTATTTGTGTCCTCGGGGTCACCTCAGTGGTGCAAATGGGTATGGAGCCTTCTTGGAACTGTTGAAAGGATTGTGTTGTAGATTGCAGATAATTGATGTCACTTTCCTCCCCCTCTGTTGAAAGAGGGATGTTCAATTTTGACATACCATATTTTTCGGAGTATAAGACGCATCGGAGCATAAGTCGCACCGGAGTATAAGATGCACCAAGGTTTTGAGCAGGCAAAAAAAAAAAAAAGCTTTTGCACTCTGCAAAACTTCCCAAAATGGCCCGTTTTTGAAAAAAAAGGGCATGAATAGCCTTTAGGAGGCTTGTAGAGTGCTCGGGAGGTGGGGGGACCAGCAAAAAATGGCCCATTTTTCGCAAAAACTGCCCCGTTTTTCACAAAAACTGCCCCGTTTTTCACAAAAACTGGCCCGTTTTTTGCCAAAAAGGGGCATGATAGCCCTTAGGAAGTTATAGAGTGCTCCTGGGGGCTGGGGGGGGGGGAATTGAGCAAAAAACAGCCCGTTTTTTGCTCATTTCTGCCCTCCCCAGCCCCCAGTAGCTGTCTGAAAGCCTCCTAAAGGCCATTTGGGTGAAAGGGGTGGGGTTTGGGGAGGCAAAAACTGCTGTATTCAGTGTATAAGACGCACCCAGATTTTCAGCCTCTTTTTTGAGGGAAAAAGGTGCGTCTTGTACTTTGAAAAATACGGTAGATGGCTCTTTATCTTGCTGTCTGCAAGGCAGGGGTGGTATTCACTTACTTTCCCTACTGATTCGAAATGGGAGCATGTCCACGCATGCGCTCAGCCTTGCGCGCATGCGCTTTGGCTTGAAAACATGCCTAAATAGGACGGCATAGAGCCGGGGATGCGGTTTCCACTACCGGTTTGGGAGAACCGGTCCAAACTGGCTGAATACCACTTATATTGCAAGGGGTATAAATCCTTCCATTCCTCACCATCCAGTCAGAGCTGAAGAAGCTTCTTGGATGAGAAGCGAAACGCCTTCAAAGAAAAACAAGGAAGTCCAGTTGCCTCTTGGAAAAAAAGCACCTTTGGGACTGAGAATCTCCATAGACAAGAAGGTGTATTGCTTCCTTGTAGAAATTTGGGTTTAATCTCCAGTGAAAACAGTCAGAGTCCTTCTGCTGAGTCAATTGCTTTGGAGCAGTTCAGCCCCAATTGCAAACGTCGGTAATGGTGGTCCTTGCGGTAGATGCAGCTTTCAACCAGTGGTGGGATTCAACATTTTTTGCTACCATTCTGTGGGCGTGGCTTGGTGGGTGTGGCTTGGTGGGCGTCGCAGGGAAAGGATACTGTAAAATCTCCATTCCCTCCCCACTCCAGGGGAAGGATACTGCAAAATCCCCATTTCCTCCCAATCAGCTGGGACTCGGGAGACAGAGAATAGATAGGGGCGGGGCCAGCCAGAGGTGGCATTTACTGGTTCTCCGAACTACTCAAAATTTCGGCTACCGGTTCTCCAGAACTGGTCAGAACCTGCTGAATACCACCTCTGCTTTCAACCTCCTGAAAACTGGGCATAAAAACCAAAACCACACGCCCCTAAACAAGACTGAATTTTGCATACTTCTGAAATGAAGCTGAATTGTGTCTTAAATGTGTAGATTTCATGAATAGGGAGAAAAAGGCATCCAAAATATCAGACGAGGCCTCAAAGCCAAGAGGAATTTCAGGGGTTAAATTCATGGTTTTTGCATGGAAAAAACACTCTGTGGCTCCAGGTTGGCATACAGCTAGTCCTCAACTTACAGCCATTCATTGAGTGGCCATTAGAAGTTTTAACGGCCCTGAAAAATGTGACCAATGACCATTTTGCACACTTGCAACCTTTGCAACTTGGTAGATGACTCATATTTACGACGATTGCTGTGTCTTGGGGGGAGTCACGTAATCATTTTTGGCGACCTTCGGACAAGGAAAGTCAAGGGATTCACATTACAGCTGTGGCAAGAAAGGTTGTAAAATGGGGGGCAAAACTCAATGGCTGTCTTGCTTAGCAACATAAATGTTGGGCTCAGTTGTGGTCGTAAATTGAGGACTACCCATAGTGGGAAAAGGCTCTGCTGAGAAGACCCAGATTCGAATCCACTATCAGCTATGAAAACCAACTGGGTGGCTTTGGGCCTAGTCACTCTCTGCTAGCCCATTCCCATTTACTGTATATGGTTGCTGTCATGGAGGTCAAATAAAGTGACATCCTTGCGCAAACTGCCTTAAACTCTGAGAGAAAGAGGGCATAGATACATTTAGGGAAACCTCTGAAAACCAGTCTTGAGCCAAAGGCTGAAGGCATTGTTGTTGTTGTTAGTTGCAAAGTCATGCCCAACCCATCACAACCCCATGGACAACGTTCCTCCAGGCCTTCCTGTCCTCTACCATCCTCTGGAGTCCATTTAAGCTCAGGCCTACTGCTTCGGTGATTCCAGCCAGCCACCTCCTTCTCTGCCGTCCCCCTTCTTCTTCTTTTGCCCTCCATCTTTCCCAGCATGAGGCTCTTCTCCAATGAGTCCTTCCTTCTCATTTGGTGGATAAAGTACTTGAGTTTCATCTTCAGGATCTGGCCTTCCAAAGAGCAGTCAGGGTTGATCTCCTCTAGGACTGACCAGTTGGATCGCCTTGCAGTTGAAAGGACTCGCAGGAATCTTCTCCAGCACCATAGTTCAAAGGCCTCCATTCTTTGGTGTTAGAATCTGGGTTATAGGTAGTTTCTTAGGTTTAATTTATTCCAGTCATGAGGACTAGAATCTTAAGTTGCCTATTAAAAAAAACTCAGCACAGCTGGTGACACAACCCAAACTTTCCAGATAAGAAGCGATAGGCACGGTGTGCAATTCTCTCTCTATCTCTCCTCTCAAAATCTCTCAAAACCATAAAATCTCTCAAAACCATAAAAAAGCGAAAGTTGGAATATTCCGGACACCCGGGGAAAATATGCCATACTTCACTTAAACCTCCAGGGAAAGACTGAAGGCAAATGAGGTCCAGGCAGAAGAACATCATGGCAGCGACTGGTTTGGACAAAATTCAGCAGCCCTTTTTCGCGCGGCTGTTGATAAAAATAGGATCGCCAACATGATCGCCAATGTCCGATGATGAATATGGCACAAGAAGAATCTCTCCTCCCCTTATCAATAACTGCTGTATCTGCCCTCCCTTTATCAATCAATCAATCAATCAATCAGAATAGAGCTGGAAGGGACCTTGGAGGTCTTCTAGTCCAACCCCCTGTTCAAGCAGGAGGCCCTATCCCCATTTCAGACAAGGAACTGTCCAGTCTAGATCTAAAGCGATCCCATCTGACCCCCATCCCCAATTTACCTAACCATTATGGGATGCACCCATAAACTTTTTTTTTATTAAAGTCCCCATTGATGAAACAAAAAAAGGGGGGGGGAAATAGGAGATCATTGTCTCTGCCAGCCACCCCTCCCCCCCAGATTTACAGGATGGGGGTGAGCCCACGAGCGCATGCGCCGCTCCCCCCACCCCCACCCCCTTCTCGTCTTGCGATGCCGTTGCGCTCCGTCTTTTCTGCCGAGGAGCGAGCGGGCAGGTGGGCAAGGCAGGGCGAGCGGGGAGGGTCGGGGAGAGAGAGAGAGAGCGCGCCGGAGGAAGGGGTTGCATCCTGTCTGGCTCTCCCCCCCCTATTTTCCCCAATCCATGGAGAAGCAGGGCGCAGGCAGGAGGGCCCTGCCAACCTCTCTGCAGCTCCCCCCTGGCTGAATTGCGCCGGGTGCCCCCTTTGTTTCCCAAGCTGCTCGCCGGGATTGGCTGCAGCCCACCCACCCCAACACACACCCCTCTCCCCCCCTCCTTCGCAGGGGATGCAACTGATGGGGCTCAGCCCCCTCTGAGCGGGTCGATCGCCCCCACCCACACCTTAAAAAAAATTAAACCCCCCTCCTCCTCCTCCTCCTCCTCCTCTTCCTCCGCCTGGGAGCCGCCGGTATTTGAACCCCTGGCGGCGCTCGCCTGGAGGAAGGAAGGGAGCTGCTGCTTCACCGCGGTGGAAGCCATGCATTCCTGCAGAGTCTGAAAGCGATTCAGGTAAGGGCTGGTTCCCGGTCGCGTTGCTTTTCTCCTGCTTTTGAAAAGGGAAAGGTAAGGGGGGGGGGGGGAATAGAAAGTTCCAACTTGGGGAGAGAAACGGTTGTGTGTTTGGAGTCAATGCCTCTTTTGCTTCCCGGTGTCTTTCGGCGCATCTCTCGGCTCGCGTAGAGAAGCGAGCTTTTGTTTAACCCAAACCCGCGCACGCCTTAAGCCGGCTGGACATCTCAAGGATGCGCCTTTTCCTTCTGCTGAGATCCTGGAAAAGGCTCGGCAAGGCGAGTTTCGCGCTCCGGGGCGGAAGAAGAATTAAAAGGAAAGAAAAAACCTGGAGAGTATATATGATGAGAGAGAGAGAAAGAAGGGGAGTCTATTTTGAGGAGGGGGAGAGAGAATCTTTTGGCAGTAAAGGGGCTGGGGTCGTTTTTGTTAAGGTTTGAACTGTGCCGGGGGATCTGTCAGGCCAGTTTCACCTGCTTGGAAAAGTGACCAGCTGCATTGCCCAGCCCCACAAGACCACCGAGAGAATTTCTCTTTTTTTCCCCTTAGCACTGGGACAAAGAAGTGTTTTATTTATTTATTATTATTTTAAAAGAAACCCGAAGGCTGCCTTTCACTTTTTTTTAACCAATGGAAAAGAAAAGGCTTTTTTGGGGTGGGGGGAGGTGGTGAAGAGAAGCAGAGCGGGGAAGGGGGTGAAGAGTTTGAAAGAGAGAGAAGGAAGGGGGCTTCCGCTGAAGTAGGCACATTGACGGCTGCTGAAATTGGGAGATGGAAGGAAAAGGGTGTTTGGTTTTTGTACGTTGGCGGGTGCCAAGTATTTCAATATTTTTAGAGGTACTGGGAGACAGCGTGGAGATTTCCACACATGGCTGGGGTTGATGGGAACTGTAGTCTTGGTGTAGCCGGGGAAAACTGAGTTTGGGGAAGGGTAAGGAAGCACATCGGCCCCTTTGGGGGAAGGCAGAGGGAGCCGGGAAGGCAGGGGTGGGAAGTGTGAAAGGAGCGTATGTCAAACAGGTGAGCTTCTGAACAAGGGGTTTTACAAAGACACCAAAGGGGAGTCAAAAAACCTACAGAGCGGATCTCCTGGGGTACGCACAGCCAGGGGTGCAGGGCTTACAAGATAAGCAGAAGGGCAGGAGAGATTCCCATCAAAGTGAGCATTGGAGGAAGAAAAAAAAAGAAAAGAAATTGATAGAGACATTCCTCGGAAAGCGGATAATTAGACAGACAAACGAACGGTTGAAGAAATCGTCTTGACTTTGGGTGTTTGGTGGACGAGAGAAAATCCCCTTTGACAGAAGGAATGCTAAAACCCTCCCGAGTGTGCAGAGAGTCGGAGTAACACTTGGCCATTATGACTCTTATTCTCCTCCTCATCCACGGGATGAAAACTGACTCCTTATCCTTCATGTTTAATTGCAATTTTTTTTAAAAAAATATTGCATTATGAAGGAGGGAGTAACCTCCACTTTACGCTCGGAAAATAAGCTGGAAGGCGTTCGACAAGACTGACAGAAGAAGTTCCATTTTCGTGGACACCTTTACGATGTGACGGAATGTCGGCAGTCTTGCCTGGAACAATATACTGTATATATGTATATCCTGGTTGCTACTATATACCATATATAAATCCTGGTTGCTACTAAATGGATCTCTGCCATTCTCCCAGGGTGAAGTGGCCCTTAACGGGGCGAGAAAGGAAGGCTTCCCATCCCAAGGCTTAATTTCGACAGTCTGGAGGTGATAAATGGAAAGGGGGGTGGGTGAGGGAAGGAAGAACAAAGGATGAATGCTGAAAATCAGGGCTTGTGCAGCAAGGGGCCTTTGGCAGAATTTCTACAGGAATTAACCACACTGGGGTTCAGGGGTTTAGCCTGTAAACCAGGATTTAGGACTCAACGTGGTCTTTGAAACCAAGAGTGGTTTATTCAGTAAGCCCTGCCTTAGCAAACGTGTTTGGGCAGGCTAGGAACATATATCTCATTGTGTCATATTGGTTGTAACAACACCCATCGATCAGTCAACCATACTTTAGCGGGTGGTCTGAACCCAACTAGCTTGGTTTGCATTTACAGTTCAGGATATCATGTGAACCCTTGAAAACTGGATGAAGCGAACCGTGAGTCGATGAAACCTGGAGATGATTGTATATAATGGGTGGAATGAGCCTTTCTGTTCTCTGGGGTTTACGCCTCAAAAGGCGGAGTGCTGGCAATACAATATGCCCACCAGGGGCTGCCCCAGGCTCTCTGGTGCCAAATGAGAATTGTAAAAAAAAAAAAAAAACATATCCAAGCTGGAAGATAAAGCATTAAAAAAGGAGTAGTGGATTGCTTGTCTTAAACGAGCTTTCTAGTCCAAAAGGTGGCAAAAAAGGTGAATCTAGAACTTTTCGGTGACTCTGGAGAAAGTCAGTGAGAGTGTGTGTTTCTCCATTGTCTAACAATAGCAACACAAGGAGGAGACACAATGGAGAAAACTGGGTGATTTAGCTCCCTTTACTTCTGGGATGCAAAATAAATACAATACAATACAATAGTAGAGTTGGAAGGGACCTTGGAGGTCTTCTAGTCCAACCCCCTGCCTAGGCAGGAAACCCTATACCGTTCCAAAATTCTGGGTTACATGTTTTTATTTCATTTGGATGGTCTTCTGAAGCCATCTCTGGGGGTTGGAAGGTGTCTGTCCGTCTGCCTGTCTGTCTGTCTGTCTGTCTGTCTGTGTGTATTAAAAACACACTCCCAACTTGTCCTTTCTTACTTTGTTCAACAATGGTTTAGTTGCAGTTGTTGTGGTTTGAGAGCAAGCATCCGGTTCCCCCCTAGTCCATCCCCAGCTTCTTAGCAATATGTGGAACTTTTAGACTCTAAAAGGAAGAGAATTAGGGTCCCAAGCCCTGGAATTTGAGTTATCTATCTTAAATCACCCTAAATATGTGCAAGGGAATATGGGATAGGGAGCAAAATTTGTACATGAGCACAGGCCTGAGGAGAGGCGGTACATTGTTCTGGGGTCCATGGAGCTCAAAGGGGGGCCATGAAGGGGTTTTTTAATTTTTTTTTACCAAAGCAAATTTTTAAAAAGAAAAACAATCTTGGATATATACAATACAATACAATAGCAGAGTTGGAAGGGACCTTGGAGGTCTTCTAGTCCAACCCCCTGCCTAGGCAGGAAACCCTATACCGTTTCAGACAAATGGCTATCCAACATCATCTTAAAGACTTCTAGTATTGAAGCATTCACAACTTCTGGTGGCAAGCTGTTCCCCTGATTAATTGTTCTAACTGTCAGGAAGTTTCTCCTCAGTTCTAAGTTGCTTCTCTCCTTGATTAGTGTCCACCCATTGCTTCTTGTTCTACCCTCAGGTGCCTTGGAGAATAGCTTGACTCCCTCTTCTTTGTGGCAACCCCTGAGATATTGGAACACCGGTATCGTGTCTCCCCTAGTCCTTCTTTCTATTAAACTAGACATACCCAATATACGTCATACTTTGTGGGTATAGCAAAACCGCCTTGCAGCCTTGTTTGACACAACTTTTAACAATCTGAAAGTCGTGGAATTTATGTAATTTATTGAATTTTAATTTCATTACTTATCCATTTAAGTTTGCAAGTTTAGTTTCATTTCATTGATGAAGATATTTTGTTTTTCATTTCAGTTTAGGAATGGTTATGAACTGTCATCTCAAAAATCTGGAGCTCAAAAAGGCCAGGGAAAACAGAAACATGTGTCCATGTGTATTAGTCCCGTTCCAGCACTTAATAATCCTCTGGGTGGCCCTGCGTAGGCAGAGGTAATCTTTTTCTGCAGGAATATTGTATTTCGCATAGCTCAAGGCAAAGTTGAAAAAACAGTCCCGGAATTGTTGTGGTTAAGCTTCAGATATTGTAAACTGCAGGAGACTTAAATTTATTTCAGCATCTTTGCAAATGAAACTTTTCCCACTGCAATATGATGGAACAGCTAGAATATGTTAATACCACTATATGAAGTGTTAATACCCCTTTATAATGCTTTGGTAAGGCCACACTTGGAATACTGCATTCAGTTTTGGTCGCCACAATGTAGAAAAGATGTGGAGACTAGAAAGAGTGCAGAGAAGAGCAACAAAGAGGATTAGGAGACTGGAGACTAAAACATATGAAGAACGGTTGCAGGAACTGGGTATGTCTAGTTTAATGAAAAGAAAGACTAAGGGAGACATGATAGCAGTCTTCCAATATCTCAAGGGTTGCCACAAAGAAGAGGGAGTCAAACTATTTTCCAAGGCACCCGAGGGTAGAACAAGAAGCAATGGGTAGAAACTAATCAAGGAGAGAAGCAACTTAGAACTGAGGAGAAATTTCCTGACAGTTAGAACAATTAATCAGTGGAACAGAAGTTGCCTCCAGAAGTAGTGAAAGCCCCAACACTGGAAGTCTTTAAGAAGATGTTGGATAGCCATCTGTCTGAAACCGTAGAGGACTTCCTGCCTAGGCAGGGGTTGGACTAGAAGACCTCCAAGGTCCCTTCCAACTCTGCTATTGTATTGTATAGCTCTCGTTCTTTCAAAATTCTGTTCTGCTGCTGTGAATGCAGGTAGTCCTTGACTTACGACCACAACGGAGCCCAAACTGTCTGGGGCTAAGCAAGGCAGCTGTTAAGTGAGGGGTTTTGTCCCATTTTACAACCTTTCTTGCCATAGCTAAGTGAATCCGTGCCACGGTGACGTCAGTAAAAAGGTTGCTCAGTGAATCCTAGCTTCCCCATTGACTTTGCTTGTCAGAAGGTTCAGATGGTCATCACGTGACCCCCCCCCCCCAGGACACTGCCACTATCGTAAATATGAACCAGTTGCCAAAGCATTCAAATTCTGATCAAGTGTCCACAGGGATGCTGCTGTGGTTGGGAGAAAAATGGTCCTAAGTCACTTTTGTCAGTGCTGTTGTAACTGTTCCGACCGAGGCTTCCCAAGAGCATGAAGCAAACTCCTTGTCCAGACAAAAACCCCTTGTATTAATTTACTGTGAATGCTGCTCAATCACATCCAGCAAAGTCTTTCAAGAGAGGATTTACAGTCACAGAACTTATCTGGCTTGGAGAACTGACAGGTCAATATCTGCAGAACTTGGCAAGGAGTCTCGGAGAGTCACAGAGCAATTAAGCAAACTAATTGTCTCCTGCAAACTCCACTCCCCTTTCGTGCCTCTTTTATTTCCTCTGGGAGGGGCCATTCACCGTCCACCTGTGGCCTTACTCCCGAGTCAATCCTTGTTCCTTAGATGTTCCCTTCATCTGGCAACTCTGCACATGCACACACTGGGAACAGGCTCCAGCTGTTCGTCTGCCTCACTGATGTCTGACTCTAAAGGCAGCTGATAATTGTCAGACAGCCCTGGCCCTTTCTCTTCCTCCGACACAGAGCCCTCATCAGAGCCTTTCCCAGACTCCAGGACTGGCCCAGGTTCCTCCCCAACCTCCTCACTGTCCGAATCTGCTACCAGCTCCATTGGCTGCTGGCGGGCCGCAACACTGGGGTCCTGTCTTTATAGCCAAATGCCCTGTAACAGTAACTTCAAATGTTCATTAAATGAACTGTTGTAAGTCAAGGACTACCAGTATTTTAAAATTTCCATATGGCACCTGGGGATATAGGTATAGTATCCAAGCGTGTTTCTTCTCCTCTGTTGCACAAGTGTGGGGTTTGCATTTGGGAAGTGTCTGTGAAACTCATTTCCACTGAGAGTGACAGGTTCCCAAATTTGACCACAGTGTGGTGTGAATGAACGAATGAGCCATACTTTAGTCTAATCTACCTCCAAGAGAAGGTTGTGAGGAGAAAAATTTACCGTCTTGAATTTTACGAAGGAAAGACGGAATTGCAAAGAATCTGATAGGCAGCCTTTTGATTAGAAATGAATAAATTGCTTGGCAACACCCACTGCGTGATTCTACAGCACCCCGCCTTGGGTTAAACAATAGAAAATAAAAAGTACAAATTTTGCTATGCTAAAACAGTATTATTGCAACAACATTGTTCTGTTAATTAGCCCTTAATTGCTGCTTGTTTTCTTTATGGCTGTTTGCAAAATTAATTAAAGGAAATAAAAAGCTAAACAAATTTGGGGAGGGAGGTACATTTATCACCGGCTACTAGATATCATTGCTACATGAAAACTCTACGTCAGGTGCTCTGTATTTTTAATACCAGTTTTCTGGAATGGATGGGACTTAAATACACCTTAGATGAAAACAACAAGATTTCAGGATGAATGGAACATAATTACTGTGATGAGATTTCACCCAAACAAGGAAAACATTGGATTCTTAATAGGATGACCTGGTTCGCACAACCAGCTGAAACATAAATAACTGCACCCTTTTGAACTTTGTCATGTATGGATATGCATCGAGCCATAACAGTCTTGACAGGACAAATCTTAAACTAATGGAGCCCCTATTAATAATAGAATAGAATAGAATTCTTTATTGGCCAAGTGTGATTGGACACACAAGGAATTGTGTCTTTGGTGCATATGCTCCCAGTGTACATAAAGAAAACTAAAATAGAATACATCCATCAAGAATCATGAGATACAACACTTAGTGATAATCATAGGTTACTAATAAGCAATCAAATTCTACTAGGAAACAAATAAAACAATATAAATTGTAAAGATACAAACAGCATGGTTGTAGTCATAAGTGGGAAGAGATATGTGTCAGTGTTCCAAATATCATGCAGAATTAAATCAGAGTCCAAGGCAGAGCTATCCTTAAAGTTCCAATTTAATAAGACAGACATGTTGGCACAAACTGTGGAACCCCAAATCTAAAAGCTTCCTGGGATTCCACCCAGTTGAAAGTTCATGATCTTATCCTCAGACCCATAATTCCATCACATGGTCCAATCTTCTTGGGCCCACGCTGGCATCTCCACCCAGCTGGCTCTGGTCATGTGCAGAGGTGCGGAGGCAAAAGATGACCTTGGGCTTCTAGAAAGGAACGACAACAACACATTCCACAATTCTACTCCTTTCTATTCCCCTTCCCAATTACTACACTAATGAAACAGCATAATGAAATAAGAGAGAGTGTGGCAGGCCAAAGATCCTAAAAAGGAATATAACTGCAGGCCTGACAGGAGGTACTAGGAAGGATGGTAGAATAATAGTAGTACAGTCTTAGTAGATAATTTGACAGTGTTAGTTGTTTAGCAGAGAGTGATGGCATTTGGGAAAAACCTGTCCTTGTTGTTAGGGATGTAACCCTAGGCTTGGCTTGCCAATGTATATTAAGCTATGATTATGTTACTGTTACTTTAAATGTTAGAGAAATGTAATTGGTTTGTTACCTCATGCAGCTATAAGAGGAAGCCAGAATGACTGTTAGTCTCTCTCTCTCTCTCTCTCTCTCTCTCTCTCTCTCTCTCTCTCTCTCTCTCTCTCTCTCTCTCTCTCTCTCTCTCTCTCTCTCTCTCTCTCTCTCTCTCTCTCTCTCTCTCTCTCTCTCTCTCTCTCTCTCTCTCTCTCTTGTTAGACGCTGATCGGATACTGTATCGTGAGTTACTGAGTCTTGCTACTGTTAGCTACTTTGTGGGTTAAACTGAG